>NC_045553.1:12614138-12949836 GCF_009769535.1 Thamnophis elegans
TTTATTATTTTGTTGCTTAGGTTCTTATTAGAACTACTTTTGTAGTTGTTTTATTGATGGTACACCTCACCCTGGGTTCATGTGCCGAGCAGGCAGCTCGACAAATCGGAGGAATAAATAACTAAATTCAATTAGCTTCACCCCTGGGCGAACGCACGGCTCAGCAGAGCTAGGAGTTTGGCATTGTGGGCCAACGTTGCTGCAGAGGCCTCGTTGATGAAAGTCATTAAATGGCCTATGATTCCCTTTGCTCACCCTGTACACACCCACAGCCATGTTGTCGCGGTAAGCGCATCATACAGCTATATCAAAGAGCTCTTGAATCTGGTCTGCCTTTAATACAGATTAATACAGATGCAGGTTCAGAGTTTAAAGGGACCTTGTAGGTCTCTAGTCCGACTCCCCCCAAGCAGGAGACCCTACACGTGGCAGTCCAGTCTCTTCTTGAAAGCCTCCAGTAATGACTCCCACAACTTCTGAAGGCAACTCATTCCATTGAATATAGAATAGCAGAGTTGCAAGGGGGACATCTAGTCCAACCCCCCACCCCCCAAGCAAAAGATTCTACACCATTTCTGACAAATGGCAGTCCAGTCTCTTCTTGAAAGCCTTCAGTGATGAAGCTCCCACAACCTCTGAAGGCAACTTTTGTTCCATGGGTTGATTGTCCTCACTGTCAGGAAATTTCTCCTTATTTCCAGGTTGAATCTCTCCTTGATCAGCTTCCATCCATTATTCCTTGTCTGGCCTTCAGGTCCTTTTGAGAATAGGTTGACCCCGCCCCCTTTCTGTGGCAGCCCCCAAATATTGGAAGGCTGCTATCATGTCTCCCCTGGTCCTTCTCTTCACTAGACTAGCCATGCCCATTCCAGCAACTGTTCATCGTATCCTCCAGTCCCATCATCATCCTGGTTGCTCTTCTCTGCACTCTTTCTAGAGTCTCCACATCTTTTTTATAGCGTGGTGCCCAAACTGGATGCAGTACAATCCACTCTTCCTTTCTTTCTTTTTAGTCTCTCTCTACCTCTCACTCTCCGTAATCCCAGCTTCTTCAAGCCGTCTTAAACACAGGTGTGGTTGACCCATGTCTGGGCACACCAAGTTTAAATGCAGCTTCCTAAGCTTCTGGTTTCCACCACCACTAGCTGCTAACACAGCCACGCTCGTTTCTTTGAAGTGGTTCCTTCCCATGGAAGCTAGCACAACTTTAATCTGTCGCCAAGTTTAAATATCCCAAAAGGATGGATGGTGAGAGAGAAACTCAACAATCAAGTTGCTGTGACTTCAGAAAAGCATGACTCTCTCCTCTCTTCTCCCTCATTTTCGTTGTGATTTTGTTAGTCTGGAAGGCAGCCACAACCCGTTTTGCTATAAGCTGTTTTCCACAAACCACCCAGGGGTGGGCTTCAAAGATTTCAGCAACAAGTCTCTGCCTGGTTCATTTAATATGAGCCAGCCAGGTACAGCAGCTGCCAAAAAAGCCAACACAGTTCTAGGCTGCATAAACAGAGGGAGAGAACCAAAATTACGTGAAGTGTTAATGCCATTTTATAATGCCTTGGTAAGGCCACACTTGGAATAATGCATCCAGTTTTGGTCACCACGATGTAAAAAAGATGTGGAGACTCTAGAAAGTGGGCAGAGAAGATCAACAAAGAGGATTAGGGGACTGGAGCTAAAACATGAAGAATGTTGCAGGAACTGGGTATGTCTAGTTTCATGAAAAGAAGGACTAGGGGAGACATGATAGCAGTCTTCCAATCTCAGGGGCTGCCCCAAAGAAGAGAAAGTCAAGCTATTCTCCAAAGCACCTGAGGGCAGGACAAGAGCAATGGGGGAACTAATCAAGGAGAGACAACTTAGAACTGAGGAAGAATTTCCTGACAGTTAGAACAATTAATCAGTGAACAGCTTCCCTCCAAGTTGTGAATGCCCCAACACTGGAAGTCTTTAAGAAGATGTTGGATCCATTTGTCTGAATGGTATAAGGTTTCGTGCCTTGGCAGGGGTTGGACTAGAAGACCTCCAAGGTCCCTTCCAACTCTGCTATTATCTTGTATCTTAGTTGCTGGGTGGGCGGGGCCATGGTGGGTGTGGCCTAATCGCCCTCCTGCACCACGGCATGTGGGGTGCCTTTTCACCTTCCCCAGGCTGGAGGCTTTCTTTGAGCCTCTGGGGGAAAACTGCTTTTCCAGGCTCCAGAATTCCTTGGGAAGCTGGAAATGGGCCCGTTTCCAGAACTTCCGGTAGGCCTATTTTCCCCATCCCTGAGCCTCCATGCAGTCACTGCACTTACCACGCATCCAAAATGGGCCACATAGGATTCCTGGGAGGGGAGGGGCAGGGTGTGGGCCAGCCAGGGGTGGGATTTGGGGTTCTCCAAACCGGCCATAACGTGGTCTCTTGGTCTCCACAAACTCCCAGGCTCATCCCTCTTGATTTATTGGAGATAGCTGATAACCCTGCGTTGCCCGGGTATTTAGACATCAAGTGTTTGTCTGACAGGGAGCCATTGAGAGGGGGCTTTCCTCTCCTTACTCCCATGCCCATCATCTCTGCCCTCTTCCTTCCCCTCCCATGCGCTCTTCCTTCCCCACCCTTTCTACTACGTCCTGGCACTTTGCCCCAAATCCATCACGCGCTTCCCCATTGCTCCACTGGAAGGCGAACATCACGCTGGCTTTCCAGAGGAAACTGCGAAGGAACTGACATCACAAACATTGGCACTCTAGGACGCCACAGTCACTCTCCTTAACGGGCCAGAGTTCCAGAGTTATGCTGGAACACAAACACACACACCAGGGTGTCTTACCTCCCCCCCCCCCCCCAGTATTTGTTTCCAGATGATAGTCTATCTGTATATCAGGTTTGGTTGAAATTGCTTGAGGCGCTCCAGAGTTATGCTGGAACATATACATACATAATATATATTATTTAAAGGCTACATACATACATATATACATACATACAGCCTTTAAATAATAAATTTTTTTTAAAGAAAAGAAGAAAGATAGATAAAGATATAGCTAGAAGATATTTTCATTACAAAAAGATTAAAAGCGAGCAGAAAACCACCAACTCACACTTATTTCTCATGCATGTAGGTTGGATAGATATGATTAAAAAATGAAAAATACATAGCTGAAGGTCAATGTTTTCCCTGGAAAATGCCCATCTGCTGGTGGGAAGGATTGCTAAGGTGTGCTTTTTAATTATCGTTGGTTGAATGAAGGGTATGAGCTCTTTGAAGAAGAGGCTACGTTAATCCATAAGCCGCCACCTTTGACCCAGGGTCACACAAGAGCTAAGATTTAGAATGAGTGTTTATGAGCTCAGTTTGTGCATGCGAAGAAAAAGGATGAAAAGTCAGGAAGAAAACAGAAAAAGGGACCAAAACAAGAGAACATTCGCATAGTAGAAATAAATAGTCTTACAAAGGACTTTTGCTCTATAGTAATCCCAAACTCACAAACCTCTTAATTGAGTCAATATATAAATATTGTATCGTATCCTGCTTGAGGAGGAGGTTGGACTAGAAGGCCTCCAGGTCCCTTCCAACTCTATTCTGAATTTGAATTTCAGAAGGGGAACGGATGGATTGAGCAGCTGCCTTGGTTAAATCCAGGATTGGACTTCATCAAAATTTTAAGCTGTTCTCATTTAGGAGGACCTGAACTTTGCATCCATGTTTATCCCCGGAACAAATCGGTAACAAATGCGATTCGGTTTGCAAGCCACCCTGGAGCCCGTGAAAAGGTCAGCCAACTTGGAACAATTGCAATGCACATCATGGAAAAAGAAGGAAAAGAATCGTACATTCTCCGTCTGTGAAAGAGTCGGGTGTCTCTTTGTCAGAAGAAAATATTTGTCAGAAGAAAATCAGTGCAAGTTCAGAGAAAGCTGAGGAAAAAGAAGATGATGGACGGCTTGGCAACATCGGTTCAATAAACGTGGCCCGGAGACAAGATGCCCCAGTGGGGAATGGAGCAAAGGAAGGCATATTTCAAGGAGGGTCAGGACAGGGAAAAATGAAGAAGGCACGGTGGAAACAGCTCAGGGGACACCAGAAGATGAAGATAAGTGGTTCTGGAGAGCAGTTTCTCTCGTATTTGGGTTGTTTTGGAGGGAAGGAAAGGAGGGGGATGTCCCTTGACATTTGAAATGCCTGTTGTGCCCACCAGCAGCCTGCAGAGCTGGCAGCAGATTCAGAAAGTGAGGAGGTTGGGGAGGGACATGGCCAGTCCTGGAGTCTGGGGAGGCTCTGATGAGGGTCTGTATGGGAGGCAGAGAGGGCCAGGGCCCTCTGACAGTTATCAGCTGCCTTCGAGTCAGACATCAGTGAGGCAGAAGAACAGCTGGAGCCTGTTCCCAGTGTGCGTATGTGCAGAGCTGCCAGACAAGGAACAGTACTAAAACAGGGTCAACGTGGGAGTAAGGCCACAGGTGGACAATGATGCCCCCCTCCCAGAGGAAATAAAGAGGAGCGAAAGTGGAATGGGTTTTCAGGAGACAATTAGTTCACTTCATTGTTCGTGACTCTCTGAGGCTCCTTACCAAGTTCTGCGATCGGCCTGCAGCTCTCAGCCAGATAAGGTCTGTGACTGTAATCCTCCCCCTCCTTCCATCCTTTGCTGGATGTGAATGCGCAATTCACAATCAATTAAGAAAAGGATTTTTTGTCGGGACAAGGAGTTTGCGTCATACTCTTGGGAAGCCTCGGCCATCAGAACAATGCACCCTGCATGGAGTGAATGTCAATAGATGGGAGTCTCCATGCAAATCTCTCCCTAGAGGGAAGGATCCCAGTTTTGAGATTGGGGGGGGGTCACATTTCGTCCTGGAGGCCACACACTAGAAAATGAAAACTTAGGATGATGACAAATCATCCGGCTGATTTGACTTCTTACTATAGTTAATTGAAATCAAATGTAGTCCACATTTTTCTCTAGCCATGCATTGACTTACTTTCCTTGTTTCCTACCTCTGATGATGGTTACCTAGTTGGGTCATTAAATGTTTGCAAGAAAACCACCAAGTTCAAGGGAGCACCAAGGATCCCACTCTTCCTCCTCCTCCTCTCAAACCCTACCCGCTTCTAGCACTGATGATGTTACCTAGTTAGGTAATGAAATATCTGCAGGAAAACCACCAAGCTCAGAGTTCACTAAGGACCCCACAATAATCCTCCTCATCCTCTTCCTCCCAATCCCCCCCTTCTAGCGCTGATAATGTTACCTAGTTGGGTAACGAAATATCTCCAAGACACCCACCAAACTCAGAGAACAACAAGGACAGTTCAACCCTGAACTACAAATATTCTCTTCTATTGGTACTTAATTTCCTTTCAGACATGTTAAAAATAATTTGTAATTTGTGGGTGCTCTTTGAGGGCCACAGTCAAGGTTTCCAGGAGCCCCACGCAGCCCTAAGCCCTGTGGTTTTATATCTATTTACAAAGATGTAGCCTCTTAAACATGTCACAATTGCCTGAGTTCGGACAATCATTAAGTTTCAATGACCAGACTATATGAGACCAATAAGCCGTGTGAATCAGGGTGAAATGCTACCAGTTCAGGATGATTCGCCTGAGCCAGTAGTAAAAAAATGTTTTTAAAAGTTTTTAAAAAGTTCCAAAATGAAGGATATTTAAAAATGAAGGAGTAACATCTTTGTTTGAATGTATGATGTACAAGGACAACAATGAACATCATACTCGATGGATTGTGGGATTTGCATAATCGAAAGTATGAGTATAACGAATTCTCCAATTCTTTTACACTGTAAAAATATTCAGAATGAGATAAGTGATTACATAAAGGTATATTGTTATTAAATAGACAATCAAGAATGCAAGGGAATTAGGTTCGTTGAAAAGAAAGAAATATTAATCGTAATTGAATATATTTGTACAATGAAAGTGAGGTACTATCTAGTTATATTAGACGGAAAATCTGTGATTGTATATGTAATTGAAAATATGCACAAAGACTTGTAACCAACAACAAGCGGTATGTAATGGATGAGAATTTTTTTAATGTTGTCTTTTATGGTTAAAAATAAATTGAATTTTTAAAAAAAGTTCCCACGATCGCGTGGCCCAGCTGGTTGTTGTCCAGCTGATCATCGGAACTTTTTAAAAACTTTTTTTCAGCATTTTTTACTACCGATTAGGGCGAATCAGTAATTAAAAACGCTTTTAAAACGTTTTTTAAAAGGTGCTGATAATCAGCTGCATGATGATCAGCTGTGCCGTGTGATCCTTGGAACCTTTTGTGTGTGTGTTTGAAGTCCAGCTGCTTATGCGTTGCGTGAGTCAGTTGTGTAGCTTTTGTGTTATTTTGGTGTAAAGTGTGATAGTCGGTTTTTGAGCTCTCTGTGACTCTGTGTGGTTCCTGCTTGTTGCCCGCCCGGTCACATGACCACCAAGCCACGCCCACCAAGCCACACCCACAGAACCGGCAGGGGGAAAATTTGAATTTCACCACTGATGTGAATGGTTTAGCGTTTGAACCGTGTCCCGGAAACCCAGCGTTTCACGAATCATAATCTTAATCTGATTTTATGCAAAAGGTGAGCCCATAGAAAGTGCAGGGCAGAAGACCTTGGGCGGCATAACAATGGTTGCGTTCACACCATAATAAACCAAACCAATTTGAAAACGTGCGGTTGCATTTTGCTCCCTATTTAAAGCTGGCTACCCTGTTTTCCCAAAAATAAGACCTCCCCAGATAATAAACCCAATCAGACTTTTCAGCGCATGCGTAAAATAAGACCTCTCCTGAAAATAAGCCCTCCCCAAAAATATTGCAACACAGCCACAGCCAGGAAGTGTGACAACGCTCGCCACCTCCTGCACCTCAACAATAATAAGACCTCCCTGAAAATAAGGCCAAGTCTTGTTTCAGGGGTTAAAGGAAAATAAGACCCCGTCTTATTTTCGGGGAAACACAGTAAGCTTTATCTTTTCCTCCTATCTTCGGTGACCACCCGGCAATCTGTTCTTTCTTCTATTTCATCTCTCAAAATATTTTGTGGCAGGTCAATCTGTATTGTGCTGGGTTTTTTTCCCCCTTTTCTTTTGTTTTTCCTCTCTTTGCAAGGGACATCATGTGTCCGATCAACAATTGATGTTCATGCAATCTGATCCAAGGGATAATTTATTGGCTTTCAGACCACATCGGATTGTGCACAGCACGTACTGATCCCTGGAGCATCAGAGGTCTAAAATTATGGTGGTCTGTAGTAACTCCAAACCCCCAAATCTGTCTCACTTGGGTTTCTAGATAAACATACTTTTTCTCCCCTTCCCTTCTCAAATGAGCTCATTGCAAAGGCTTGTGGGTGGAGGGGGCGTGGAGGGTTATTTGAAAACAGGCTGGAGATCATATTCCAGTCCTTTCCTTTGGCTTTTTGGCCCACCGAATTTACAACAGGGTGTAAAACTCATGTACTTTGCTAAACCTTAGCTTCATAGGACCGGTACGTCTTTTTTAATGCAGACAGAGTCGAAAAGGTGAAAGTCAAGCAATCAAATCCCAAGCCGTCCTACAAATGATGCGATATTATTGTGATTTTATACACACAGAGGCTCAGTGGCTAAGACGCTGAGCTTGTCGATCAGAAAGGTCGGCAGTTTGGCGGTTCGAATCCCGAGCACCACATAAAGGAGTGAGCTCCTGTGACTTGCCCCAGCTACTGCCAACCTAGCAGTTCAAAAGCACGTAAAAAATGCAAGTAGAAAAATAGGAGCCACCTTTGGTGGGAAGGGAACAGCGTTCTATGCGCCTTCGGTGTTTAGGCATGCCGGCCACATGACCACGGAGACGTCTTCGGTCAGCGCTGGCTGTTCAGCTTCAAAACGGAAATGAGCACCACCCCCTAGAGTCAGGAACGACTAGCATGCATGTGCGGGGGAATTTATATACAGGTAGCCCTTGTCTTAAAGCAGTTCATTTAGTGACCGTTCAAAATCACAAAGGCATTGAAAAATGTGACTTATAACCATTTTTGACACAAACACTGCACCATTCCCATGGTCGCAGAATCAAAATTCAGATGCTTGGCAACTGAGTTGTATTTATGACCGTTGCAGTGCCCTGGGGTCACGTGATTCCCCTTTTGCAACCTTCTGACAAACAAAGCCAATGGGGAAGCCAGATTCACTTAACAACCGTGTGACTAACTTAACAATGGCAGCGATTCACTTAACAACTGTGGCAAGAAAGGTTGTAAAATAGGGCAAAATTCACTTGACAATCATCTCTCTTAGCAACAGAAAATTTGGGCTTGTTTGTGGTCAAGGAATATGTATGTATGAATGTATGCATGCATGCATGCCATTGCATGCATGTATGTATGTATGTATAACTAGTTGATTTATTTGATAGTGTATTTGGATTTTATTTAACAACTAGCCGATAACCCAGCATTGCCCGGGTATTTGTTTATAGGGGAAAAGTGTCCAGACCAATCATAATTTCTAATGTTGGATTTTCCCCCTTATCAGAGGGAGCCCCCCTGTGTGTGTGTGTTTGTGCAGAGATTTGGGTGGCAGCCAAATTTGAGAGAGAGAGACATTAGATAGATGATAGATAGATAGATAGATAGATAGATAGATAGATAGATAGATAGATAGATAGATAGATAGATAGATGATAGATTGATAGATGAATGGATGGATGGATGGATGGAATGGAGAGATATAGATAGATAGATAGATAGATAGACAGACAGACAGACAGACAGACAGACAGACAGACACAGACATGGATAGATAGATATGGATAGATAGATGGGTGATGGATGGATGGAGAGGGAGACAGGGAAGGAGAGGAAGAGAGAGAAAAATGCAAAAGTTAGTCTTTGTTTTGTGTTCATTCCACATGGACTGAAAAGGTGGATATTGTCCCACTGAAAATGGAGTCTAATGGGGGACATTCCAGCCTCAAAACCAAGCCACCATAAATCCTTCCGATCAAGATAGTATCTCCAGAACAAGGAGACCCTTCAGGAAAATGTGCAGCTGCTTAAATGCCTTTTTGCCATTTTGCATCTCTCAAAGAACTGGATGTGACCAACGTCTGGTCTGAAAGCAAAGAAGTTTTACATGAACCACAAGTGAGACTTCTAAAAAAAAAACCAGCGATCCTTCAGTCCCTCCGTTCTTTTGGCTTCCTTCTTCTGGAAGAAGAAGGCGGGGGGGATTTGACAGCATAATGAAGGATCCCTTTGGTTGAGCTTCTCATCCCTTCTAAAATTAGCTTTTTGCTTATATGTCCATTTGCAAAGGATAATAGCCAAATTAAGGCCATTTTAGGCTTACGCGGTGTTAGGCTAAAGGGAGATGTTTTCCAGATCCTTGTCCTCCTTCTATAGAGAACTCATAGAGCTTCTAAACAGGTACTTTTGGCAGGATGAACATCAATAAAAAATCTATCTATATAGAAAAATGGTTGTGCGTGTCTCTGTTCCAGCATAACTCTGGAATGCCTCGTGCCATTTCAACCAAATTTGGTACACAGATGACTTACTCTCTGGAAACAAACTGTGGGGGGTAAGACACCCCTAACACCCCTCGGGATGTGTGTTCTGTTAAGGTACAGCCTTTTGTGCCTTAAAATGGCTTCTACTGTACTGCCTTAGAATGGCTTCTACTGTACAGCGCAGTGAAGTTGCCATGGTAATGGCTTCACAGTACTCCACAAGGGGATCCCTCTGGTAACGGGGAAAGTCCAACTTTAGAAATTATGTTTGGTCTGGACATTTGTGAATGTCTAATAAAGGATTAGGTTAAACAAATACTAGGGCAACGCCGGGTTAACAGTTAGTAACAGTTATCCACTCTCTAAGTGGGTGTTTGGGGGGGGGGAGTCACTGTTGTTGTTATTCAGCGTAAAAATCAAGATGTCCCCCAAAACTTCTCCAGTTTCTAAAAACTGTTGAAAAGCTGCAGCGGGAAAGCAAAGCAAAGGAAAGTTGAAAGAAAACAGCCACCTCAATTTTAACGAAATATGTACTCCTGGGGTTTCCCCCACCCACCCACCCATTTTCTAAAAACAGCTTTCCTCCAAAACTCAAAATGATGGGTGTAGAAAGCTGGAATGGAGCTGCTTTTACAGAAAGTCGCAGGCTCGCCACGGATGTTTTAAATTGTTTGTGTCTGAATGGAGGATTTCTGATGTGGTGGCTTTTTTCCTTGCTCCTTGGCAAACCTCACCAATCCTTCGGTGTGGCAGCTGGGTGGGTGTGGCTAGGGGGGTCATGTAACTGGGTGGGTGTGGCAAACTTGATATCACTCATGTGAAGGGGCGCCTCTCCGACCTCTACTCACCCCTCCTCTCCAAGCCACTCCTCGCCTGCCCACCCGGGCTCCTTAGGGCCCCAACAGGAAGCAGTTACTGGAGCTAAGCAGCCACCAGGAGAAAGAGTTGGCAAAACAACTCAGTTTAAATGGGATCTGGCCAAGAAGGAGGCTCAGCAGAAGCACCTCACTGAGGACTACGAGCATAGGCTTTCCAAGCAGAGGGAAGACCTGCGGGAGTGCAAGGCCAGGTAACGGCACCTGGAGGCTCAGTGGGCTGAGATGGTCAGCCAGTTCCAGGCCATGATGCAGACCCACTGGAATGAGGCCCTCCGGCTCTTTGCCACCAGCGGCGCTTCTGTCCAGCCTTCGTCCAAAGCCCACCAGGAGGCCAAAGCAGACCCCAAGTTGGAATTTCTGCCTCCCCCCAATCCGCACAAAAGGACCTCAAAGGGGGAGACTCTCTGCAGCAACACAAACATGCATATTGCATATCTCCGGCCCAGAGGCTGTTGTTTTAGGACCCCTGATTGAGTGCAATGTAAAAAATGCAAATAATTTTTCTGCAGACCACCAAAATTTTCTCATGGACCATCAGTGGTCCACAGACCACCAGTTGGTGACAGCTGAACTAGAACTACTAAACCAACGTTTCAGTACAAGTTTACCGCTTGCACCGAGCAGGAATCTAAAAAGATCGCCGTTTGATCTCATGCAGAGAAATGCCAAGAAATTCTCCTTTTGCTCAGCCAGCTAGAGCTTCTTTTTAGACCAAACTCAAAACAAACCCAAAAAATCTCAGCTTCCCTCTGGGAAACCAAAAAAATTTGCAATTTCCCACTGGGGACAATTCCCTACAATTTATTTTTATTTTTTGCAAAAGCTAACTTTATCTACTGTTACTGGTGTGACTTCTAGCAACATAACAGAGTTGGAAGGGACCTTGGAGGTCTTCTAGCCCAACCTGCTACTCAAGCAGGAGACAATCATTATATAAATAATAAATAAATATAAAAAGATAAAGTATTACTATTCTTCTCTTCCTTCCTAGTACCTGTCTCTTCCCACTTATAACTATAACCCTGTTGCTTGTATCTTTACAGTTTATACTGTTTTGTGGTTTCCTGGTATAATTTGATTGCTTATTAGAAACTTAGGACTTTCACTAAGTGTTGTACCTTATGATTCTTGATGAATGTATTCTATTTTATTTTTCTTTATGCACACTGAGAGCATCTGCACCAAAGACAAATTCCTTGTGTCCAATCACACTTGGCCAATAAAGAATTCTATTCTATTCTATTCTATTCTATAAACCATCCTGCTTGGAATTTCCTATATTCTTACATGCTGCCTCAATAACTTTTGGCTAATTCCCCATCCAGTTTGTGATTGGCAATGAAACATAGAACATAGAATAATAGGGTAGGAAGGTACCTTGGAGATCTTCTAGTCCATCCTGCCACTCAAGCAGCAGACAATCATTATAATAAACCACTGCTTGGAATTTCCTCTATTCTTAGATGCTGCCTCAATACTTTTGGCTCCTTTCCCATCCGTTCACTCTGTGATTGGCAATGAAACATGGAATAACAGGGTTGGAAGGGATCGTGGACGTCTTCTAGTCCAACCCCTTGCCCTTCTTAAAAACCTTCAGTGATGGGGCACTCACAACTTCTGGAGGCAAGACATTCCACTGATTCATTGTTAGGAAATTTCTCTTTAGTTCTAGGTTGGTTCTCTCCTTGATTAATTTCCATTCCAACAAAGATGATTAGGGGACTGGAGGCTAAAACATATGAGGAACGGTTGCAGGAACTGGCTATGCCTGATGAAAAGAAGGACTAGGGGAGACGTGATAGCAGTCTTCCAATATCTTAGGGTTGCCCCAAAGAAGAGGGAGTCAAAATATTCTCCAAAGCATCTGCGGACAAGAAGCAATGGGTGGAAAATAATCAAGGAGAGAAGCAACTGAGAAATAAGGAGAAATTTCCTGGCAGTTAGAACAATTAATCAATGGAACAACTTGCCTCCAGAGGTTGTGAATGCTTCAACACTGGAGGTTTTTAAGAAGTGTTTGGACAACCATTTGCCTGAAGAGGTGTAGGGTTTCCTGCCTAAGCAGGGGGTTGGACTAGAACACCTCCAAGGTCCCTTCCAACTCTGTCATTCTATTCATCTGTTGCTTCTTGTCCTGACTTCAGGTGCTTTGGAGAATAACTTGACTCCCTCTTCCCTCAAATATTGGAGCATTGCTATCATATCCCCTAATCCTTCTTTCCTTCTTTCATTAGACTAAACACACACCACACAGCCCTCCAATTTGGTGGGCTGCCGCAATGAGCTCTGATGAAGTTCTTGAGAAATAACTCAAGGAACAACATGGGTCAAAGAGAGTGATAGAAAAGCATCCTTTTCTTTAGTACTAGAAAGTGCTAAATATACAAGTATATATTCAAAAGCGAGATATAAGGTGTGGTGGGGGTAAACATAGTTAGGAAGATTAGCGAAGGGAAGGAAAGGGAATGAGAAATGGTACTAGATTCAAAATTTGAATTTGAAAGAGACGCCTATAACACACAAAAAGAAAGGAAGAGAGGAGAGAACAAGAGGAAGAGGAGGGAAGGAAGAAAGAGATAAGGAGGATGTGGAAGGAGAGAAAGAGAAGGAGAGAGGGTAGGAAAGGGACGAGGAAGAATACGTAGGGGAGAGGTAAGGGAAGAAGGAAGAGAGAAGGAGAGGAGGTGGAAGGGAGAGAAAGAGAAGGAAGAGGGTAGGAAGGGGAAGAGAGTAGGGGAGAGGTAAGGGAAGAAGGAAGGGAAGGAAGGAGGGTGGAATGGAGAGAAAGAGAAGGAGAGAGGTAGGAAGGGAAAAAAAGAGTAGGAAAGGAGAAAGATAAGGGAAGAAGGAAGGGAAAGGAGAGGAGGAAGAAGGAAGTGAGAAGGGAGGGAGAGTGAAAAGAAAGGGAAAATGAGATGGTGTTAAAACAAACGGAAGGGATGGTAAATAAAGCAACCAAAACTGTATATTATAACCTATTAAATGGAATAACAAATGTATAAGAATGACAAATGTAAAGAAGAATAACAACTATGTGAATGTATACTACTGGTATGTAAGAGAATAAAAAATTAAAAAAACTTTTCAAAAAAAGAAAAGCATCCTTTGGAACACAACAAGACCAACTCTTGGAGAAGTTGTACTATCTGGGAGGCTGTACAATGCCACAGATGTTTCCATGTTATATAAACACATCGCCTGGGGAGCCTATCTCCTAATGCCAGAATCTGGTGGCCTCCACGCCATTGGTCCCCAAGATGTACTTGGCAATGATACATAGCTAATCTCTTTCACCACCTGCTTCCTCGACCCACTTCCCCCTCTAATCCCCAATCCCTTCAACATTTTGGTGAGACCTGAGCTTCTCCTGCTTTTGGGTTGGAAGGAAAAGAAATATTTCTCCCTCTTCCCCCCCCCCCACCCTCGAAAACACACAACCCGAAGAATTTACAGATGGGTTTTCCTCACTGCTGCCCGTGGGGAAAACAATCACTGTTGTTTTGCAGAAGATATTCCAGCTGCAGCTGTTTCAATTTAAGGTCGGGAAGCAGACCAGCAGATGATGGACACCTTGGTGCACTGAGGGGGGAAGGGGAAAAAACCCTCCACTTTGAAGGGAGGGGTAAGGATGTGGGGGAGGGTTGCAAATATTGGATGCCTGCAGAGTCTCCACTAGAGAGGGGAGCAAAGACCAAGGACACCCACTCACCCATTCTGTGTTGATCCTTTGGGGAAAGACTTTGGTTAGAATGTTCAGAGATCTAATTGAGGACATCTTCATCGCTCCAACCTCCAATGGTCCAACCTACTTCTTGGGGGGAGGTTGGTAGAAAGATCTGATGAGGTTTCAGCTGGGAGTGTCCCTGTCCAGGCATAGGTAAAGGTAAAGGTTCCCCTTGCACATATGTGCTAGTCGTTCCCGACTCTAGGGGTAGTGCTCCTCACCACTTCAAAGCCAAGAGCCAGCGCTGTCCAAAGATGTTCCATGGTAATGCGGCTGACTAAATGGTAAAGGCACACAGAGCACTGTTACCTTCCCACCAAAGGCGCTCCTATTTTTCTACCTCTATTTTTTACGTTCTTTCGAATTGCTAGGTTGGCAGAAGCTGGGACAAGTCACGGGAACTCACACCATTATGCGGCGCTAGGGATTCGAACTGCCAAACTGCCCGCCCTTTCTGATCGGCAAGCTCAGCGTCTTAGACACTGAGCCACCATGTCCCTATTCAAAGGGTGTTCATCCCAAATTGCACAGCTAAAACTCTGTAGAGATTCTCATCCAAGTCTTAGTCATCCCAAAAGGTGCATTTTTCAGGAGGCATTTAGACTTCCTTGTTTTTTCTTTAAAGACATTTCACTCCTGCTGAAGAAGCTTCTTGGATGAGAAGCGAAACATCTTCAAAGAAAAAACCAGAAAGTCCAGTTGCCTCTTGAAAAAAAAAAAAACATTTGGGACACCTCTGGAAAGATGAGGATAATACGATGGGGTAACCACATTAACAGGCTTCCAGTCATATTCCTTTTAGGATCTTTGGCCTGCCACACTCTCTATTATTTTACTATGCTGTTTCATTGGTGGGGTAATTGGGAGGGGGAATAGTAAGGAGTAGAATTGTAGAATGGGTTGTTGTCAAAATAAAACATTCCTTTCTAGAAGCCCAAGGTCATCCTTTGTCTCTGCATCTCTGCTCTGCACCTGACTGGAACTGGATGGGTGGAACTGCCAGCATGGCAGTGGAAGATTGGGCCATGTGATGGACTTGGGAGTGTGGGGGCAAGATCTTGAACTTTCAACTGGATGGAGAACCCAGTTTGCTTTCAGATTTGGGTTTCCACAGATGTGCCAACATGTCTCTCTTAATAAATTGGAACTTAGAGCATGCTTTGCCTTGGACTCTGATTTAATTTTGGATGATATTTGGAATGCTGACACAGACATTCCTTTGGTTCCAAGTATCTCCATTGAAGGTCACCAGGCTGAAGTTGATCAAGGTGGATTTCCACCAACCGTCGATCAAGTCCTCCTGAAGCAAAGGTAGATCCAAGGCAGCCTTGAATGTGGGGGGGGGTAGATCATTTGAAGAGGAAAGAAAGGTTGCCAGGAAGAGTGCTTACGACTTCCTGCTGTTTGGTTCTGATCTATGCAATTCTGAGCAAAAAACAAATGGCCCAGATTTGATTTAGGTGACGCTGCCATCTGCTCTGAAGATGCTCTCCTCCTCTCTTACGGCCCATCTTCGCAGCTGGAAGTCTTGCGGATTTTGCCTTCGCACAACTGCACTTAATTGAGCTCTTAAATCATCCTGGCCTGGCCTGCTGGATTCAATCCTAGGCTAACCGAATGGGCTCACACCAGAGATTAAATATGTTACGGAAGAAAACTTAGCCTGTTTGGGGAGGGGTGGGACACAGATCATTTCCATACGCACGTTGTGGGAATGCAGAGATTGGCTGAATACAATTGCAGAGAAAAAAGAACTCCTATCTTCCAAATTCAATCTACACAAAATAGAAGGATCCCTTCCTTCCTCCTTCCTTCCTTCCTTCCTTCCTTCCTTCCATCCATCCATCCATGGTGCACAGTGGTTAGAATTCAGCCCCAGATTGTTGGGGGCAAGGGGCTGACTCTGTAAACCACTTAGAGCGGGATGTAAAGCACTGTGAAACAGTATATAAGTCCAAGCGCTAGGGCTATCGCTATTTGCAATCAAATTGGGCATGACTCACTTAACAACCGCCTTGCTGAGCAACAGACATTCTGGCCCCAAAACAATCAAGGACTGTTTTGCATCCCGGTATGATGGCATTCTGCTAAAAGTCTTATTTTATCCACCAAAGCACTCTGAAGATCTTCACCCCAAAAATCTTGGTCACCTTGGTCTATATCGGACAAGGCTTCAAAGTGAGAATATAAAATCCACTTTGCCCTCTGGAAAGTATCATTTAACTGCCCACACGCTCTGAAGGTTTGCCCTGAGAGCTTTAGGAGAGTTATAAAAGTTCCTGGAACTTCAACGTATTATCATAGCAGTATTTAAATCACTGATCTGCAAGCCAGCCAGGACCCTGGCCAGGGGAGAAAGCTAGGATGATTTTAACAACTTATTCTGCATCTTACCGACGTCTCCATCACCGATGGTCTTAATTTCATAGTAAGAACTTAAGTTTCTTTTTTTGACAGAGCAACCTGGTCTACTCATTTATGGGCTGGAGCATACGGCATTGACAACAAATCACAACTTTTTGTTTTACCATAATAGTATGAATACGTTATTTCTATAAAGATCCTATCAATCTAACCTATAAAACCCCAAATCAAAGTTGCACTCTTTTCCACATCAAGCATGACGTTCAGAAGCAGTTTCCACGTGGAAACGAAAGTGCTTTTGTTCTTTTCTTTAATCGACGTAGTCAGTGCTTCCATCTCAGCCAACTCCATCAGCTTCTGCAACCATGAGCCATAGTGGTGCAGTGGTTAGAGTGCAGTACTGCAGGCTACTTCTGTTGACTGCCGGCTGCCTGCAATTTGGCCGTTCAAATCCCACCAGGCTCAAAGTTGACACAGCCTTCCATCCTTCCAAGATGGATATATATGCTCTCCATACAAATATAGATTATATCAAGTTAGACAATTTTTTGGATAAACTGCACCAGGCTTGCTAAGCCGTTCTGATAACATCCAGAATGAAATATCTCCCTTTTCAGATCATCTGAAGATGATCCAAGAGCCAAGGTGGCGCAGTGGTTAAATGCAGCACTGCAGGCTACTGCTAGATCAGCAGTTCAGCGGTTCAAATCTCACCGGCTCAGGGTTGACTCAGCCTTCCATCCTTCCGAGGTGGGTAAAATGAGGACCCAGATTGTTGGGGGCAATATGCTGACTCTCTGTAAACCGCTTAGAGAGGGCTGAAAGCCCTATGAAGCGGTATATAAGTCTACTGCTATTGCTATTGCTATCTGACGCAGAATGAAGCTGAACCGGTCTACCAATAGGATCCTATAGCAAAGGATCTACATTTGCTGTGAAAGGCTTGGTAGGAAACCTCATCAATTAAAACGAAAGGACGTCTTTGATGGGAATGTAATTCATCTAAAGATCATAGGTGGAGTTTGGCACATTATTTAGCATTAGGCTGGAGCGAACTGACAGTTGTCAGAGATTCTGGGACCTTTTTTTAAGTGTTGAGAAAAAACTTCAAATTCACAATAGCATCTGAATCAGGATACACTAACAGAATAATAGAGATGGAAGGGATCTTAGAGGTCTTCTAGTCTAACCCTGTGTCAAGCAGGAGATACTATACCATTTTAGGCAAGGGTTGCCAATCATTTCTTTAAAAGTTCCAGATATGGAGAAGGATGGAAGGAAGGGAGGGAGGAAGAGAGCAGAATACAGAAGATATTCATATACAGCAGATAATTATAGAACATAGAAAAATAGAGTTGGAAGAGATGTTGGAGGTCTTCTAGTCTGACCTCGTGCTCAAGCAGGAGACCCTGTAAAATTTCTGACACATGGCTGTCCAGTCTCTTCTTAAAAACCTCCATTGATGGAGCATTTGTCTGGCGTATTTAAGAAGCTTCCTTTGTCAAGTATCTCACACACTTAGACCCTTACTGTGTCAAGGACCTTGGAGTACTCATCTCTAATGATCTAAGTGCCAGAGCCCACTGTAAAAGCATTGCCAAAAAGGCATTAAGAGTTGTCAACCTAACCTTGTGTAGCTTCTCCTCTGGTAATATAGTACTGCTAACCAGAGCATACAAAACCTTTGCTAGACCAATTCTCCAATGCAGCTCATCTGTCTGGAACCCGCACTGCATATCGGACATTAATACAATCGAACGAGTCCAGCATATTTCATGAGAAAAGTCCTCTACTCCTCGGCTCACAACAGAATATCTTATGCCACCAGACTTGAAATTTTGGGCTTAGACAATTTAGAACTATTCCATCTTCGGTCTAACCTAAGCATAGTACATAAAATTATCCGCTGCAATGTCCTACCTGTCAACGATTACTTCAGCTTCAATTACAACAACATATGAGCACACAATGGATACAAACTTCAGGTAAATTGCTCCAAACTCAACTGCAGAAAATACAACTTCAGCAACAGAGTGGTCCATGCCTGGAATGCTCTACCTGACCCTATGGTTTCTTCCCCAAACCCTCAAACTTTAACCTTAGACTGTCTACTGTTGACCTCATCCCATTCCTAAGAGGTCTGTAAGGGGCGTGCATAAGCACACCAGCGTACCTACCATCCCTGTCCTAATGTTTCTTTTTATTCGTATCCATTTCAAGTATCCAAAATCATGTTTATACATACATATGTTATCTAATACATGCTTTGAAATAATAAAAAAAATAAAAAAATAAACATAAGCTGGTCTGGTGGTCTCAAATCATCTCAAGAGAAACCACACACAGGACCCAAAGTCTCGAGGTCTTATCCTTTCCAGGTTGGATAAAGGTGCTTTTTTCACAGCTAGCAACTGTGTCTAAGGAGGGGTGAAAAAAACATCAAAGCCTATTCAAATGATCTAAACCCGTTTGCGATTCTGCAATTTTCTCATAACCTTTTCAAGTGAACATAGACATATTCGCGGTGCAGGCTGTGAAAAAATAAAATTTGAAGGACACTTCAGTTTTCGCAGAAGGGACGCTGGAAGTGCACTTTCCAAAGGGTTTTTTTGCAAAGGACTTGAACAGTTTTCTACTCTTGTGAATAAATAGTCATCTGAAATTAGATGAGGCTCTTCGCGGAATAAGGAGCGGATTGTAACTGTAATCACCCCCCGAGACCCTCCCAAAATTGCCTCTGATTCTTTTAGATGGAATGTCAGCGGCAACACCGATGCAATCCTTGATTATTCGAAATCTGCTCTGACCTAGGGTTCCTGAGACAGTAAAAATCACACGCTTACTCCCCCAAACCCTCTTTTATTTAAATAGCTGTGTATTATGTTCATTCACAGCCCATAATGAGTCACAAACAGTCTGTGAAGAGTCCGACAGAAGTCTGCCACAGTCTTTCAGGGTAAGGCTGATAAGCCCCCATCTTTATCTCCCTTGAAACGCTGCCAGAGACCTAACTGCCAATTAGTTTTGCAAGGCCAAAGGGAGCACAGAGTCAAACGGAGCTTCTCAGAGTTAGAACCAACCACAATGAAGTAATTGCTCAGGTCCATTTGCTCCTCTTTTATGTCTTAAGGGAGGGGCCAATAATCTCCAAGCCTTACTCCCGAGTTGCCCCTTTTGTCTTAACTGTTCTTGGTTTCTGGCAGCTCTGCGCAGGCACGCATTGGGAACAGGCTCCCCCTGTTCCTCTGCCTCACTGATGTCAGACTCCAGAGACTCCAAAGGCAGCACATAACTCCCAGATGGCTCTGGCTCCCTCTCTGCCTCCAATGCAGAGCCCTCATCCAAGCCTTCTCCAGACTCCAGGACTGGCCCATGTTCCTCCCCAACCTCCTCACTCTCCGATTCTGCTGCCAACTCCGCAGGCTGCCAGCAGACAACAACAAAACCGAAGTTGCATTTGATACTCAGCATTGGCTGGGATTCATCCATCATGGCTTCTTGGGGGGTTTTTTGGGCAATCAATTATTGATCAGAATTGGGTTAAATGGGAGGGAGATTTATCCAGTTCCAGGACGGTAGGCGATGAAGAAATTTGCCAAGCCCCAGCAATACCCCACCTTCAAGACAGAAGTAGAGCAACTGCCCTTATTTGTCTTTAGCCAGTTAGAGGATTTTTCTCTCCGTGCATTTTATTTTATTATTTTACAGAATTGGTTGAAATCAGCTTTGTTCAAGGCCGAGGCTTCACTGCTCTGTGGTTCATATAACTGTGCTTGCTATCCTCATACTAAATACAGTTTACACATGAAGTTCTTTACAGATGAACAGAGTTGGAAGGGATCTTGTAGGTCATCTAGTCTGACCCTCTGCCCACAGGAGACTCTACACCATTTCTGACCAATGGCAGTCCAGTCTCTTCTTGAAAGCGTCCAGTGATGAAGCCCCCACAACTTCCAAAGACAACTTCTGTTCCATTGGTTGATTGTTCTCATTGTCAGGAAATTTCTCCTTATTTCCAGGTTGAATCTCTCCTTGATCAGTTTCCATCCATTGTTCCTTGTCTGGCCTTTGGGTGCTTTGGAAATAGGTTGAGCCCCCTCTCTGTGGCAGCCCCTCAAACATTGGAAGACTGCTCTCCTGTCTCCCCTGGTCCTTCTCTTCACTAGACCAGCCATGCCCAGTTTCTGCAACCGTTCCTGTAACAATTGCCCAGTTCCAGCTGACCTCTATCTATCCTTAAATGCAATTTCTTCATGCTATATTCCTAATTTTCTGCAACTGGGAAGCTTATTGTTCAAACTGGCAGACTTTACACCACAAAATCACAACCACTTAATCCTTAATTCAACAATTGGCTTGACTTGAAAGACGAATCACAGACACCATTAGACTAGCTTAGACTTCAAGAAGGATCCACGACCTAATCTTGAAGAAAGGAAACACATTAATACGACAGCTAGAGAGGGGGGGAGGGAGAGAGAGTGAGTGAGAGAGAGAGAGAGAGATTTAGGTGTTGATGTTGAAGAACAAGTCCTCTCTTTGGGTCACTTTAGTTTGCATTTAGCTTTCATTTTTCCTCATTTTGAGTTCATATTAAAGGTATGGGGTACTCTGGCATTAAGAAAAAAATATGCTTATCGCTCAAGCTTTGAATAGCACAAAATGGCTGGCTGTCTATTTCAATTGGAGGTCTGTATATTGGGGGAAGGAGGAGGTTGTGGAGGACGACTGTGGGGTTCTTGATGCTTTCTGAGTTTGGCTGTTTTCTTGCAGACGTTTCATTACCAAACTAGGCAACATCATCAGTGCTACAAGGAAGTGGGGTTTGTAGGGGGGGAGGAGGAGGAGGAGGAGGAGGAGGAGGAGGAGGAGGGGAGGAGTGGTGTGGTGGACTGTGGGGTTCTTGGTGCTTTCTGAGTTTGGCTGTTTCCTTGCAGACATTTCATTACCAAACTAGGTAACAACATCCGTGCTAGTAAGCTTTGCTTTCTCTAAAGATTAATGAGCCTTCAACTCCAAAAGAATCTGGAGCAATCTCTTGTCACACACACACACAAAGATCTTTCTTACATGTTGAACTTGGCCAGCAAACAACCAATGAATATTTTTTCCGCAAGCTGCATAAACAACCCCAGTCCATCTTGCAAATGAGACAATACGTGTGTGTTTTTTTCCCCTTCCCTCATTCAGAGACGTTGTTCAAACTCTTGCAGGAGTTGGCTGATATATTACAGGCTTTGGTTAGGTCATTTGTTTTTCAACTGGACTCATGTTGCTGGAGGAACAGCTTTTGACAATCATTCGTGTCCATTAATTTCAAGAATAGACTTGCATCCACTATCAACACTCTTGGGTTGTTTTTTCCCCTGCCAAGTTGATAAAAGTACCCTCTCTACATGTGGTCCTCAACTTACAGACAGGGTTGAACCCCAGTTTTCTGTTGCTAAACAGGGCGGTTGCTTTTATGGGAGTTGTGCCCCCGTTTTACAATCTTGCTTCCCACCATTGTTAAGTGAATCCCTGAAGTTGTTAAGCTATAACACAGTTGGGTAAGTATAAATAGGCTTCCCTATTGACTTGGCTTGTCAGAAGGTCATAGAGGGGATCACAAAGCAGGAGGAAGAGGAGGAGAGGAGGAGGAGAGGGAGGAGAGGAGGAGGGGGTGGAGGAGGAAGGAGAGGAGGGAGAAGGAGGAGGAGAAGAGATTAGAGATAGGGATTAAGGAGAGGGAAGAGGAGGAGATGGGGAGAAGGAGAGGAGTAACGAGATGAGGAGGAAAAGGAATACATGGGTAGGGGAAGA
Organism: Thamnophis elegans; assembly: GCF_009769535.1. NCBI lineage: Eukaryota > Metazoa > Chordata > Lepidosauria > Squamata > Natricidae > Thamnophis > Thamnophis elegans. The sequence goes on from NC_045553.1 coordinate 12,636,389, forward strand.
GGAAGAGGAGGAATGATGGAGAAGTAGTGGAGAAAGGAGGAGCATGATGGAGGAAGAGGAAAACTGTGGAGAAGGGGAAAGAGGAGCTGAGATGATGGAGATGAAGGAGAGGGGAAGGAGATAAGAGGAGATGATGAGATGGGGATGGAGATGAAGGGGGGGAGGAAGAAGAAGCGGAGAGACTATGAGGAGAGGAAGAAGAAGAGGAGGAGAGGAAAGGATGGAGGAAGGAGGAGGGGAAGTAGTTGGCTAACTTTATTTCCAAAATTGTTTATTCAAGCATACAGTATAAATACAAACAGGCCAACCTAACTCCACAGGGGATTTTTTTTTTTTAGAAAAAAGAGCTCTATGCTATGTTCAAACTAAGATAAAAAAGGGGCCAACTTAAATTAGGCGGATCAGGAATCAGACCAGAGCAAAAATCACAATTGGCCAGGTGTTGGATAAAAGACATTTTGCGAGTGGCGACAATGGCCCGTTGTTTTACAGATCCTCTCAGCCCCCCCCCTCCCCCCGCCAGGCACCATTTTGTGGGACCATCCCTGGCACATTTGGTGATAGTTTCCAATCTTTTCCCCTCTGGGCCACAGCAGTTGCCTCTCTCCTCCCAGAGAAAAGGGCAAGAAGCTTCGTTGTCCACCCTTGAAACAACGCTGGCGAGATGCACTCCCATCATTTTACAAACCCTCTCTCTCGCTTCTGGCATTCCTCTCCTCTGAAATACGACTAATAAATTATCTGTTTCAAGATAAAGTTGGATTAGGAGCTTCCCCTGCAAAACACCGAGAAGTTATTGATTACAAGCGCCCCTTTTTACGCGCAGAGAGCAATTTTGCAAAGCTGCCTTGCAGAGGGGAAAAACGGGATGACTGATTTATAACTCTGCTGACTTTGTTCGTAATTTAGTGACCAGTGTTGACTTTGGGAAGCTACCACTCCCACACAGGGCTGGAAACTGTTTATTTTTAATTAATGTTTGTTGAGAATGTATTATTTTTACAGAGTAGAAACAGGGCAAATAAAAAGGGGGAGGAAATCAAGAAAAAAGAAGGAAGGAAGAATAGAGAGAGGGGAGATGAGAGAGAGAAAGAAAGAAAGAAGAAAAGAAAGAAAGAAAAGAAAGGAAAAGACGAAAGAAATAAAGAAAGACAGAAAGAAAGAAATACAGCAAAGATATGAAGGAAGGAAGGGGGAGAGAACAAGGGAGTGGATGAAGAAAGAAGGGAAGGAAAAAAGGAAGAGCAATAGCAATGCACTTAGACTTATATACCACTTTACAGTGCTTTACAGCCCTCTCTAAGCAATTTACAGAGTCAGAAAGAGAAAGAAAGAAAGAAAGAAAGAAAGAGAGAGAGAGAGAGAGAGAGAGATATATGAAGGAATGAATGGAGGGAGGCAGGGAGGAAGGGAGAGAAGGAGGAAAGGAAGGAAGGAAAGAAGGAAGGAAAGAAAGAAAGAGAAAGAAAGAAAGAAAGAAAGAAAGAAAGAAAGAAAGAAAGAAAGAAGGGATAGAGAAAAGAAAAAGATGAAGAAAGGGAGGGCGGGAGAGAGAGAGAGAAAGGGAGGGAGGGAGGGAGGGAGAAAGAAAGAAAAAGATGAAAAAAGGGAGGGAGGGAGAGAGAGAGAGAGAAAGGGAGGGAGGGAGAAAGAGAAAGGAAGAAAAAGATGAAGGGAGGGAGGGAGAGAGAGAGAGAGAGAGAAAGTGACGAAGGAAGGAAAGATAGAAAAGAAGCAGCTTTTGATCATTGCAACAGTAATAAATGCAATTCTGTTTTATCCTCTCGTTCTAAATTTGTATTATGGCTTCCTTCGTTCAATATTCTATCCTTTCTAATCTTTAAAGTCATAAATCACACATTCATTTTTTCCCCCGTTTTCAGAGGGGAAAATCCGTTCAGGGTTTCCAGTTACTAACTCAATGCAGCAGCCTTTTAAAATTACACCCTCCTCACCCTACCCCTGATGGCTTGGTTCCAACTTCCTTCCTTGCGAGATGCACTCTGTGCGGAGAGCATGCAACATAATGGAGGGCTGTAGTTTTGAGGGTATGCACAAGGCCAGTATAATTGGCAAAAAATCAACTGGATAACAGAATAACAGAGTTGGAAGGGACGTTAGAGGTCTTCTAGTCCAACCCGCCACTCAAGCAGGAGGCCCCGTACCTTTCCAGACAAACGGCTGTCCAATCTCTTCTTAAAAATCTAAGCAAAGCTGTTGTTAAGTGAGTTTTGCTCACTGCCACAGTTGTTAAGTGAATTGCTGCCATTGTTGAGTCACTAAGACGGTGAATGTGGCTTTCCCCATTGACTTTGCTTGGCTGGGAAAGTTAGAAATGGGGATCACACGACCCCAGGACATAGCAACCATCATAGGTACATGCCAGTTGCCAAGCACCTGAATTTTGATCACGTGACCTCCTGGGAATGCTGCAAGGGTCATAGGCAGGGGTGAAATCCAGCAGGTTCTGACAGGTTCTGGAGAACCAGTAGCGGAAATTTTGAGTAGTTTGGAGAACTGGCAAATGCCATCAATGGCTGGCCCCAGAGTGGGGAGGGAATGGGGATTTTGCAGTATCCTTCCCTTACCACACCCACAGAACCGGTAGTAAAAATAAACTGAATTTCACCACTGGTTGTAAGTGCGAAAAACATCAGTCATCAGTCACTTTTCCAATGCCGTTGTAAATTTGAGCAGCAACTAAACAAACCATTGTAAGTCAAGGACTACCTGTCGTTGCAGCTCCCCACACTGAGCATATTTAACAGAGTAACAGAGTTGGAAGGGACCTTATAGGTCATCTAGTCCAACCCCCCGCTCAAGCAGGAGACCCTACACCAATTCTGACAGATGGCAGTCCAGTCTCTTCTTGAAAGTCTCCAGTGATGAAGCTACCATAACTTCCGAAGGCAACTTCTGTTCCATGGGTTGATTGTTCTCACTGTCGGAAATTTTCTCCTTATTTCCAGGTTGAATCTCTCCTTGAACAATTTCCATCCATTGTTCCTTGTCTGGCCTTCGGGAGCTTTGGAGAATAGCTTGACCCCCTCCTTTCTGTGGCAGCCCCTCAAATATTGGAAGACTGGTCTCCTGTCTCCCTTGGTCCTTCTCTTCACTAGACTAGCTATGCCCAGTTCCGTAGAACTTAGAAAAAAGTATGATTCCTTAGAAACAAGTATAATTCCTTAGAAACAAGTATGATTCCTTAGAAACAAGTATGATTTTGCTGGCTGTCCAGGAAAGAGCAGGTTTTCTCCCTCACCAGGAGGTCCTTGAGTAATCAGAGTCCAAGAGAAAAATCCTATTTCAAAGTGTGAAGAACTGTCACCCTCCCCTCCTTCAAACTTCCCTTAAAAATACACTTCCCCATTCATTGCAGGGACACTTAAAGACGCTCCCCGATTGGCAATTTTGAAAAGCGAATTGGTTGTGAATTTGCAACAAGAACTCAGCATCCAGCTGACCTGGTCTGATCTCAAAACAAGCTCAGTGGAGTGAGATGGAGACAACTCCCTCACGCTAGAGAGCAAAGTGGGGCAGGAGCCGCTGAGTTCCCCCTCGCAAAGCGATCTATCCATATTGCGGATCATCCGGGGAATAGAGGGTGGGGGGGACGGGGAGATAAAATTTTTACAGCAGAATCCTTTTGACCCGCAATGTTTGGAATTGCCCAATCCATCAAAGTCCTTGGAGAAGACAGATTATTCACTGATTTGAGCCTGAAGCTCAGAATGAGGAAGGAAGGGAGGGAGGGAGGGAGGGAGGGAGAAATAATGGAAGGAAAGAGAAGAGAAGGACAGGACAGGAAAGGAGAAAAAGGAATGGGAAGGAGAAGGAGAAGGAGAAGGGGAAGGAGGGAGGGAGGGAAAGAGATGGATAGATATAAGATACAGTAGATATGAAGATTAGATAGATAGATAGATAGATAGATAGATAGATAGATAGATAGATAGATAGATAGATAGATAGATAGATAGATAGATAAATAGATAGGGGAGGGAGGAAAAATGGAAGGGAAGAGAAAGAAAGGGAAGGAAGGGAAGGAGGAAAGAGGGAGGGAGGGGGAGACAGAAGATGGAAAGGAAGGAGATTGGAAGGAGAAAAGGGAAGGGGGAAGAGAAGGGGGAAGGAGGGAGGAAGGGAAAGAAATTGATAGAAGATAGATGGATGGAGGAAGGAAGGAAGGAAGGAAGGAAAGAAAGAAAAAGAAAGAAAAAGAAAGAAAGAAAGAAAGAAAGAAAGAAAGAAAGAAAGAAAGAAAGAAAGATAGATAGATAGATAGATAGATAGATAGATAGATAGATAGATAGATAGATGATAGATAGATGATAGATAGATGGATGGATGGATGGATGGATGGATGGATGGATGGATGGATGGATAGATAGACAGACAGACAGACAGACAGACAGACAGACAGACAGATGATAGATAGGATTAAGTGAAACAGGCAAGCGACATTTGATTGGGCCCTAATCCTCTCTATTCTGCAAGGGGAAACCAAGGACGAAGGGTGCAAACTGAATCTTGCCCAGCCCTTGGAAATCACACCTTGTCAGGATTGACTTGGAGTTTATAAACTCACAATATTGGTCCAACTTCTCCCCGGAGTTGATCAGCTCAGCAAATGTTGACACAGCGCTGCCTTCTGCTTCAAATAGAATACTATATATTTGGGGGGGAGGGCAAAGGAATATATGCATCCAAGCAGACGCAAGCTCTGCTGAAGCTGGAGATACAGTTGGACTCAGATCAAAAGTTGGCACTATGGCCACCCCAAAACCACTGAATGGGGGGACACAGACCCCATCAATTGCAGAGACACTTTGCTTTCAGAAAAGAAAGAAACTTTCTTGACAGAATAAAAACTCTTTGCTTCCAGAAAAGCTGTAGCTAAAAGTGAAAGAAAGAAAGAAAGGAAGAAAGAAAGGAAGAAAGAAAGAAAGAAAGAAAGAAAGAGGAAGGAAGATAGGAAGGAAGAGAGAGAGAAAGAAAGGAAGGAAAGAAAGAAAGAAAGAAAAAAGAAAGAAAGGAAAAGAAAAAAGAAAAGAAAGATAGGAAGAAAGGAAGGAAGGAGAGAAAGAGAGAGAAAAGAAGGAAGGAAGGAAGAGGAAAAAGAAAGAAAGATAGGAAGGAGAGAAAGAGAGAGGAAAAAAGAAAGGAAGGAAGGAAGGAAGGAAGAATGAACTGGGAAACCCTTGGCTTAATTATTGAGGTGATGTTGGCGTGATAGAAACATCTCCCTCAGTTCCATGTAGCTGCAGGCAGCGGAGAAATTTATTTTTATAAGCTCTGTAAATACTCTTTATACTTAAGTCCATCCTGACGGGCTTTTTTTCCCCCCTGTCAAATTTCTCCTTACAGGTGGGGAGATGGAATGCCCCATTTTCCTCCATGAGAAAATAGACAGGATTTATTATTTATTCATCAAAAGAAGACCTTGTAGCGAGTGCTTTAGACTGCATTCATACATCACCATGAACCAGGAGATACAAGCTGGTTTGCTTTTGGGTATAGAGTGATGTAGCCCTTCTACACAGATCCAGATTTTCTCCTGGCTCTGCCTATAAGTTTGGAGTGGGGCGTGCAGAGCCTCCATTACAATAGCAATAGCAGTAGCAATAGACTTATATACCGCTTCATAGGGCTTTCAGCCCTCTCTAAGCGGTTTACAGAGAGTCAGCATATTGCCCCCAACAATCTGGGTCCTCATTTTACCCACCTCGGAAGGATGGAAGGCTGAGTCAACCCTGAGCCGGTGGGATTTGAACCGCTGAACTGCTGATCTAGCAGTAGCCTGCAGTGCTGCATTTAACCACTGCGCCACCTTGGCCCATTACAGAGGTTGGGGTGCCCTTGGGGTGGGAAAAGGTTGCACATGGCATCCCAAAAAGTGATTGGCCATATTTGTTTAAAGTGTCCAAGTGTCCTCTGTATTGAGTTCCAGAACAAATCATGAATCCTACTCCAATCAGGCTATCTATCTATCTATCTATCTATCTATCTATCTATCTATCTATCTATCTATCTATCTATCGATCTATCGATCTATCGATCTATCGATCTATCGATCTATCGATCTATCTATCATCTATCTATCTATCTATCTATCTATCTATCTATCTATCTATCTATCTATCTATCAGTGGTGGGTCCCAGATCCCGTTGCAACCGGTACGGTGCAATGGGGCCGGGCGTCCACCACATGAACGCACGCAGCATGCACATACGTACTTACCGCCCACGATGCTCTGTGATGCCTCTGCGACGTTCCAGCTGCTCGGTGGAGCATTGCGCAGGCGCCGTATGCTCCGTGCACAGAAGCCCCAAAACCTCAAATACCACTAAGGAACGCGGGCGGGCAGGTGGGCCCTCCGGAGCACTGTACCGGAACGGTACCTGGTGCTCCCAGCAGGAACCGGTACGCCCGTACCGAGGCATACCGGTTGTAACCCACCGCTGCTATCAATCAATCTATCTATAAATAAATGGCTCTGTGTGTGTGTTCCAGCATAACTCTGGAACGCCTTGAGCAATTTCAACCAAACTTGGTACACAGATGACTTATTCTCTGGAAACAAATAATGTGGGGGTAAGACATCCCTAAATTCCTGTTCTGTTAAGATACAGCCTGTTGTGCCTTAAAATGGATTCTACTGTACTGCTGTAAAATGGATTATACTGTACAGTACTGTGGAGTTGCCATTGTAACAACTTCACAGGTGGCCAGAGTGCATGTGTGCACTGGAAACTGAAAAATCATCTTCCTGTGCATGTGCACCAGGCAGCTGCTTTCTCCTTAGTTCTAAGTTGCTTCTCTCCTTGATTAGTTTCCATCCATTACTTCTTGTCCTGCCCTCAGGTGCCTTGGAGAATAGCTTGACTCCCTCTTCTTTGGGGCAGCCCCTGAGATATTGGTACACTGCTATCATGTCTAAGGTGACCAGATTTTCAGATTGGTAAAGAGGGACAACATTGACCGGGGGGTGGGGGGTGCTTGATAAAAATTTTATATTTTGTCAAAAGGTCACCCCAGGACACTGAAACCAGCATAAATACGAATCTATTGCCAAACAAAATTGTGATCACGTGACCATGAGGATGCTGCAACGGTCGCTAAGTGTGAAAAATGGTCGCAACCATTGACTTATAAATAGACTAATGTTCTGAAAACCTGACCTAAATTACTATATATTTTAAATAGCTGTAAAGCTATGCTGAAAAAGTTGTTCTCAAGGTATTGTGATAAATTCAATAAAAAGAAGGGAATTCTTCATGAACTTAAGGAGAAATGAAAGTATTGGATAGTAAATGGGCAAATAAAATTACCAATCAAAGAGAATATTTGCACCTCAGGGTTGAAATGAGATGTTCTCTCCTACTCTTTCCTCTTCCTCTCTTCTCTCTCTGTCTCTCTCATCCTCTTTCTCTTTGTCTCCTCTTTCTCCTTCTTTTCCATTCTTCCTTCACTTATTCTTTCTTTCTCCCTTCTCTCTCCTCTTTGTGTCTTTCTGTCTCTCATCCTCTTTCTCGTTGTCTCTCTTCTCTTTCTCTCTCCTTCTTTTCCATTCTTCTGTCAGTTTCTCTCTCCTTCTCCCTTCTCTCTCCTTTGTCTCTTTCTCTCTCTCACCCTCTTTCTCTTTGTCTCTCTTCTCTTTCTCCTCCTTTTCCATTCTTCTATCACTTTCTCTCTCCTTCTCCCTTCTCTCTCCTCTTTGTCTCTTTCTCTCTCTCTCTCTTATCCTCTTTCTCTTTTTCTTTCTTTCTCTCTCCTTCTTTCTCACTCTTCTGTCACTTTCTCTCTCCTTCTCTGTCTCTCTCCCCTCTTTTTTCTTCCTCTCTCCCACTCTTTTATCACTTTCTCTCTACCACCCAACCTGTCCCCATACTTATCTTCGACTGATCATGTTTGTAATAATTTACCTTTTCTAAATAGGCGCAGTTCCCTTACCGGATCCCTCGCTCAATCAAACACACACACACACACACACACACACACACACAAAACCATTTTTCTCCAAGCTTTGGTCACAGCATGGTTCTGATTTCGGCTGGTGGGAACAGCTTTCTCCTTTCCCCGTCCAGTTTGGCAGCAAGTCTAGCGGAGAGCTGTCCCCATCCCCGGTGACCGGGGCGGAGCGAGGGTAGCGAGAAGGCAGGCCCGGCTCTTCTTGGCTTCTGCCTCTCCTTGCAGCATACAAGAAATGGCTCGTGGTCACAGATAAACAGAGGAGATCGCGACGGAGAAAGAGCATCCTCCATTAGCGCTGCGCTCCCTCCCTTCCCTACTTCTGCGCCCGGACTAGTTTCCCCTCCCGCCTCGGAGGCGCCCCGCTCACCATCTGCCAGTGGGCGTCTCCGGCGATCCCCCGCTGATGGTGAAAAAAAGGCCCAACACCACGCGGAGGGCGGAGAAGAGCAGTGCCTTCCTTCGCACCCTGCGGAGTTTCTCGCACACAGGACGGGCGCGATCTGGCAGACACAGGGAAAACTCCGCAGGGCGCGAAGGAAGCAGCACTGCAGCGGCGGAGCTGGGAAGGTGCTGCCCCCGGAGCCCAAGGGTGAGCGGGCTGGCGCAGGCTGGCGAGCGGGCACCTTTCTCGCACACAGGACAGGCGCAACCTGGGAGACAAAGGCACCCGCTCGCCAGTCCGCCCGCCTACCCTTGGACTCCAGGGGCAGCACCTCCCCAGCGCCTTCCTTCACGCCCTGCGGAGTTTCTCACACACAGGACGGGTGCGACCTGGCAGACACAGGGAAAACTCCGCAGGGCGCGAAGGAAGCAGCGCGGCAGCGGCGGAGCTGGGAAGGTGCTGCCCCCGGAGCCCAAGGGTGAGCGGGCTGGTGCGGGATGGCGAGCAGGCGCCTTTCTCGCACACAGGACGGGCGCAACCTGGGAGACAAAGGCGCCCACTCACCAGTCCTCCTGCCAACCCTTGGGCTCCGGGGGCAGCATCTCCCCAGTGCCTTCCTTAGCGCCCTGCGGAGTTTCTCGCACTCAGGATGGGTGCGACCTGGGAGACACAGGGAAAACTCTGCAGGGCGCGAAGGAAGCAGCGCGGCAGCGGCAGAGCTGGGAAGGTGCTGCCCCCGGAGCCCAAGGATGAGCAGGCTGGAGCGGGCTGGCGAGCGGGTGCCTTTCTCGCACACAGGGAAGGGGAGGAGAGCGGCAGTGGCTGTTTCACTAACCCCACGCAGGTTACTAAAGGCCCTCAGCAGCGGCAGCAGCAGACGACAACGACCTCGCGCGACGGTCCTTGGAAGCGCTGTGGAAGCCCTGCCAAAGCACCCCTTTCCCAGCTCGGAGCGGGATGAGCAGCGAGCGGAGCCTCATTTAAAACGATGGCCGTGGCCGCTCGTTCACTCCGCCGCTCTTGTGTGGAGGTCTGAGGAGGCAGAGGGGTGGGAGGGGCGCGAAGGAACCAGCGCGGCAGCGCTTGGCAAGCGGGCGCCTTTCTCGCACACAGGGAAGGGGAGGAGGGCGGCGGCAGCTGTTTCACTAACCCTGTGCAGGTTACTAATTCCCGGTTTACTCACCAGTGAAGCAGCAAAACAAAGCAAACGGCCGCGAAGGCGAAATGAAATGGAGACTCCTGCGACTCATGCGGCGTGCTAAGCGGACTCCAGCCAATCAGTGAGCTGGCTGGGATGGAAAACTTTAAGCACGCCGCGTTTTCCATCCCAGCCAGCTCACTGATTGGCTGGAGTCCAGGCCAATCAGTGAGCGGCAGGCTGGGCTGGCTTAGATTTTTAGAAATAGATGGGGGAACTAACGAGCGAGCTAGCGGCAGCTGATGGGTGGGGGATCCAGCGAGTCCCAAAATAAAGCGGGGTTTTTTGAGAACCGGGCGGGACGCGGGGAAAATGATGAAAAGTCGTGCCTGTCCCACCAGATGCGGGACGTCTGGTCACCCTAATCATGTCTCCCCTAGTCCTTCTTTACATTAAAGAGGAATCGAGCAGAATGTTTCCCAGTCATCAGCTGAAGTACTACTTCTATTAAAAAAATGGCATAACGTGGAATTAGAAAGAAGATGACGGGGCAGGAATGCCAGTTCAGCAGAAACAACCTATACTTAGATGAGGCAGGGATGGGGTCAGACAAAGGACGAGGGTTTGGAATCCATCTGGACAATTATGTCTATTCTTTTCAGAGGGTCAACAAATCAAGAGTGGTGTTAGGCTAATGAGGAATGACATTCAGAAACAGGACTCCGAAGCTGGGCTTTGCCCCAGAGGCACAGATTCATAGCATCCAGCCTGTGCCAACCCAAAACCTCCTTCCCTTCTAGACCTGCCAGGAAGAAGTCTATCTAGGCTGCTGAAGTGATCTTTAATCAAGAGGGAGGGAGGGAGGGAGGGAGGAAGGAAAGAAGGAAGGAAGGAAGGAAGGAAGGAAGGGTTCACAGTGCTTTTACAGCCCTCTCAAAGGGGTTTACAGAGTCAGCCTCTTGCCCCCAACAATCTGGCTCCTCATTTTACTGACCTTGGAAGGATGGAAGGCTGAGTCAACCTTTAGCCACACAGAACTGAACTTCTGGCAGTGGGCAGAATTAGCCTGCAATACTGCATTATAACCACTGTGCAAGGAAGGAAGGAAGGAAGGAAGGAAGGAAGGAAGGAAGGAAGGAAGGAAGGAAGGAAGGAAGGAAGGAAGGAAGGATATAGATTACAAGCCAGAAATAGTACCAGAGAAGTATGATAAATGGAATATATATTTAATGTTATATGTTTTGACAGCAGCAAGAATTGTATTTGCACAGCACTGGGAAAATGAAGAAGATGTAATTAAAAAAATTCTAGACTGCGCAGAAATGGACAGATTGACATTAAAGATGAAAAAAAGAATATTTTCAAACATGGGACTTGTTTTACCATGGTTGGATACAACTGGAACCAACCAGCAAACTTTTGAGATGGAAGAAACCGTTCATCGTCTTTTTGCTATCCATAAAATTCTAGCTGGATGACCGGCCTCGAAATATGAGAAGTTATTTTGAACTCTCAACTCATGGAAACCACCCCACCAGATATAACTTGGACAAGTTAGTTAGGTCAGGTGTCCATTCAAAACCTAAGAAAGGAAACCCCCAACTCCAAGTTGATAAAGAAGAGGTACTTTTACTGGGTCTGAAATGATAGCAATAGCACTTAGACTTATACACCGCTTTACAGTGCTTTACAGCCAGTGGTGAAATTCAACAATTTTCCCTACCAGTTCTGTGAGTGTGGCTTGGTGCACGTGACTTGGAGGACATGTGACCAGGTGGGCGTGGCTGTACAAGTGACTCACGCACAACGTAAAAGCAGCTGGACTTCACACAAAATGGCCCCTGCAACAGGCAGGAACCTCACAGACAATCAGGCACAGCTGATTGTTGCACAGCTGATTGTGGGAACTTTTTAAAAACTTTTTTAAAGCATTTTTTTTACTACTAGTTCGGGCAAACGTAGCATTTTTTTTTTAAAGAAAGTTTTTATTTTTAGACAGACATAGACAAAGAAAACATAAAACAAAAGGCCATCTTCCATTACGAACAGTGTCTCGATTGGTTACAAGGTTTTTGTGCGTCCTTTCCATAGTCATCACTAACAATTTATATGAAATCACATATTATCAAATCAAATATATTTGTATACATTATTATCATTGTACCTCATTTATTTGACTATCACTATTATTCCTTCATTTTAAATGAGATATTCTAGGTATTGGATTCATTTATATTATAACAATTCATTACATCATCTTCAATCTATCCAATAATAATATATCTTTATGTTATATTCTGTATCATTCTATTATTTTTGTATTTATAACATTCTCTAACATCTTTCATTTCCATGTTTTTTTATCTAACCACTGATAAAATAGATCCCATATCTTATAAAATTGTTTATCTTCCTGTTCTCTAATTTCAAATGTCAATTTAGTCATTTCAGCACATTTCATTATTTTGTGAATAACTTCCTCCTGCATTGGTATTTTTTCATTTTTACAATTTTTAGCAAATACAATTCTAGCTGCTGTTAACACATTTACAATCAAATATTTCAATTCTCTATTGTATGTTTCCAGTATGATTCCCAATAAAAAGATCTCTGGTTTAAAGTCTATATGTTTTTGTATCATTTTTTCCAACCAAGTGTGGATTTTAGTCCAATATCTTTTAGGTTCTATGCAGGGCGAATGTAACATTTTTTACTACTGGTTCGGGGGAACTGGCCCGAACCAGTAGGATTTCATTCCTATTTACAGCCTTCTCTAAGTGGTTTTACAGAGTCAGCCTATTGTCACCCCAACAATTTGGGTCTCCATTTTACCCACCTCAAAAGGATGAGAGGCTGAGTCAACCTTGAACCTGGTGAGATTTGAACTGCCAAATTGCAGGCAGCCGGCAGTCACAGAAGTAGTCTGCAGTACTGCTCTCTAACCACTGCCCCGCTGAGCAGCAAAAGGAAAACAAGATCTGAAGCAAAAGGCACGAAAGTTGCATATTGAAAGCATCCCCAAATCCCTCCCCCCACCCCAAGGACCCAGGCTGAATGTCCAATCCCCAACCCATATCATCAAAATGTCATCAAAAATGCAGAAGAAAGAATGTTCTTTCTGCGCCAGCTCAGAAAGTTCAAACTGCCCAAAGAGCTGCTGATTCAGTTCTACAGAGGAGAACTACATGCGGGTTGGCGACCCCCTGGGGGAGGGCCTTCTCTGTTGCAGCTCCGGCCCTCTGGAACGACCTCCCCGTTGAGATCCGGACCCTTACTACCCTCCCGGCCTTCTGTAAAGCTACTAAGTCCTGGCTGTTCCGGCAGGCCTGGGGCTGTTGAAGTATCCAGCCCCACTTTAATTGTGAATGTTGTTGTATTTTAAATTTTGTATTGTCTTATTTATCCCCCTTCCTTTTTTTATTGTAAGCCGCCCGGAGTCCTTCGGGAGTGGGCGGCATACAAAACTAATAAACTAAACTAAATTAAACTAAACTAAACTAACTCTGCACCTCCATAACTGTCTGGTTTGGCTCTGCAACCCAACAAGACAGACACAGACTTCAGAGGAGAATCAGAGCTGCAGAAAAAACAATGGCTACCATCCTGCCTTCCACTGAGGACCTGCACACTGCATGAGTCAAAAAAGAGGGCTGTGAAAGTATCTACAGACCCCTCGCATCCTGGACACAAATTGTTTCAACTCCTACCCTCAAAATGACACTATAGAGCACTGCACACCAGAACAACTAGACACAAGAACAGTTTTTCCCCGAACACCATCTCTCTGCTAAACAACTAATTCCCTCAATACTGTCAAATTATTTACTAAATCTGCATTACTATTATTCTTCTCTTCCTTCATTTATTTGTTTCCTAATATAATTTGATTGTTTATTAGTAACGTATGACTAAGTCAATGGTGGGATTCAACTAAATTAACAACCGGTTCTCTGCCCTAATGATCAGCTGGGTAGGCGTGGCTCAGTGGTCATGTGACTGCATGGGTGTAGCCATCTCAATGTGACTCATGTCGACGGGCACTTCGCCTTAGCTGTTACAACGTAATAAAGGTTAACCGGAGAAGCAGTTTCTGTAAGCAGGGCAATAAAGATGATGCTAGAAACAACACCAGAATGTTTCCTTCCTGCCTTCCTTACAGGATTAGCCCTATAAAATGGAAAAAAACAAAAGGAGATTTCTTCCAACAACCGGTTCTCTGAACTGCCTAGAAAGTTAGCAACCGGTTCTCCCAAATAGGTGAGAACTGGCTGAATCCCACCACTGGACTAAGTGTTGTATCATATGATTCTTGATTAATGTATTCTATTTTATTTTTCTTTATGCACACTGAGACCACCTGCACCAAAGACAAATTCCTTGTGTGTCCAATCACACTTGGCCAATAAAGAATTCTATTCTGTTCTGTTTTCTTATTCATTCTATATTCTATTCTATTCCATTCCATTCCATTCTATATGGTGTTAAAACTAGGACTGAGACTGAGGCCTGATAGCAAGCAAGCATCAAACAGGCTGACAAGTTGACTTATACAAGACAAGAACTCAGCAATGGAGTTGTGCAGATGTTACGCCCTTTCAGCTGGTTAAAAAGGCATGCTGGGATGCCATTCATTAAAAAAAAAACTGCCTTCCATGCAATCACAAGGCAAGGAAGGGAGAACAACCACAGAAAATTAAAATCAATATCTGTGTTCTTAATTTACCCCACCCTCCTGCCTGAGAGTCAGCATCTGCAGCAAATCAATTAGTAATCCTATTATATTGCAGATGACAGAAAATATGTCTATTGAACCAGATGCCAACAACTTCACCTCCCATAACAAAGCAGAGACAATACTGGAGGCCTTGTTTCTACTATCACAGCCTCTTGCCAAGATCTGAGGATTTGTAAGAAACCAGCTCATTTAACAAACCATGTTACTAGAGCTATATTTTTTATCAATAAATCTCTCTCTCTTTTCCTTTCTCTTTATCTCACTCCTGTTCTCCCTCTTTCTCTCTTCTCTTTTCTCTCTCTCTTTTTCTCCTCTTTTTGCTCTCTCTCTCTTTCATTTTTTCTTTTTCTTTCCCTTTTTTCTATATCTCTCGCTCTTTCTGTCTTTGTCTCCCTTCTTTTTTCTCTTTTTTCTCTTCCCTTTTTGTTCTTTCTCTCTCTTGCTTTCATTTTTTTTCTTTCTCTTTCCCTCTTTATCTCTATCTGTTTCTTTGTCTCCCCTTTTCTCTCCTCTTTTCTCTTTTTGCTCTCTCTTTCATTTATTCTTTCCCTCTTTCTGTCTGTCTCTCATTTTCTCTTTCTCTCCCTTTTTCTCCCTTTTTTCTTCTCTTTTTGCTCTCTTTTTCTCTTCTCTTTATTCTCTCTCTCTTTCATTTTTTCTTTCTTTTTCTTTCTTTCTCTTTCCCTCTTGCTCCCTCCCTCCCTCTCTTTCTCTCTCTTTCACTCTGTCTCTCTTTTCTCTCTCTCTCTCTCTGCCCTTCTCCCTCCCTCTCTATATTTTAATTTAATATTTCCAGAAGCTCACATTCTTTTTCAGACAAATATTCAAAAACCAAAAGGGAGAACAATTAAATTTTGATCAGAGAAAAATGGGCACTGTTTGACTTCATTCAAACATCCTAAATTGACTTTGATAGGTTTTGGAAATTGGCTTCTACAGAAATCCAATCCAAGTTCTTTTTTAAAAAAAAACATACCCAACTCTCCTTATGCTGCATTAAATTAAACATGTATTGAAACTTTTAACTCTTAAGTCCAATTTCATCTTTGATATTTCTATAGTTGTCAAGCACTCGATCGCTGCCTAAAACCCAAAGCAACTGATTTTTCCAAAAATGATTCTCATAGTCTACATACCGTACTTTTCAGAATATAAGATGCCCTTTTTGCCCCCCTAAAAGAGGATGGAAATGTTGGTGTGTCTTATACACCGAATACAGCCATTTTTTGGACTCTGAAAACGCTGCCTCATACTTCCTGTTTTCGCCAAAACAGATTTGTTTTTCACAAAAATGGGGTCTGCAGAGTGCTCCTGGGGGCCGGGGAGGGCAAAAAAAATTTCTTATTTAACTTTTCCAAATCTTGGGGCATCTTATACTCCGGTGTGTCTTATTGTCTGAAAAATACGGTATTTAGCAAGATTGATTAAGGTAGGGTTTCAAGAATTTCACCAACTCAATTCTTTTCCCTTTGCAACTAACAGCCACATACATGAGAGTAGAGGGTTCCTTGACTTTTTCACAGCTTACCTGTGAAACCTGTGAGAATTAAGGAATTTGCAAATGACGGTTTGTAGAATAACCTCCTGAATTTTATTTTATTTTATTTTTTGTCGGTTGGAGAATCACACTTCATGGAAACGTAGAGTGACCCCCTGCAGTTTTTTGTCACCGAAAGTGGGGGTGGAATACTGAAAGATTAATCATCACTTACCAGTTGATGCTTCATATGGATGGTGATGAGGGGAGAACTTGACAGATTGTGAGACAGAGTTGGGGATGGCTCCATTGTCAAGGAGATAAGATAGCTCGTAGCAAAAATTGTACACTCCTTGCAGGCAGCAGCTTCAGGAATTCTGGGAAATTAAAGCAACAGCTTATTAGTGACCTGTTACTTATTTTGTTTCATCAGACACCCATCATTATTTGGGGACGGAGGGAGGAAAGACAATGGGCAGGAAGAAATGAAGATGGGAGATGAGAATGAGAGGGACGGAGGGAGGGAGAAGGGAGGAAAGAAGGAAGGGAGGAAAGAAGGAAGGAAGGAGATGAGAATGAAAGGGAGGAAGGGGGGAGAAAAGAAAGACAATGGGAAGGAAGAAATAGGAGATGAGAATGGGAGAGAGGGAGGAAAGAAGGAAGGAAGGAAGGAAAGATGTGAATGGGAGGGGGGAAGTAGAGAGGGAGGAGATGAGAATGGGGGAGGGAGGGAGGGAGGGAGGAAGGAAGGAAGGAAGGAAGGAAGGAAGGAAGGAAGGAAGGAAGGAAGGAAGGAAGGAAAGATGCGAATGGGAGGGAGGGAAGTAGAGAGTGAGAAGATGAGAATGGGAGAGAGGGAGAGAGGAAAGAAGGAAGGAAAAAATGAGAATCAGAGGAAGGGAGGAAGGAAGAACAATAGGAAGGAAGGGAAGGAAGGAAGGAAGGTGAGAATGGGAGGGAGGGAGGAAGAAAAGAAGAAAGGGAGGAGGAAGGGATGTAGGGACAGGGCAAGGCAGGGAAGGGAAGAGAAGGGAACATCTACAAAATGTGTGGGTATGACAGCACATGCAAATAATATTAAAGACACCAATCTTTGTGATCGCAATGAGAATTATGCAGCCCAAATCTATATTTATTTCTAAAGTGTAAAATCCCAGCCGCTTAGAGAGACAGAGTGATGGAAGATTCAGGCACCACCAACCCACTCTTTCAGTGCTTTATGAATGTCCATAACAACCAAGAGGCAGAGGTCAGGTAGCAGAACACAAAATTCATCCCCCGTGGAAAGAAAATGTCACACTCACTCAGATTAGCCCAACTATTGCTCTCAAGAAGACCAACAAGGCAGTTCCCTTTGAGTAGCATCAGTTGTCCTTGAGTGAAGTCCAAGAACTTCCAGTTTAGAAGACTTTCTTCAGTTCTACTCAAATCCCAGAAGAATATTTGGGATACTCTGCTTATGAATGTGCTGACCATTCTCAGAAATTTGGATACTTTAATTTATGGATACTCCATCACGGGAGGTTTTTAAGAAGAGCCACTGGACAGCCACTTGTCTGAAATGGTATAGTGCAGGTGTCTGCAACCTGCGGCTCCAGAATCGCATGCGGCTCATTGGGCCCGGTAGTGCGGCTCCCTGTTGGCTGGCCTCGCCCCGCCCCCTCCCAGTGACTCCTTGCCTGGCCTGAGAAGGTAAGGGCAATGGTGGGGGATGGAGAGGTATATGTGTGAGAGAGAGATGGAGGGAGGTAGAGATACAGAGTTATGTTAAGACTTTTGTGGTTCCAGGTGTTTTTTAACAACTGGTGCTCTGCCCTAATAACCTGCTGGGTAGGAATGGCTAGAGTAGTCATGTGACTGGATGGGAGGGAGTGATGTCATTGGCCATACCCACTTTGGTTTTCTTTTCTGTGGGAAATGGGTCCAAATGATTCTTTGAGTGTTTAAGGTTGCAGACCCCTGGTATAGGGTCTCCTGCTTGATCAGGGGATTGGACTAGAGGACCTCTAAGGTGCCTTCCAGCTGTATTCTGGTTGATTGATTGATTGATTGATTGACTTCTACAGGACCTCCGAGAGAGTTTTGCTTGCTTTGAACCATTTTACAGATCCTGAAAACCGGTTGCTTTGATCTTCCAATTGGATCTGGAGCAACGTTTTACCTACAGACACGGATGGAGGCATCTGAGCTGCTTTTACGACCTTAGTTGGTTCAACTGTATTTCTTGCCTTCCTATATGGAACCTGGAGAAAGGCACAGAAGTTCCCCCTCTTTCTCTTACTAAAAGAAGTAACCCCTTTCATTGGACTTCTTAAACTCTCTATGAAGGCCTTATGATAGTGTCAGGCCTGGAAGCCATCTTCTGCATTGGGCCTTCCGGCCTGCCATGTTTAATGCTGTGGGGAAATGGGAGGGGGGATTGTATGGAGTATGGGAGAGATATAGTCAAAATAACATTCCTTTCTCAGAGAGTCAAGGACATTTTTCCCTGCATCTGGAGTGGTGTGACTGGGAGGCATCTCCAGTTGGGACGGTGCCTGATTGGGCCATGGGATGGACACATGGGGGTGCTGGGCAGAGACTTGGACTTTCTTTTGGGTGGGGAAAACCCGGAAGCTTTCAGATTCGGGTTTTCCCAGATGTGTCAATAGGACCTCTTTAATAAAATGGAATTTTGAGGAAACTCAAGTCTCGGAGTTTTCTTTCGTTGGGAGTGTTACTTGGAACTCAAAGACCCATTAGATCGCACAGGGTCGGCCTCCTCCGGGTTCCATCCATTAGCCAATGCCATCTGGCTACGACCCGAGGGAGGGCCTTCTCTGTTGCAGCTCCGGCCCTTTGGAAAGAACTCCCCGTGGAGATTCGGACCCTCACCTCTCTCCCTGCTTTCCGAAAAGCCGTTAAAACCTGGCTGTGTCGGCAGGCCTGGGGTTGATGAGTTCCCTTCCCCTCTCGGCAGGTGTGGCTGTTGGTCATTTTAAATGTCTATTTTGTACTTGTATGTTTCCCTTGCCCGTTTAAGTTGTTCATCACCCTGAGTCCCTTTTTGGGAATAGGGCGGCATATAAATAAAATAAAACTTAAACTTAAAACTTAAACCCTGACAGACAGGGCTGTCAGACTCAAGGCCCGGGGGCCGGATCCGGCCCATGGGGTGCTTAGATCTAGTCCACAGGGCTCTCCTGGAAACAGCAAAGGTCCAGCTTGGGGCACCTCTGGCAGCAAAAAATGGAGCTTAGGATGTGGCCCTCGAGAGAGCCATTTTCACTGGCAGAGGGTTACAGGAGGCCATCGCAGCCGGAAACTGTGCTCGGGAGCCCGTTTTCATTGGCAGTGCATTCAGGCCACCACAGGCGCCCCCGAACACAACATCATGCTGGCCATGCCCACCCTGGCCATGCCCACTCTGGCCATGCCCGCTCACCCCCTGAGATCAAGCACAACTCTGATGCGGGCCTCAATGAAATCAAAATCTGAATGCCACACACCTTCAGCACCTAGAAATAAATCGATACAAAGACTCTGGGGAAAAAAATTTCCACCAAGAGCTGAAGTTTTCTCGAGATAATTTCCCTTTCTTTATCTCCCCCCACCTCCCTCAAATTATTCTTTCGGTCCATTATTTATTGACCAGTGGCTCAGTGGCTAAGACGCTGACCTTATCAATCAGAAAGGTTGGCAGTTTGGCAGTTCAAATCCCTAGTGCCGCGTAATGGAGTGAGCTCCTGTTATTTGTCCCAGCTTCTGCCAATCTAGCAGTTCTAAAGCATATAAAAATGCAAGTAGAAAAATAGGGACCATCTTTGGTGGGAAGGGAACAGCGTTCCGTGCCCCTTCGGCATTGAGTCATGCCGGACACATGACCACAGAGACGTCTTCGGACAGCGCTGGCTCTTCAGCTTTGAAATGGAGATGAGCGCCGCCCCCTAGAGTTGGGAACGACTAGCACAGATGTGCAAAGGGAACCTTTACTTTATGAAAGAGACCCATCATGTCCCAGGAAAAAAATATTTCCTTCTCAGGGGTACTATAAATTTAAACCAGGATGCTGAGAGAAACCAAACAGGCCCAAGCTGTGATTAGAAAGCCAGCCAGCCAGGATATTTTTCTTAGCTGGATGGAGCAATTGACAAGCAAAGTTTAAATAATCGAATTACCATCTGCCTCTTTCTATTTCCCATCCAGGAGGTTTAGACTTTGCTCCACTAGCTTCACTCCCGGATGATGTCTGGTGTTTTTTGTTGTTGTTTTTTGATGACATTTCACATCCAGATTTTTCTGGACTTTCAAGGAGGCCAATCTGCCCTTTTGCAAATGAGCTGAAAAGTGAGGATTTTCTATCAACTGTCATGGCGGGAAAAGGCTTAAAAGGTTTTGACGAGGGACAGAAAAAGCCTCCAAATAAAAGCTAGAAAAATCGGATCCTGGCCAAGAAAAGGAGCATTTAAAAAAAAGAGTTGAGTTGGTCATCACTTTGCTTTGCAGATATCAAAATATATGCTGTTTATCTGGGGTCAGGGGAAAGCTTTTCCGATGGGGAATCTAATTGAATCTCAAAAAAAGGATTAGCATCACCCAGTCTTCTTCAAATGACAACCTACAGAATCCTTGGCTGGAAGGGACCTTGGAGCTCTTTTCATCCAAAACAGGAGTCCTTATAAAATCCAGGGCAATGGATGCCCAATATTTTCATAGAAAACTCAACCACAGCTCCAGGAGGCAAATTGATCCATTGATTAATTGCTATAAAATGACATCCTGTGTCCTCTTCGCAAATGCTATCATGTCTCCCCTAAGTCTTCTCTTCATTAAGCTAGACCAGTGATGGCGAACCTTCCCAGCACTCAGGGCCCAAACCGAAACACATCTGCAACCGCTCACATGCATGCGTGCCAGAAACCAGAAAACTAGCTGGCTAGGCTGTGCATCCCTGCTTTTGGGGCAGTTTTGGGGCCATTTTCAGGTCTTGTTTTTCACGCTGCTTTTGGCCTGAAAAATGGCCTGAAAACAGCCACAAAAAACCAGCCTGAAAATGGCTTGAAAAATGGCCTGGGTTTTTTGGCTGTTTTTGGCCATTTTCAGGCACCTGTGAAGACCAACTGGCCAGCGCGCATGTTCACACCGGAAACCAGAAGAGCAGCTGGTGAGGGTGCGTGTGCCCCCAGAGAGGGCTCTTCATACCATTTCTGGCACCCATGCGATAGGTTCACCATCACAGAGCTAGACATATGGCAAATCTAGACAGCATCCTAAAAAGCAGAGACATCACCCTGCTAAAAAAAAAAGTGCCTATAGCCAAGGCGATGGTTTTCCCCAGTTGCAATGGATGGCTGCGAAAGTTGGACCATAAGGAAGGCTGAGCACCAAAGAATGGAGGCCTTTGAACTCTGGTGCTGGAGAAGACGCCTGAGAGTCCCTTGGACTGCAAGGCGATCCAACCGGTCCGTTCTAGAGGAGATCAACCCTGACTGCTCTTTGGAAGGCCAGATCCTGAAGGGGAAACTCAAAGACTTTGGCCACCTAATGAGAAGGAAGGACTCCCTGGAGAAGAGCCTCATGCTAGGAACGATGGAGGGCAAAAAAAGGGCACGGCAGAGAATGAGGTGGCTGGATGGAGTCATCGAAGCAGCCAGTGTGAGCTTAAACGGGCTCCAGGGAATGGTAGAGGACAGGAAGGCCTGGAGGAACATTGCCCATGAGGTTGCAATGGGTCAAACATGACTTTGCAACTAACAACAACAACAACACCTAGTCATCGTATGGTTTAGCTCTAGTCTCCTAATCCTATTTGTTGCTCTTCTCGTCTTTGTTGCTCTTCTCTCTTCTCTTCTCTTCTCTGCTCTTCTCTGCTCTTTCTAGAGTCTCCATATCTTTTCTTATCCCAGTGACCAGAACTGGACACAGTCTTCCAAATGTGGTCGCATGAGTGCAGAAGAGAATGGTACTACCACGATCAAATGGCACTTGATTCTTGATGGCTTCAAGAACTACCCACAAAGTTTTCTTGGTGACCTGATGGAAATGGTCCTCGCGGAGATGGATTTCAGCATCCCGCCATATCTTAATCTTAGTCATCTCCAGATGACTTCCAATCCACAAGCCAACCATGCTCAACTCTGCTTAGCAAACCACTTTCTGCCAAGACAACTACATGAATGACTCAACAGAGATTTCGTGATTAGTTTTAATTAACGCATTGCTCTAACGCATTTTTTTTGACAAACCACCCTGGCTCTCTTCCCTTCTTATGACTAGCTAGCATTTCTTAGATAGTTGGGTGTGCTGTGTGTGTGTGTGTGTGTGTGTGTGTGTGTGTCTGTCTGTATGCACACATGGTAAAAAGCCAAACATTTTTATTTTTATGTTTTGGAATTATGAGGGCGGGTTTTTTCTCTCCAAAGAACTGAATTTAACAGCTGGCATTTGCCAAATACATCAGAAGCAACATTGCTATTTGATTAAGGGAATCTAAGGGGAGACTTAAATGATTGTTAACAGGGAAGAGTTGTTGCTAAGCCTTTTTTTATATAATACAGGCGTTCCTTTCTGGTTTTTGCCGCACCAAAAAAAAATAGATTTCCCTATGGAGAAGTGGATTGTGGGAGCAATTAAAGTTTACCAGTTTAAGCACTGCTATTTGCAAAAGGATTTTCAAAGGAAGCCAGATGTTTCCATTTAAAAGTGGGAAAGAAGAACAAACTCTGAGCTTGGTTGTTTTCTTGCAGACGTTTCATTACCCATCCTAAGTAACACCATCAGGGTTTCCACTGTATACTATAGCATATAACATAATATACTTGAAATACTCATAATTGTACTTATCTACATATATATAATAATGGCTCTCTGTGTGTGTGTCTGTGTGTGTGTGTGTGTCTGTGTGTGTGTGTGTCTGTGTGTGTGTTTGTGTGTTCCAGCATAACTCTGGAATGCCTCAAGCAATTTCAACCAAACTTACTCTCTGGAGAAAAATACTGTGGGGGGTAAGACACCCCTAACACCCTTCGGGGTGTGTGTTCTGTTACGATATAGCCTGTTGTGCCTTCAAGCAGCTTCTACTGTACTGCCGTAAAATGGCTTCTACTGTACAGTGCAGTGGATTTGCCATAGTAACGGCTTCACAGTACTCCACAAGGGGGCTCCCTCTAGTAAGGGGAGAAATCCAACATTAGAAATTACATTTGGTCCGGACATTTCCCCTCTATAAATAAAATACCCGGGCAATGCCAGGTTATCAGCTAGTAACATATAAAAAGAAGATTGGAAATGACTTCTTATATTTTTTGCTTTTATCTTTACTTTTTTCTTTCCTTTCTTGCATTTTTAGCTTTCTCTTTACTTTGTTTTTTTTTCCTATTCTCACTTTATATTAATATGCATTAGATTTTAATCTTCCTTTCTCGTAAAAAAAGAAACAACCTTAATAAAAATTGTATTTAAAACAAAGAATTCTTAGGAAAGGCGATCTGAATTCTGAGATGAGAAGTCCAGACCTCTGCAATGTAGTTCAGGTTGCAAAAGAAACATATTCCAAGTTACAAAGGTGCTTTTTCAAAAGGCAACTGGATAACCATTTGTCTGAAGTGGTGTAGGCTTTCCTGCCTAGGCACGGGGTTGGACTAGAAGACCTCCAAGGTCCCTTCCAAGGTCCCTTCCAACTCTGTTTATATTCTATAATAATAGAATGATAGAGTTGGAAGGGACCTTGGAGGTCTTCTAGTCCAACCCCATGCCTAGGCAGACAAATATACCATTTCAGACAAATGGTTATCCATCATTTTAAAAACTTCCAGTATTGGAGCATTCACAACTTCTGGAGGCAAGTTGTTCCACTGATTAATTTTTTCCCTGTCAAGAAATTTCTCCTTAGTTCTAAGTTGCTTCTCTCCTTGATGAGTTTCCACCCATTGCTTCTTAGTTTGACTCCCTCTTCTTTGGGGCAGCCCCTGAGATATTATAACACTGCTATCAAGTCTCCCCTGGTCCTTCCTTTCATTAAATTAGACATACCCAGTTCCTGCAACCATTCTTCCTATGTTTTGGCCTCCAGTCCCCTAATCATCTTTGTTGCTCTTCTCTGCACTCTTTCTAGAGTCTCCACATCTTTTTTTTACATCCTGGTGACCAAAACTGAATGCAGTATTCCAAGTGTGGCCTTACCAAGGCCTTATAAAGTGGGATTAACACTTCACGGGATCTTGATTCTATAGAATATTCTATATTCTATATTCTTTGTTTATTTCCTTGAAGACGTTTCGCTTCTCATCCAAAGAAGTTTCTTCAGTTCTGTTCTTCGGTACTTCAGTTCTCCAGAACTGAAGAAGCTGCCTGGATGAGAAGTGAAACCTCTTCAAGGGACAAACAAAGAAAAGCCGGTTGCCTTTTGGAAAAGCTGCTTTGGGACAACCAAGACCTGGGTGACTAAGAATCTCCACAGATAACCTAGTTACCTTTGGCCTATTCAACACGCAGAGCAGGTCTACCCTCTTTAAAGAAACTTTTAAACTTGTAGGTGAAGCCACAGCAGTGCAGGGAAAAATCGCCACTCCCTACGTGTGTTTCATTCAATAGTGATTGCTTCCATAAATAAATTGGTTTTGACAATTAATGTGGGTGGAAGATACCGTATTGAATAGGCTTGGAAATTTCCCAGGTCAGGGAAGAATTTGAGTGATATATTGCTCAAGGTTTCCATAATTTAAACGCATGGTCAGTTTGCAAAAAGCAAACAGATTCTAAAGCCTTTATCTGCTTTTGGCGAGGTGTAAATTAGACCTGAGCTTCTGGAGGGAAAGCGAAACAGGAAGGGAGTCTATCTCGGAGTTAAATTAGCCTGAGTCCATCCCTTGATTTAAAGTTCAACCAGATAAGGCCTTTAAAAGGGAAGTGGAGAACCAGCTGAGGTTGGTGACGGAGCATTTTCAATGAGAATCTTAGATTTCTTTTTCGTTTGAGTGCCATGCTGTCAGTCCAGATGATAATCGGCTTGGGAATACGGCTTAATCTAATTTCTCCCTCCCTTTGTCCCTTCCTCTCCTCTCCTTCTCTTCTTTCACCCTTTCCTTTCCCTCCTTTCCTCCCTCCTTTCCTCCCTTTGTCCCTTCCTCTCTTCTCCTCTCCTTCTCTTCTTTCACCCTTTCCTTTCCATCTTTTCCTCCCTCCTTTCCTCCCTTACTCCCTTTGTACCTTCCTCTCCTCCTCTTCTTTCACTTTTTCCTTTACCTCTTTTCCTCCCATCTTTCCTCCCTTACTCCCTTTGTCCCTCCTCTCCCCCCTTCTCTTCTTTCACCCTTTCCTTTCTCTCTTTTCCTCCCTTACTCCCTTTGTCCCTTCCTCTTCTCCCCTTCTCTTCTTTCACTTTCCTTTCTTTCTTTTCCTCCCTTACTCCCTTTGTCCCTTCCTCTCCTCCCCTTCTCTTCTTTCACCTTTTCCTTTCTCTCTTTTCCTTCCTCCCTTCCTTTGTCCCTTCCTCTCCTCTCCTCTCCTCCCCTCCCGTTCTCTTCTTTCACCCTTTCCTTTCCCTCCATTCCTTTCCCTTTGCCTCCCTCCCTTCCTGCCTTTGTCCCTTCCTCTCCTCCCCTTCCCTTCTCTTCTTTCATTCTTTCCTTTCCCTCCTTCCCTCCCTCCTTTCCCTCCTTCCCTCCCTCCCTTCCTTCCTCCATCCATCCGTCCATCTGGCAGGGAATTCTAGGAGTTCACACATTTTTAAATTGTTGAAGCTGAGAAACACTGTGTGAAGCCAAGCAAACCCATCCAATCTCGTATTCAGGAATAACCACACACGTGTTTGTGCTTTTAAAGGAACTTACTTGGTGTCCACTGGTTTGATGCTATGGAAATACTGATGCAAGGAATGGTAGAAGAGACCCACAATTGTAATCCATGCTGTAAAAGAAGGCAAAAAATTTGCCGATATCAGGATCGCAGTGATGCAAGAGACGAAATCCACAATTTAAAGTCCCTTTGGGTGCCAATAGTTCTATCCTTGTTCATCCTTCATCACCTCTGCTCTATCTGTTTGTAAGCCACCAAGGGTCTCTTGAATAGTCTGATGATATATATAAATTTAATAAGATCAATAAATAAATAATACCAAGGTTTGACTCCGAGGAGAGCCTCTTTTGTGGAAAAGAGGTTGAAAAAATAGGAAGGATTGCTGTGAATTTGTCAACCAGTTGGAACAATTCAAAGAAGTTAAAATGCTCAATAATTCATTCCGCTGTTGGGAAATCTAGATTGGAGTCGCAAAAATCACGATGGCCACTAGATGGCAAAGCAGTAGAGGGGAAAAAACTAACTCTCTGCCGCCTTCCAGTGGTTATGCCGATTTTTGCAATGGAGGGAAAAACTCAGTTTCCCATTTCCCCATTAACAGATTTCTCAGCAATCCAAACAGGGAAACCGAGGTGGTATTCAGCAGGTTCTGACCAGTTCTGGAGAACTGGTATTGGAAATTTTGAATAGTTTGGAGAACCAATAAATACCACCTCTGACTGGCCCCACCCCCATCTATTCTTTGCCTCCTTAATCCCAGATGATCCAGAGGGAATGGGGATTTTGCAGTAACCTTCCCCTGGAGTGGAGAGGGAATGGGGATTTTACAGCATCCTTCCCCTGGAGTGGAAGGGAATGTGAATTTTACAGTATCCTTTCCCTGGAGTGGGAGGGAATGGGGATTTTACAGTATCCCCTGGAGTGGAGACGGAATGGGATTTTGCAGTATTCTTCCCCTGGAGTGGGGAGGGAATGGGGATTTTACAGTATCCTTCCCCCAGGAGTGGGGATGGAATAGGGATTTTACAGTATCTTTCCTCCAGGAGTGGGGAGGGAATGATGATTTTGCAGTCTCCTTCCCCTGGAGTGGAGAGGGAATGGAGATTTTGCAGTATCCTTCCCCTGTCATGCCCACCAAGCTACGCCCACAGAACCTGTAGTAAAAAAATTTGAATCTCACCACTGAGGGAAACGTGTATTTGACCCAATGATCAGAAGAAGGACAATTCAGGGGGAAAAAGGGCGATTTCTCCTGGCCTCTCCTTCGGTCTACCAGATGGGCTTTATGTTAATTCCCATAATCCCCAACCATATGGTGGAAAACCTTGGCTGGCGGGAGAAAGCCAAGGGCAGCAGATTCAACCTTTCTTTTCTCCTAGTAAATTATTCCCTTACCTGAATATTGGAATGCTTCTCCAGGTATAGAAATATAACTTTGTCCTTGTAATGGGAAACGATACTGCGGGACATCTGGGAGCTGGGGAGGCATTTTAACCAGGGAATAATCTGTAGAATAATGCAAACATGGATCAAAAAAAAAAACCAAAAGGAAAGGGAGAGCAAAGCCACCAGTTAGTCCTTTTACACACACACACACACCCCGCTGCTTAAACGAAGGGGCTGTTCAGTTCCTGCTTATTGTTGAGCCCCAAGGTCTGTTCTTTTAACATTTTGAGAAATCACAGTCTTTGAAGCAAACCAGGGGGTTGGGCAGGAATATGCTAGAGCTATAAGCAGCAAAGAAGAGAGAACTTCACGATTTTGCAACAGGTAAAACATTTTTCAAAAGGGAACCAAAGAGAGAGAGAGAAATGGGGCTTTTTTCCCCTCCCGGTTCTTTGAGGTTTTGTGCCAACCAGCAGAGATACTCATTCAGCAGTGAGAGTTCAGAGGCTCATGTTTTGATCGACGCTGCCGAGCGTGAACTTTTAATCTCCTTCCAGCACAAGGGGAAAAGATCTGGAAGAACCATGGCTGATGCTTGGTGCTATAGATCAGGGGTGTCAAACTTGAGTTCATTGAGGGTTGTGTTTGACCTCAGGGGGCCGAGGTGGGCATGACCAGTTTGACGTTGTGTCGGGGGCATCTGTGGTGGCCAAGTGCTAAGGCAGGACTTTTCTCAGACCCTCCCTCCCTCTCATTATAATCTCCTTCCTTCCTTCTTCCTTCCTTTGTTTCCTTTCTTCCTTTGTTCTTCTTTTTCCCTCCTTCCTTTCTTCCTTCCTTGCTTTCTTCCTTCCCTTCATTCCTTATTTCCTTTCCTTCCTTCTCCCTTCTTCCTTCCTTCCTTCTTCCTTCCTTCCTTCCTTTCCTTTCCTTCCTTCCTTTCTTCCTTTCCTTCCTTTCCTTCCTCCTTCCTTTCCTTCCTTTCCTTCCTTTCCTTGCTTCCCCTCTTTCCTTATTTTTCCTTCCTCACTCTCCTCCCAGCTTCCCTTCTTTTTCTTTGTCTTTCCTCTTTCCCTTCCTCCTTTCCTGTCCCTTCTTGAATTCTCAAATGCAAAAGGGGAAACATTTCTCCTTTTGTTTTGCTTTAGAGTTGTTTTTCTAGCCACCTGCCAACAAAAACCAAGCGGAGGGAACCGTGCATGCCCCCCGACCCTGTTTTCAGCCATGGTGGCCTCCTGCAGCCCTCTGTCAGCAAAAAACAGAGCTCAGGGGAGCCATCGCAGGCAAGTCCTTCGCTGTTTCCATGGGCCAGATCTAAGCACCCTGCAGGCTGGATCTGGCCCACAGGCCTTGAGTTTGACACCCCTGCTGTAGATCATCCACCAGCGACGTGACAACACAACACCTGCGTGGCCAAAATCTTAAGAAAAAACCCTTTGGAAGACCTGAACTAAGTCAATCCAGGCTGGCATTTCTTTTCTAGTTTTTCGTTTCTCCTTCCTCTCCTGGACTCTTTGTAGATGTTCCTCAAGCAGGGATGAGCTTTCCATCCCAGTGAAAACAAGAAAGTGTTGTGGCCCCGCCAGTGGCCAGCAGAGCTGGCAGCAGATTCAGACAGTGAGGAGGTTTGGGGGGGAGATGGGCCAGTCCTGGAGTCTGGGGAAGGCTCTGATGAGGGCTCTGTGTCGGAGGCAGAGAGGGGGCCAGAGCTGTCTGACAGTTATCAGCTGCCTTCAGAATCAGACAGGCAGATGAACAGATGGAGCCTGTTCCCAGTGTGTGCATGCGCAGAGTTGCCAGACGAAGGGAGCAGCTAAAGAACAGGGGTCGACTTGGGAGTAAGGCCACAGGTGGACGGTGAATGCCCTTCCCATAGTGAATAAAAGAGGAGCGAAAGGGAGTGGAGTTTGCAGGAGACAATTATTTGCGGCGTCTGAAAGATCTTGGCCTGGCCACTCTCCAACGCTGATAAAGGTTGGTAATTGTGAACTCTCTTGAAAGACTGTGGGAGAGGAAAGACTTTGCTGGAGAGGAATTCACTGTCAATTAAATAAAAGGGGTTTATCAGGACGACAACATGGCTTTGTGCTGCTGGGGAAGCCTAGGTCAGAACAGAAAGGAAAAATTTCATGTCTGCAAGCAAAAAGCCACAGAAGTGGCTTTGCTCAGTTATTCATCACCTGCGTCAGAGACCAAAACTGGACAGAGACCCAATAAATCTCACCTGCCACAGGTGAACTGCCTTGGACTGTGATGGTTGAAGGGCTTCCTCCCAGGTTGTGTGTGATGTGCCATGTCACACTGTCAATGGTGGACACCAGCCCTCCGGCAAAGTACGCCGCCTGAAAGCAGAAGTGACAAAGCTGGAGTGATAAGCAAGCGACGGAGGCCTTGACTCCAAGAGAAGACCAGATAAGGTCTGGGAAAATATTATCCTTACCTGGCTCATGCTGTTCCAAACAGGTATCTTAAGAACGCCTTCCACCACTTTAAAGAAAACCTAGAAATAAACAGAGACAGGAGATTTCCTGGGATGCAATCATCACCACCATCATCCATCACCTAGTGGGATTCTCCTGAAAATTATGCATTCCCACCAGAAACCAGGGACGACTCTGTTTTGGATATTGTCCAGAGAGATTTGGTTGGGAGCCACCCAGAGTTTATTGTATAATATGGGTGGCTATATAAACATTGAAATAAATAAACTGGTAAATAGTAAATGGATGGAGAAAGGGAGACAGAAAGAGAGAGAAATGGAGAAAATATTAGATAGATAGATAGATAGATAGATAGATAGATAGATGGATGGATGGATGGATGGATGGATGGATGGATGGATGGATGGATGGATGGATGGATGGATGGATGATACACAGACAGACAGACAGACACAGACAGACAGACAGGATGGATGGATGGATGGATGGATGGATGTGGGGATGGAGAGATGGAGAGATATGGGAGAGACATGACAGATAGATAGATGATAGATAGATAGATAGATAGATAGATAGATAGATAGATAGATAGATAGATAAAGGTAAAGGTTCCCCTTGCACATATTTGCTAGTGATTCCTGACTCTAGGAGGCGGTGCTCATCTTTCTTTCAAAGCAGAAGAGCCAGCACTGTCTGAAGATATCTCCGTGGTCATGTGGTCAGCATGACTAAATGCCGAAGGCACACGGGATGCTGTTACCTTCCCACCAAAGGTGACTCCTATTTTTCTACTTGCATTTTTCTGTGCTTTCAAACGGCTAGGTTGGCAGAAGGTGGGACAAGAAACAGGAGCTCACTCCGTTATGCGGCGCTAGGGATTCGAACCGCCGAACTGCCAACCTTTCTGATCGGCAAGCTCAGCGTTGTAGCCACTGAGCCACCATGTCCCGTTGTAGATAGATGGATGGATGGATGGATGGATGGATGGATGGATGGATGGATGGATGGATGATAGATAGATAGATAGATAGATAGATAGATAGATAGATAGATAGATAGATAGATAGATAGATGATTCTAATGCAGTGTTTCTCAACCTTGGCAACTTGAAGATGTCCGGACTTCAACTCCCAGAATTCTGGGAGTTGAAGTCCAGACAACTTCAAGTTGCTAAGGTTGAGAAACACTGTTCTAATGCCTACTTTCCCATGCTCCACTTCTGAGACCTATATAAGCTGCAACTAAAGTTCCATAAGGACTTCAGGCCTCCTTATACCAAAGCCTTTTTAGAAAATTCAGCAGTACAGCAAGGGGGGAATTAAGTTTCACTTTTTCTTCATTAATGCAAAAATGTTTCATTCCTTCTCTTTATGCATGGCTGTGCCCACAAGACATGACTGCCACATTTCCATAAAGCCAGTTTGTATCATCCCCCAGAAATACTCAAGCTCTTTTAAAAGCTTTGAAGCATCAAGAATAGAATTATGCTTTATATTTCTCACATCAAAATATTTTTAAGCTCCTAAATCCGTTGACACTGCTTGCTGATACATATTCATGTACCCCTTTCCCATTTCGCAATCTTCAGAAACGGTTTGAGATCTGTGGATTCCCTAACACTCTAAATAAAACCTAGAACTAAGGAGAAATTTCCTAGCAGTGAGAACGATTAATAGGTGGAGGTAAATTAATCAGCTTCCTTCAAAAGTTGTTGGGGCTCCATCACTGGAGTTCCTCAAGAAGAAATTGGACAATCTTTTGTCTGAAATCGCATAGGGCAGTGACGGGGAACCTTTTCAGCACTGAGCGCCCAAACCGGAACATGTGCGCATGTGTGTGCACCGGAGTGCCAGAAACCCGAAGACCAGCTGCCCAGCATGTGCATGCCTGTTTTCTGGCCCTTTTGGCCCTTTTGGGGCCATTTTCAGGCCGTTTTGGGGGGCATTTTAAGGCTGATTTTTCAGGCCAAAATCAACCCAAAGATGGTTTTAAAAGGGCCTGGAAAATGGCCTGGAAAACAGTCCAAAAATGTCCTGGGCTTTTTGGCCATTTTCAGGCCATTTTCCAACACACCAGTGCCCACGAAGACCAGCTGGAGGCATTCGTGCCCGCAGCGAGGATTCTGCATGTCACCTGTGGCATGAGTGGCGTAGGTTTGCCATCACAGGCATAGGGTCTTCTGCTTGGGCAGTGAGTTGGACTAGAAGACCTCCAAAGTAACAACTCTATTAAAACTGATTCTTAAGACCGTATCTTCAAGTTGTGATATGAAAGCCATGCATTAAATACGTGAATTCATTTCATTTGGAATCCACTTGGAGTATATGATGAATACGTTGGATGCTGGGGCTGCCTCCCACTCCTCACATATGCCTGTGTCCAGAACACCATAAATTGTGTGAAAGAGATTCATTTATATATGAATCTTTTAGATATTTATATACGTCAGTTCTAAGTTGAAAAGAATTCACTCGCTGGAATTCTTGTATAATAGCAATAGCACTTAAGACTTATATACCACTTCACAGTGCTTCACATCCCTCTCTAAGCTGTTTACAGAGTCAGCATATTTGCCCTCAACAAGATGGGTCCTCATTTTACCCACTTCGGAAGGATGGAAGGCTCAGTCAACCTTGAGCCGGTTCAGAATCGAACTGTTGGCAGTGGGCAGAGTTTGCCTGCAGTACTGCCTTCTGACCACTGCACACCATGGATGGATGGATGGATGGATGGATGGATGGATGGATGGATGGATGGAAGGGAGGAAGGGAGGGAGGGAGGAAGGAAGGAAGGAAGGAAGGAAGGAAGGAAGGAAGGAAGGAAGGAAGGAAGGGCAATAACAATAGCATTTAGACTTATGTACAGATGGATAAATGGATGGATGGATAAATGAGTGGATGGAATGTAGATGTGATAGGTAGATATCCTGCTTCATAAATTTTAAAGGTTGCATTGCAATTTATTCATGCCCTCTTTCTAGGTATCTGTAGAAGCCATGTTGTTCTGGAGCACATCATGATGTCATAGCTCAAATGACATGCATTTCACTAATCAATGACCTCATAACACCAGTGTTATCAATTGTCCCCTGACAGATACTCAAGTTCTCTTGAATTCCTTTTTTGAGTGGAATGGAATAAAGAATAGAACAGAGTAGAGTAGAGTAGAGTAGAGTAGAGTAGAGTAGAGTAGAGTAGAGTAGAGTAGAGTAGAGTAGAGTAGAGTAGAGTAGAGTAGAGTAGAGTAGAATAGAATAGAATAGAATAGAATAGATAGAATAGAATACAAAAATAATAAGAATAGAATAGGGAAGGGAAGGGAAGGGAAGAGAAGAGAAGAGAAGAGAAGAGAAGAGAAGAGAAGAGAAGAGAAGAGAAGAGAAGAGAAGATTTTTATTGGCCAAGGGTGATTGACATATGAGGAAAATGTCACTAGTACCATTTTCTAAAAGGTAGAAATCAAAATGTTTTATTTGACTAAAACAAGATGGGAACCTGCCTGCGATGCACTGTCTAATAACTAAAGCATGTTTCCTTCTATAAATGGATCAATTACCTTAGTAAGCTGATTAACAGACGAAGGAAACTTACCTTAGTAAGGTTGATTTTTTAAAAAACAAAATGGGGGGGGGGAAATTACCTCTGTAAATTAGGAAATGGCCTGTATAAGCGGATTAAGGGAGGAAGAAAAATTACCTCAGTAAGATTGTAGGCCGTATTTGCTGTGAGAGATTCATTAGGCATGGCGCTTGAAAGGTTTTTCAGGTAGTCCAACACGACATAGGGGTCATGGACACTACGTTTTCCCTCTGTGAGATTAATTATGATGGATTGGTAGGCATTTACGGAAAGCTGTAAGCATAAAATAACAAGGCAATGAAAGGCACTTCTTCTCCTCATGAGTGATCGTCACTGAAATAAAATGTCATTTTCTTCAACTATGGCACTGACTCAACACTTTACCAAGGAAACGAGCCTCTTCTTTGACCTAAAGATGCATTTACTAGATAATTATTATTTTTTATTTTGTGCATCTTTATTTTGAGGGACGCCGTGGCTCAGTGGCTAAGAAGCTGACCTTGTCGGCAATTTGGCAGTTCGAATCCCTAGCGCTGCATAATAGAGTGAGCTCCTGTGACTTGTCCCAGCTTCTGCCAACTTAGTAGTTCGAAAGCACGTAAAAATCTAAGTAGAAAAATAGGGACCACCTTTGGTGGGAAGAGAACAGTGTTTTATGCGCCTTCGGCGTTGAGTCATACCAGCCACATGACGTCTTTGGACAGTGCTGGCTCTTCGGCTTTGAAACGGAGATGAGCCCCCTAGAGTCGGGAACGACTAGCACATATGTGTGAAGGAAACCTTTACCATTACCTATTTTCAGGATTTGGGATGACAAGGAAATCTATTCTGCTAGGAGGTCCTCTCTCCAAAATTCAACTTCCTGGATAATTCATTGTATTCAGTTTATTTTACAAATATTCTATCAGGCCTTCTGAGCAATCAATAAAAATGTGACACTTTAAATGGAATAAAAATGCAATTCAGATGCTGAGGGGAACCCAATTTCTTAACTCAAACTTCTATTACAATTTTTCCTTTGAAGAAATTCCACTGCCAAATTAACTCATTTCTCTGACTGTCCCAACTTGGAGGAAGGTTTTAATCTCATAATGTTCAATAGTTGCCTCCATTTTCCCTTCAGCTCCTATCTACAACTCTGTTACTTGGACGCCTCTGGAATAAATCCATCGCCCTAACTAAAGGTAAAGTTTCCCCTCGAACATATGTGCTAGTCGTTCCCAACTCTAGGGGGCGGTGCTCATCTCCGTTTCAAAGCCAAAGAGCCAGCCAGCGCTGTCCGAAGACATCTCCGTGGTCATGTGTCCGGCATGACTGAATGCCAAAGGCTCATGGAGAGCTGTTACTTTCCCACCAAAGGTGGTTCCTATTTTTCTACTTGCCTTTTTTAACATGCTTTCAAACTGCTAGTTTGGCAGAAGCTGGGACGAGTCACAGGAGTTCACTGCGTTATGCGGCGCTAGGGATTCGAACCATCAAACTACCGACCTTTCTGATCGACAAACTCAGTGTCTTAGCGACTGGGCCACCACGTCCCTTAACTACCACACTACAATATGTACAAATTGTGCATTTTAGAGAAAGTAGCATGCAAATATGGAAAGACTAAGTCAAACCAAATGCAGCACTTTCAGATTTCAATGTATTTTTCCCCCAATTCATAGATGGATCTAAAAATGGAGTGGAACATAAATGGGAAATATAATTTGGCACAGATTTTGACCTCAAAATTAAGCTTTACACGAAGACCAAAGCTTCTAGGTTACGTTGCTCCTTCTTACTTCAAGCTGGATGGAAACTTGGAATGATATAACTTTTTCCCCCTCTAACATAAGCAACCTGGCAATGCCACGGAAAGCATTTAAGGAATGCACCTACCACGGGAAGTGTGGCCGTTGTTTGCCATTCCCAGGGAGATGTTGAAGGAAGCAGAGACTGGTCACCTAGAAACCACAGGGAGAAGCATTAACCATGACTTTCCCCTTAAGTACAGAGAACTGGGGTGGGGAGGGGGGATATAATCCAGGGTAACATTTGGTGCTATCCAGAAGGAAAGTTATGTGGCTGAATGTGAGTCTAGCTAGCATTCTCCCCTGCTGTTAAACAAATGGATGATGACACAACTAGCATATCTTTGATAACAAAGTACTGTCCTGTAGACTAATTTTTTCTCAATTTTGGCTTTTAGGAATTAAGCTCAGTATTTGTTGTGGCCAGTGGTGAAATTCAAAAAAAATTACTACCATTTCTGTGGGCATGGCTTGGTGGGTGAGGTGTGGCTTGCTGGGCATGGCTTGCTGGGCATGGCTTGCTGGGCATGGCAGGGGAAGGATACTGCAAAATCCCCATTCCCTCCCCACTCCAGGGTAAGGATAGTGCAAAATCCCCATTCCCTCCCTACTCCAGTGTAAGGATACTGCAAAATCCTCATTCCCTCCCCACTCCAGGGAAACGATACCTTAAAATCTCCATTCCATCTCCACTCCAGGGGAAGGATACTGCAAAATCTCTATTCCCTCCCCACTCCAGGGGAAGGATACTGCAAAATCTCTATTCCCTCCCCACTCCAGGGGAAGGAAACTGCAAAATCTCCATTCCCTCCCTACTCCAGGGTAAGGATACTGTAAAATCTCCATTCCATCTCCACTCCAGGGGAAGGATACTGCAAAATCTCTATTCCCTCCACACTCCAGGGGAAGGATACTGCAAAATCCCCATTCCCTCCCCACTCCAGGGAAACGATACCTTAAAATCTCCATTCCATCTCCACTCCAGGGGAAGGATACTGCAAAATCTCCATTCCCTCCC
The DNA here is from genome assembly GCF_009769535.1 of Thamnophis elegans. Taxonomy (NCBI): domain Eukaryota; kingdom Metazoa; phylum Chordata; class Lepidosauria; order Squamata; family Natricidae; genus Thamnophis; species Thamnophis elegans. The sequence goes on from NC_045553.1 coordinate 12,672,080, forward strand.
TACTCCAAGGTAAGGATACTGTAAAATCTCCATTCCATCTCCACTCTAGGGGAAGGATACTGCAAAATCTCAATTCCCTCCCTACTCCAGAGGAAGGATACTGCAAAATCTCCATTCCTGCCCAACTCTGGGGGCAACCAGAGGTGGCATTTGCCGGTTCTCCAAACTACTCAAAATTTCCATTACCAGTTCTCCAGAAGCTGCTGGATTTCACCCCTGATTGTGGCCCACCAGCGGCCAGTGAAGCTGGTGGCAGACTCAGAGAGTGAGGAGGTTGGGGAGTAACATGGGCCAGTCCTGGAGTCTGGGGAAGGCTCTGATGAGGGTTCTGTGTCAGAGGCAGAGAGGGGGCTATGGCCCTCCAACAGTTATCAGCTGCCTTTGGAGTCAGCCATCAGTGGGGCAGAAGAACAGCTGGAGCCTGTTCCCAGTGTGCACATGCACAATATCATTGAGGACTTTGAGTGTTCCCCATTCAAGGTTCAAGCAAGACAAGATATTCAACTGAAACTTCACTTGGAATGAAACTTACCGATAGCAGCTGTGAAATACTGCTTGATCTCATTGGCGGTGAGCACTTTTTCCCATATGATGAATTCGTCAAAGGTGCCATGGACATGGCGTTTCCCTTCATGGCCTTCGGAGCCCATCAGCAAGTTGGAATTGGAGTACCCATAGTTGTAGAAATCTTCCCCGCGGGGATCAAAGTTGTTCAAAGTCCCGTTGATGTAGACCTTCAGGCCCTCCTTAGATTTCCAGGTAAAGAGCACATGAGTCCAATGAGGACCTGAAAAACAATGGATATTAAGGTGATGGGCAGCCCTGTCTCCACTCCTACCTTTAAGTAATAAGCGATCCTTGGCTCCATTGGCTGAGAAAGGTATTGTTCTGACCCAACTTCCCAAACACGACAAGCCCTATGAGATGAACTCAAAAGAATCCTTTATTAGGAATGCCTGCAACCCCGGCAAAACGTACATCCACCACAAGATGAATAGTTGTCTACTACACCTATTCATCTCCAGGCCTTTTATCCCGAAAGCTAGGGTGGGTCCTCGCTAGCAGCAGTGGCTCTTCTGTCCCAAGGAACAGCCCAAAGATTTCTACTGTTCTCCTCTCCTCTGCCTTCTGCGCATCCACACATCAAGCACTAGACCCAGATGTTCCGCCTCTTCCTCATCAGTCATCTCTAGACCTGGGGGCTGTTGACTCTCCATCTGAGGACTGACGGATGGCCCAGGCTCCGCCTCTTTCTCTCTCTTTCTCTGACAACTCCATTCCCTCTTCCCCATCGGAGCTCTTGGGTTGCCTTGATGCTGGCCCTGATTCCCATGCCTCCTCTTCCTCCTCCTCCTCTGATTCGGCTGCTGGAGGAGTCGGCGGCTGACAGGCCACAACAGGTTTAGTTTACTAAAGATCAAATAGATAACACTAAAGCAAAGCCAGAACTGAGGTTCGTGTGCACCGAAACTTTTGGTTTAACTTCCCCTTTCTCGGATGGACACACCCACCATCCAATCAGTTTCAAAGAAGATGTTTTTGAAATGGCCTCTCAGAATGCAAGTTGTCTTGCAACTCTCTCTCTCACCAGGGAAATGGTCTTGAGAGTCTTCCTCCAACCAGTATAGTCCCAATCAACACTTTCCCTTTCCTCAAAAGTCTTCCTGCTCTCTCTTTCCCACTCCCCCCAGGGTTTATGGCAAACTGGCACCATGTTGTGGCCCACCAGCAGCCATCAGAGCTGGTGGCAGACTCAGATAGTGAGGAGGTTGCTGAGGAACATGGGCCAGTCCTGGAGGCTGAGAAAGGCTCTGATGAGGGCTCTGTGTTGTATGCCAGTTATCAGCTGCTTTCAGAGTAAGATATCAGTGGGGCAGAAGAACAGCTGGAGCCTGTTCCCGATGTGCGCATGTGCAGAGCTGCCAGAAAAAGGGAACAGCTAAGGAACAAGGGCCGACTCAGGAGTAAAGGCACATGTGGACAGTGAATGGTCCCTCCCACAGGAAATAAAGAGGAGTGAAAAGGGAGGGGAGTTTGCAGGAGACAATTAGTTCAATCCATTAGGGTGAAGATCTGTTCCTGACTTCTTGCCAAGTAATTGCTGCTATAGCATGGCGTTTGGAAGATATTGGCCTGGCAGCTCTCCAAGCCTGATAAAGGTCTGTGGTTGGGAAATCTCATGAAAGACTGTTTGCTGGGACTTTGCTGGAGAGGAATTCCCTTTCACCTCATTAAAAGGGGTTTTATCGGGATGAGGAATCTGCTTCATTTTTGATTTTTTGATTTGATTTTATTGACATTTGTAGGCCGCCCTTTTCCCTGAGGGGACTCAGGGCGGCTCACATAAAATCAGGGAGGGGGAAATACAAACAATAACATAGACACATGAAATGCTCTTGGGAAGCCTAGGTCAGAACACGCCGAATGCAGGAAAGTGCAGGTGTGAGGTGAAGGTTCTAACAGGTGATGTCATTGTAATAGTATGTGAGAATGACCTTGGCAAACAGGAGGAAGACCTCAAGATTAGGCAATGATCTAGATCAGAGACAGCTGAATCAGCAGAAGAAATAAGGGTGTGGGAAATGTCCCAGGTGGGAGCCTCCCTAGTTTCTTGGGATGCAAAGAAGAAGGGGAAGAGACGTTCTTTCAGACTTGCAAGATCGCCTTAATGTAACCTCACAATAAGTAGCCGAAACCAGCAGTGGATTTCTTGTCTTCCATAGTTAACGTTTTGGGTGACCTGAGTAGTTTTGACAGCTCAATTACTTTTTGTTGTTTTTAAGAATATTGCTAATGCCTCCTGAATCAGGCGGCTCAGTTCTCCATAGATATATAACGATAATTACGTACAAATGATTATGAATGTGGCAGTTTTCCAAATGAGTCACTGCGTTTATTTCCACCCACTTTCAATTAAGCTACTTAATTTTGCAGCTCTGGTGTTATTTTTTTTCTTTGCCAAGGCTTTGCTTGCTTCCACAGCTTGAGCCGTGGGGGCGCGGTGCCTGGAATGCAGTATTGCAGGCAGACTCTGCCCACTGCCAAGAGTTCGATCCTGGTTGGCTTCCGAGGACAGTAAAATGAGAAGCCAGATTGTTGGGGGCAATAGGCTGACTCTGTAAACTGCTTAGAGAGGGCTGTGGAGCACTGTGAAGTGGTATATAAATCTAAGTGCTATTGCTATTTAAAGACTTTCTGTCTTTAAAATACATTTGCTTTTGATCATATACCATAAATACATTTGCTTTTGACCATATACTCAGGGTTTCCCAGCCTTGGTAAGTGGACTTCAGCTCCCAGAATTCCCTAACAATCATGCTTGGTTGGAAAATTCTGGGAGTTGAAGTTCACTGCAGAAACACTGCTGTAGCCATTAATTAATAGCTACTAATTAACAGCTATTCATTAAGCTATTAATAAACAAAGATGAGTCTAAAACACATAAGGAATGGTTGCTGGAATTGGGTAGGTCTAGTTTGATGAAAAGAAGGACTAGGGGAGACATGATAGCAGTCTTCCGATATCTTGGGGGCTGCCCCAAAGAAAAGGGAGTCAAACTATTCTCCATGGCACCTGAGGGCAGAACAAGAAGCAATGGGTGGAAACTAATCAAGGAGAGAGACAGCTTAGAACTAAGGAGAAATTTCCTGACAGTCAGAACAATTAATCAGTGGAACAACTTGGGCGCTCCCAGGCAGAAATCTTGGGCACTCCATCACTGGATGTTTTTAAGAAGAGTCTAGACCAGTGATGGTGCAGAAATGTCCCATGCGCATGCACACACTCATCAGGGTCATGCTCCGGAAAAGCCAAACTTTTAGGTTCTAGCATGCATGCGTGCCCGACGATCAGCTGGCCGGCACACAGGCGCACACTGGTTTTTGACACTGCCACACACGCGAAGGACAGCTGATCGTTGTGCACCAGAAACCCAGAAGACAAATAGGCAAGGTTGCATGTGCCGGGTAACATGGCTTCACATGCCACTTTGAGCATGCATGCCATAGGTTTGCCATCACAGGTCTAGGCAGTCACGTATCTGAAACTGTATAGGTTTGCCTGCCTGAGCAAGAAACTGGACTAGGAGACCCCCAAGGTTCCTTCCAGCTTGTTCTATTCTATTCTATTTTCTATCATTCTATTCTATTCTTTCCTATTCTATTCTATTCTATTTGCTGCTCTACCCCATTCCATTCTATTCCATCCCATCCCATTCTCTTCTTCTCTTCTTTCTATTTCTATTTGAAAGAATGCATGTGTTTTAGGAAGAAAAATACCTGGTGAGATAAAACTTGCTGCCCACTTCTTGGACGTGTGATGATTGAAGAGTTCCACAGAGCCTTTGTGTTCACCGAAGAAGACTTTAAATCTCTTAGAAAGCACCTGATCCCCATATGCTGGGACAGGCTTCAGCTGATATTGAGTCTTCCAGAAAAAGGAAAAAGTCACACCTAACAGAAGTAAAATACACAAAAGAAGGATTGTCAGCTGCATCTTTTAGACCAGGAGATAGATAGATAGATAGATAGATAGATAGATAGATAGATAGATAGATAGATAGATAGATGGATGGATGGATGGATGGATGGATGGATGGATGGATGGATGGATGGATGGATGGATGGATGGATGGGATGGGATGGGATGGGATGGGATGGGATGGGATGGGATGGGATGGGATGGGATGGGATGGGATGGGATGGGATGGATGGATGGATGGATATCATACAAATTGAGAGAAATACATATAGGTAGTCCTTGACTTACAACCACAACTCAGCTCAAAATTTCTCTTTCTAAGTGAGACATTTGTTAAGTGAGCTTGACCCTATTTTATTACCTTTCTTTTCCACTGTTGTTAAGTTACTCCACACCGTTGTTAAGTTAGTAACACAATTGTTCAGTGAGTCTGACTTCCCCATTGACTTATCAGAAGAGATTCCATGATCCCAAGGCACGCCAGTGGTCATAAATATCAGTCAGTTGTCAAGCATCTGAATTTTGATCCATGGGGATGCCACAAAGGTCATAAGTGTGAAAAATGGTGATAAGTCACTTTTTAAAGAGATAACTGAACTTTCTGGTTTTTCTTTTGAAGACATTTTGCTTCTCATCCCAGAAGCTTCTTCAGCTTTGACTTGGATGGTGGGGAATGGAAGGATTGATACTCCTTGCAGACAGCTGGTCATTTGCATCCTTTTAGAGGGTCATTGAGGCCACTTGGAGGTTTATCTGTGTCTTCAGGGTCACCTGAGTGGTGCAAATGGTTGCTGTACTGTGCAATTTTTTCCTCTGGAAATCAATTCCACTCAGGTGACTCTGAGGCCACAGATAAGCCTCCAGGTGGCCTCAACAACCCTCCAAAAGGATGCAAATGACCAGCTGTCTGTAAGGAGTATAAATCCTTCCATTCCCCACCATCCAGTCAGAGCTGAAGAAGCTTCTTGGATGAGAAGCAAAACATCTTCAAAAGGAAAAACCTGAAAGTCCAGTTGCCTATTGAAAAAAAAAAAGCACCTTTGGGACAACCATGACCTGGAGGACTAAGAATCCCCATAGACCTCTAGAATGATGGATTAGCACTCAGGATTATTATTGCCATCCATCATGTTTCTGGAGAGAAATTCTGGATGACAGGAAGGGCAGCCGGCCATTAAACACTCTGCTAGCTCCATTCAGTTGCCCAGACTCCAACTTGCAAGGGATTATGGGGTCGTTCAATGATGATGATCATATTCCTGAATATCAATTCTAAGACCATTAGTGTTGGTGCAGTTGTTAGAAGGCAGCATTGCAGGCAAACTCTGCTGACTGCCAGGGTTCAATTCTTAGCAGCTCAAGTTGACACAGCCTTCCCTCCTTCTAAGGTCAGTAAAATGAGGACACAGATTGTTGGGGGCAAGAGGCTGACTCTGCAAACTGCTTAGAGAGGGCTGTAAAGCAGTGTGAAGCAGTATATAAGTCTAAGTGTATTGCTATTGCTCTTCCTTTTATCTTTCCTTCCTTCCTTCCATGGTGTGCAGTGGTTAGAAGGCAGTACTGCAGACAAACTCTGCCCTCTGCCAGCAGTTCAATTCTGAACCAGCTCAAGGCTGACTCAGCCTCCCATCCTTCCAAGGTGGGTAAAATGAGGACCCAGATTGTTGGGGGCAAGAGGCTGACTCTGTTAACCCGCTTAGAGAGGGCTGTAAAGCAGTATATGTCTGCTATTGCTAGTGTTCTACCTTTTCCCCTTCCTTCCTTCCTTCCTTCCTTCCTCCCTCCCTCCCTCGGTGTGCAGTGGTTAGTGCAGTATTGCAGGCTAATTCCACTGACTGCCAGCAGTTCAATGCTGACCGGCTCAAGGTTGACTCAACCTTCCAACCTTCCGAGGTTGGTACAATGAGGACCCAGATGGTTGGGGGCAATACATTGACTTTATAAACTGCTTAGAGAGGACTGTAAAGCAGTATTAAGCTATATATGTCTAAGTGCTAAGTACTATTAGAAGATGTCAAGTGGAGAGAAACTCCTCCCCCCCCCCCCCCCGTCGTCATCTCAGGAAGAACGCCATGGATTAACAAGCTGCTTTAACTTTGAAAGCAGATTTACTGGATGTTAGCCTGGATCTCGATAGAAACAAATAGATGCAGATCCTTAGAGATACCCCATGCCCAGAGCCAGCCATGTTCCTATCCAGCAAAGTTTATAACATGGCCCATAAACAAGATAAGATGGTCCTAAGGGGAAACGCCTTGATGATACATTAAGACAGATCCAAGGGGAAGAGATTACAACCCACAGAGGAAAACTGCTAAACCAAACCATTAGCTGCAAACTCTCGATGGACTCTTATCTAGGGAATTCCTGATTCTAGGGCCATTATTTTAAGCCAGTGGTTAGCTACGGTCGTAAACAAATATGCATAATTTATTCAGCAGGCTGCTTTACCATTTCCTAAGCAAATAATTTGGATGTAAACTCATATGAACCATTTGCATAAGCGCTAATGCCTGGAAGAGATTTTACGATTCCCTTAAAATGAGGCTCAGAGAAACATCCTCCTCCTCCCCCCCTCCCTTTCCAGTCACACTGCTAGAATAAAATTAATGAAATAAACTTATATCAAAAACCACAGCGATAGGGACAATCTGCGACTCACCTTCAGGCTCACAGAATTCTTGGTTAATAATGCAAGAGTTTTGAGAGTTTCCGAAAAGGAGAAAGGTTTCCCCCTTGATGCTTGGGATACAGACACCTTTGTTTACAATCCCTTCCACCATATCTGAGGAAGGAAAGGGGAGGAAAAGACATTACAAGAGGCAGCTTTTAAGATTTTCCATTTCACCCCACCACCACAGAAGGATGACCAGAACAATTTTACTTCTCTTTTTTTCCCGCCCAACGCCAGGAATCCTGTCAAGGATGCTTTTTTCAAAAGGCAACTGGACTGCTTTTTTCCGAGGAGGAGGAGAAGGAAGAGAAGGAAGAGGGGGAGATGGAATAGCCGCTTGTCTGAAATGGTATAGAGTTCTCTGCTTGAGCAGGGGGTTGGACTAGAAGACCTCTAATGTGCCTGAATTGAAGAAGACGTTTCGCTTCTCATCCAAGAAGCTCCCCCAGTTTTGACTGAAAGTGAAGAAGAACTGATGAAGCTTCTTGGATGAGAATCAAAACTTCTTCTTCCTCAAGGAAAAAGCAGTTCAGTTGCCTTTTGGAGGGGAAAAAGAAAAGCATCTTTGAGATAACTATGACCTGGATGACTCTGAATCTCCATAGACCCCAGGAATCCTTCTTCTTCTTCCAGCCATTCATGAGGAGCCATTCCCAAACTGAGAGGGCAAAGTTTCCCCCTAAATTTAGCAGAAAGATATGAGGAAGCCCTCTGCCAGGGGTGGGTTCTGGCAGGCAATTTTTTAAGTGCAATTAAAATTGTTCTGCACCTGCACAGAACTGAAAAACAAGATGGCACTTCCAGTGACCCAGGCTGCCAAACTACTACAGCAGTGTTTCTCAACCTTGGCAACTTGAAGATGTCTGGACAATTCTGGGAGTTGAAGTCCAGACATCTTCAAGTTGCCAAGGTTGAGAAACACTGTACTACAGGTTTGGCCGAAATGGTCCGAACCAGTAGGAGCCCAACAGTGGTTTCTTCCAAGAAACAGGCTGGCTGAAAGGAGAATGAAAGATTTTGAGTCAATACAGGAATATTAGCAAAATCACAAAGTTGGATTTTCTTTTGAGGTTGATGTTCTTGAAGGAGCCATCCTGGCTTGGCTTGTGCATCACTTTAAAGCTAAATCAGGAGCATAAACAAATAAAGGACGTGTGTTTTATCATTTTACAGGATTTTGACAAGCCAGAACTAACAGCAGCTATGACAACGCTAGGTAACAGTAAAGGTCCCCCTCGCACAAATGTGCTAGTCGTTCCTGACTCTAGGGGGCAGTGTTCATCTCTGTTTCAAAGCCGAAGAGCCAGCGCTGACCGAAGAAATCTCTGTGGTCATGTGGCCAGCAAGACTAAATGGCAAAGGTACACAGAACGCTGTTATCTTCCCACCAAAGATGGTCTCTATTTTTCTACTTGCATTTTTATGTGCTTTTCAACGGCTAGATTGGCAGAAGCTGGGACAAGTAACGAGAGCTCACTCTGTTACGTGGTGCTAGGGATTCAAACTGCCGAACTGCTGACCTTTCTGATCAACAAGCTCAGGATCTTAGCCACGTCCCTCGTGACAGCACTACCAGACCATCAAACAGGTTGATGGACTCAAGAGAGCTTCTGTAAGTTTTCCCTTGGGTTGTTTAGTTTCTGTTCTCCAAGAACTGCCCCAAAGCTTCTTTCAGCTCTGTGTTAAAGAAAGAAAAGAAGCTTAACTTTCAACCCAATTGGATTTCAAGATCCAAAGCCTCTTCACAGTGGCGTAAAGAATGCCAAAGTCATTCCCAAAGCTTGACAAATAGAATAGGATTGTTTAGAATTCTCACCTACGGTTGCGGAGAAGTTAGAGTAGGCAGAATCATTGGTATAAACAAAAGTAGAATTATGGTAATGAAGCACAGTGAAGCTGTGGGATCTTAGCACTGCATGAGACAAGAAAGAAAACAAACAAACATGGAATGGAAAAGCAACATCACAAATACATGCAAGGTGGACATGAAATCAACCAGATCATGTCTCTTAATCAACATCATTGCAACGTGTTCCACCTTCCTGGGTTTACAGCTAAAAAGAAGACAGCTCCAATGGAAAATTCAACTGTCCCATCTGAGAAACAATGGCTCATTTAAAAAAAAATAGAATCTCACACATGGACAAGGAGAGCGTAGGTTTAAGACAGGGGTGTCAAACTTTATTTCATTGAGGGCTACATCAGGGTTGTCTTTGACCTTGAAGGATCAGGCTGGGCATAGCCAGCATGATGTCACTTGTGTCAGGGGGCACCTAGGGTAGCCTGAGCAGTCTGCCAGCAAAAACAGTCTCCTGAGCTCCATTTTCAGCTGCAACGGCCTCCTGCAGCCCTCTGCCAGTGAAAACAGAGCTCGGGGAGTTGCTAGATGTTGCTGTTGAAGAAGATACTGATAACTATCCATTCTTCATCTCCAATGTAGACAATACTGGTCTAGAACTCGCTGGGAATTTGATTTGTCCTAAAACTTCTTAAGGTTTCTGCAATCCCCTCCCAATCTTAAGTAATACCATATTTTCTGGAAAATAAGACTGGATCCTATATTACTTTTTGCTCCAAAAGACACATTAGGGCTTATTTTCTGGTTAGGTCTTATGTTTGGGGAAATATGGTACTAAATGCATCCATCTGACTGACAATCTTAACTGGGGCCTATTTTTGGGGTAGGGTTTATATTACGAGCATCCTGAAAAAAATCATGCTAGGACTTATTTTCCAATTAGGTTTTGCTTTGGGGGGAAACAGGGCAATATCACAGAAAAAGCACGTCAAGATATATCCTTATTACTAAAAGAAAATTATAGCTAGGTCCCTGAAGCTGAAGATTGACGTGGAAATAATAAGCATGTGTGAATCATTTGCTCGTGGAAAAATAAACACCATGGCCACAAAGCCATCAGCACCCATCACTTAAGCCATCTGAAATAGAAGGGATGGTTGCTAATAGATTCAGAATCTCCCATTTATGTTTCAATCACTGTTAAAGCCTTTTACAGTTTATGCTAACAAAAAAAATTATGTTCTGCAATTTTTCTCTTGCAGGAAACATGATAACATGAGTATCGTACGAGGAATCTTGTCTGGAAGCCAAGTTGAAAATGCCAATCTCTGCACACACAAAAAAAGGCATGCCATTGAGAGAGACAGAACTGGAACTGGCTTTGTGAAGGTGCCAAACACAAACACACACAATGGATGAACATGGCGGGCAAAATGGACGATGGTTCAAGAATCGATGAGTGACAGGAGTGAACGGCATGAATGCTGGACGGAAAGACATGACAAGGATGAGAAGAAATACCAATGGATGGTGTCTCCCAAAGCTGTAGAGATGCACAATTTGGAAGGCAATATCACAACCAGGGATGGGTAATCTCTGGTAACAATGGACCAAATCTTCCTCATCTCTGGGGCCCACTTTTATTGTCAAAACACGGCATACAGTCCAATCTCAAGACTGCTCAGAAATAACTCAAGTGGCTTCCATGGTGCACCACAACAGTCTTGGAACCATCTAACCTCAAGAGACATCTAAAGGAAAATAGTTACATGGAATTCAACATATAGCTCTATATAACACATATTGGAATCTAAATGGTCCCCGCTGTTCTTCCCTCTCCATCAGCCAATTTGTGTTGTGATATCTCAAAAAGAAAAGATAATGGCAAAATTAATACATTAATACACCAGACTGTGATGAGGCAATGATATTATCTCAATACAATTGCAGTCTTACCCACTTAACTGAGCCAGAGAAAATCTAATAGTCTAGATCAGGACTGTCAAACCCATCTAGAAGGAGAAGGAGAAGGAGAAGGAGAAAACGAAGAGGAAGAGGAAAAGGAGAAGGAGGGGGAGGAAGAAGAGGGGGGAGGAGGAGGAGGAGGAAGAGGGGGGAGGAGGAGGAGGAGGAGAAGAAAAAGAAGAAGAAGAAGAAGAAGAAGAAGAAGAAGAAGGGGAGGGGGAGGGGGAGGAGGAGACTGGATAGCCAATTGTCTGAAATGGTATAGGTCCTCTGCTTGAGCAGGGGGTTGAGTAAGAGTAAGAAGAAGAGGAAGAGGAGGAGGAAGAAGATTATTATGTGATCCTTGGTGCTTTCTGAACTTGGTGGTTTTCTTGTTTCCTAATTGGGTCATGAAACATCTGCCAGAAAACCAACAAGTTCAGAGACCACCAAAGACCCCAACCATTCAACTTTCAGCTACAAATATTCTTTTCTGTCAGTATATCTGATCCTTGGAGACCATCCTTCTTCAGTCTACCTCCGTCTGTGTCCTTTAATTCGTGGATTCCTTCTACCGTCTCCAGAGGCCAATAATGCGATGCTTGAGCAAGAACACGGAAACCTATCGAGAAAATATAGCAGGACCAAAGTCATTCCCTTTGTGGGGACTCAAACAATTGTGCATGATTTCTCTATTTATCTTCCCCTCCCCTTGGCTTCGAACCGTTTTTGGTTCTCTTGAGTTAAATTTTAAATTAAAAAATGCTCGGGACGTGGACCTTCCTTCGTTTTTAACTCTGATGAGATCGGTTGAGGTAGACTATCTTTTGAGAAGATCCCACCCAACAAATTACTGAAAGAGTTTGGCCTTTCAAGGAACCATTTTATGAAGTGAGGTAACAGTTAAGATTAGAGACTCTGGAAAGTGTGCAGAGAAGAGCAACAAAGATGATTAGGGGCCTGAAGGCTAAAACATATGAAGAACAGTTTCGGGAATTGGATATATCTAGTATGAGCCGTGTGACACAGTGGTTGGAAGGCAGTACTGCAGGTGACTTTTGCTAATTGCCGGTTGCCAGTAGTTCGGCAGTTCAAATGTCAATTGGCTCAAGGTTGACTCAGTCTTCCATTCTTCTGAGGTGGTTGAAATAAGGGCCCAGATTTTTGGGGGCAAGAGGCTGACTCTGTAAGATTCTTAAGAAAGGGCTGTAAAGCACTGTGAAGCGGTATATAAATGCCATTGCTATTGCTCTTGTGTTCTTACTTCCATCCATCCATCCATAGTGGTTAGAATGCAGTATTGCAGGCTAACTCTGTCAGCAGTTCGATCCTGGCCAGCTCAAGGCTGACTCAGCCTTTCATCCTTCCAAGGTGGGTAAAAAAAGGACCCAGATTGTTGGGGGCAAGAGGCTGACTCTGTAAACTACTTAGAGAGGGCTGAAAAAGCATTGTGAAGTGGTATATCAGTCTACTGCTAATTGCTATTGCTCTTCCTTTTCTCCTCCCTCACTTCCTTCCTTCCATCCATCCATCCATCCATAAGTGCTTTGTGAACAGCGTATTGTCTGAATCAATTTGCTTACATAATAGTTGTTTTCCAGTTCCTAATTTCTACCTCTATTATCCAACCATGGTAAAACAAGTCTCATGTTTGAAAATATTCTTTTTATTTTATCTTTAATGTCAATCTGTCCATTTTTGCACAGTCTATAATTTTTTTTAATTACATCTTCTTCCTTTTCCTAGTGCTCTGCAAATACAATTTTTGCTGCTGTCAAAACATGTAACATTAAATATATATTCCATTTATTATACTTCTCTGGTACTATACCTAATAAAAATATTTCTGGCTTATAATCTATATTCTTCCTTCCTTCCTTCCTTCCTTCCTTCCTTCCTTCCTTCCTTCCTTCCTTCCTTCCTTCCTTCCTTCCTTCCTTCCTTGCACAATGGTTATAATGCAGTATTGCAGGCTAACTCTGCCCACTGTCAGCAGTTCAATCCTGACTGGCTCAAGGTTGACTCAACCTCCCATCCTTCCAAGGTCAGAAAATGAGGACCCAGTTTTGTTGAGGCAAGAGGCTGACTTTGTAAACCACTTAGAGAGGGCTGGGGCGGACTGTGAAGCAGTATATACATCTAAGTGCTATTGCCATAATAAAAAGAAGGATTTGAGGTGACATGACAGCAATATCTAAGTCCTTCACCCATGACCAGTCCATCTTTAGCCAATGCAACATCACTGGGATGTTTTGGGAAACGCTGAGGTGTTTAGGCTGGTGAAATTCCACATTCAGGGCAAATGGCCTTGAAGAAGTCTGGCATGAACCAGATTCCACACCACTCTGCTCTTCTTCAACTATCCCCCTTCCCTAATTCCTACCTTGGAAGCATACAGATTTATTGCCCATGTGTCCCCCTGTTTCCCTCTTCTTTCCCCATTGCATTGATGGCACAATGCCAGTGAGGCCCCAAGCCGAAGTGAGGCCCCAAGCTAGTTCTGAAATCTAGGCTGATCTGGCTCACCCTTGGTGAGGTTTTTCCTGAGTGTCGTATTGTAGGCAAAGTCTCAGAATACCCAGCCAAGTGGTCCTTGGTCCAATACATTTGGAGACCACCAGGCTGGAGAAAGACACATGTGTGAATACGGTAAGGACCGAACCTGTGGATTTTGACACAGGAGGCAAAAATGGAGGAACTTTGAACCTTCCCTTTCTCCTTCTGCTCTACTACCAAGTTCCGGTCCTTCTTCTTTTTTTTTTAATAAAGAGTTTTATATTTTTTTAGTTACAAAAATAAACATTCCATCTTTCCTTAAGGAATGTGTCATCTGGGTACAAACAACTCTGTGCAATATCGTTCCACATTTGCCTCATCTTTCACATTAAATATTAACATTATTTCCCTAAATTTAGTATTATAATATATTGAGCTTTAATTGTAAACATTATGAAACTCTCCATTTTTCTTCTTAATATCTTCTAGTAATAATATCATATCAACATTAAACATCATTATTCTCATCATACACATACTAACAGTTTTCATCTTATTTATATCTCTATCTAAGTGTATTATCTACCTATTTTTTAGCTTTCTTCATTTCCAAACTCCTTTTTTTTCCTCTTCAGCCACTGGTAAAATACTTCCCAAATCATATAATATTCAGTTTGCTCTTTCTCCTTAATTTCTAATGTTAATCTGTTCATTTCTGCACATTCTAATATTTTCCTTATCACCTACTCAGCACTGAAAGAACTGAACCCTAAGAAGCGGAGATTATTACAAGCCGTAGCTGTGAAAGCTGTGATTTTAATATTTCCTCGTGCAGTATAAACACTTAAGCACACAAGTGTTAAAACCAACAAGGGCGATAGAAATCTTGAGCTGGTAAAGAGAAACGGAAAATAATAAATCTTTGCTCTCAAGGTGTTCAGTGAGAGAAACTCTGCCTGGTTAGAAAAACAAAATACACTGCTGTAGGAAACAAGGGCTTTAGCACCCATCACCCCCCACCCTTGAGCATCCTGGCTGGGGCTAAGAGGAGTCGGAGTCAGCAACATCCAGATGGCTACAGGTTTCTCAACTTTGCCTTAAAACTGTGGAGCTTCCTGCGATGCATATTTTTAGCCTGCTCCTGAAACGAACCCACATATGTAATAGATTCTCCTTAAATTTTGGCTATGTTGCTGGCTCACTTCCTGGCAACTCAGAAGGGAGGGCGGACAGGGATAGAAAGCATGCCAAAAATATGGTTGTGGATTAAAAGGAAAAAAAGAAGAAAGACCTTTTAAGCAAGTAGCACCAACGATGGCGCAATGAAAGCGTGCTTCCAAAGCATTCCAGAAATCTTGTAAAAATACAAGTCTCCAGTTCTTATAAACTACAATTTTTTTCTCTCACTGTTGATTGGACCCCTCCCTGTGATTTATGGAAACTGGTGCCTACGAGGTAGGAAGTGAAGTGGTTAGACAGATCCTCTTTCAATTAAAATAGGTGTAGAGATCGTTAGCTTCTCCACTTTACATTGAAAAAGCTAGCTGCGTTCTTGGGAAGGGAGTAAAACAACAAAATAGCAGAGTTGGAAGGGACCTTGGGGGTCTTCTAGTCCAACCCCCTGCTTAAGCAGGAAATCCTAGATAATTTCAAACAAATAGTTATCCAATCTCTTCTTAGAAATCTCCAGTAATGGAGGACCCACAACTTCTGGAGGCAGGTTTAATTGTTCTCACTGTTAGGAAATTTCTCCTTAGTTCTAGGTTGCTTCTCTCCTTAATTAGTTTCCATCTCTTACTTCTTGTTCTGCCTTCAAGTTAGGGTTAGGGTGGTAGCCCCTTACATACTGGAAGACTGCTATCATGTTTCCCCCAATCCTTCTTTTCATTAGACCAAGGTAAAGGCAAAGGTTCCCCTTGCACATATGTGCTAGTCGTTCCTGACTCTAAGGGGCGATGCCCATCTCCGTTTCAAAGCCGAAGAGCCAGTGCTGTCCACAGATGTCTCCATGGTCATGTGGCTGGCATGCCTAAACACCGAAGGCGCACGGAACACTGTTCCCTTCCCACCAAAGATGGTTCCTATTTTTCTTCTTGCATTTTTTACGTGCTTTCGAACTGCTAGGTTGGCAGAAGCTGGGACAATTAACGGGAGCTCACTCCATTATGCAGTGCTAGGGATTTGAACCTCCGAACCTTTCTGATTGACAAGCTCAGCTCAGTTTTAACTACTGAGCCACCACGTCCTTTCATTAGACTAGACATACCCAATTCCTGTAACCGTTCTTCCTATATTTTAGCCTCCAGTCCCCTAAAAGTTACTTCAACTTCTTATAAGCGCTTATCAAGAAAAATATAATCATTCTTGGTTTAGGGAATTTAGGGCAGGGAGAAAAGGCTAGTAATTTTCATGAGAAAATGCAATATTACTGGACTCTAACATCATCCAGACTCAAAATTACCAGCTCACTTTGCCTAAGGGTTGAGTTGTCCCAAAGTAAATCATTTTTTTTATAAACCCACGTTCCTTTTTATTTATTGTAAAAATCAAATTGAGATAACAAGAGTTGGCAGACTTTCAGACAGGTCAGTTTAAAGCTGAATTTGAAAGATAAAGCATTTTTTAAAATATATTAATACTTTGCAATTTAGCATTGGGATCCAGAATGGAAAATTTTAAAATAACCCCATGGTGGTGATTGGCAAAATTGTTTGGCCAGCTGGATCTCATGTGGGACAGAAAAGGCAGGTATACTTCAGTCACACCTGAAAAGTTATCAGTTTGCCATTTCTGCTTTGAAATGAATTCTAGGATTTGGTTGCTAGCATTAACGGTTCCTTCATTTTTCTTGAGTTAGGACTATCTCAAGTTGCTTAGTCTACCAACCATCCAATCTTTGCATATTGCCGAGCGGACACTGTGGTTGAGTAAAGAGTTGAACTCACAGCTCCTGGTTGACTACTACTGCCAGCACATCCCTATTTTGGGAGACCTTCTTGAGAACTTTCCAAATTCCTCCCATGTTGACTCTCAAGCCCAAGGAACAAAGCCCCTATCTTGGTGAGACCCAACCCCAAGTGTTGACATCCCAGCCAATGCAACCTTCTCAACACTATTCCTTGTTGCAATTTGATGTTCTCAACCATCTATCTAAGCATGCTTTTGCGGGAGATGGGGAAGACAAAGCAGCGGGATGCTTCAGCAATCGTAAAACAAACTTTCAAAAGTTTCAAGATAGCAAAGATTCCTTACCAGGATGTTTTGGTAGCCAAGTATGAGTTCTGTAAACCTGCATGTTAAAAATATATAACAGATAACGTGAATAGGATTCAGAGCAGCAAAGGTTTCCAAAGAAGGAAAAAAAATTAAAAAGAAAATTAATAATAAACGCCACAGGTTTTCAAGACCATTACCTGAAATAAAATCCACAACAAGAGGTAGCAAAGTTGCACCAGCCAAGCTGCCATGATCCTTTGTCTCGTTGCAAACCAGAAAAATGACGCTGGGGTGAAATCTCAGATCACGGTGATCATAATATCATTAATAAGGAAACTTCCAGTTTTCCATCACCATCTGGTCATCTTCTTGTTTTTTTCAAAGGGTGTTTTCTAATCATCCATACAAGACCATTCCGTCCGACATTCCGTTTGGGGGAAGGAGAGGGGGGAAAAAATCGAAACAAAACCCAACTCTTCCCTGAGGTCTAAGAATTAAAGAGTTTCAAAACGTGGCTGATAAATCCATTCCAGGAGAAGAAAAAAGGAAAAAGGAAAGAGGAATAATGAAGAGAGGAGGGGGAAAGGGGGAGAATAAACTTGGGATGATTACAGAGGCAGGTTTTCTCTTCTCCAACTTTCGCTAACGGCTTTGCCTTTTTTAGATTTGTCTTCATTTGATCAGATGTCACTGGGGGGAAATGGAATTTGGCTTGCTTTCACACACACGCACACACAAAAAGAGAAAGAGAGAAGAAGGTGCCTCGGAGAGTAAAGAGTTTAAATATTTTTTTCTTCGGGGCCAAGAAGGGGAGGGATTGTGTGGTGTGAAGTTGTTCGTTAATAGGGAGACCTGACTGTCTCAGGCATACACACCTCCAGCCCTCACTCTCCGGAGTGTGGAGCAAAATCAAAGTGATGTCAGACTTTCTCTTCAAACTTTGTCCCATTTGGGTATTCTATTTATATCACATTACCAACAAGTGGCTTCCTCTTCTGGGTCCTAGCACCAGTCAGTTAGAAAGAACGAGAGCCAGAAGATGTGAAGATAGCCAGGGAAGAAAAGAAAAAACAAAACAGAGGGATAGAATCAAGATCACGTGAAGGGTTAATACCACTTTACAAAGCCTTGGTAAGGCCACACTTGGAATACGGCATCCAGTTGTGGTCGCCACGATATAAAAAAGATGTTGAGACTCTAGAAAGAGTGCAGAGAAGAGCAACAAAGATGATGAGGGGACTGGAGGCCAAAACATAGGAAGAACGGTTGCAGGAACTAGGTATGTCTAGTTTAATGAAAAGAAGGACTAGGGGAGACCTGACAGCATTCTTCCAGTATCTCAGGGGCTGCCCCAAAGAAGAGGGAGTCAAGCTATTCTCCAAAGCATCTGAGGGTAGAACAAAAAGCAATGGGGAGAAACTAATCAAGGAGAGAAGCAACTTAGAACTGAGGAGATATTTTCTGACAGTCAGAACAATTAATCAGTGGAACAATTTGCCTCCAGAAGTTGTGAATGCCCCAACACTGGAAATCTTTAAGATGATGGATAACCATTTGTCTGAAGTGGTGTAGGGTTTCCTGCCTGGGCAGGGGGTCGGACTAGAAGATCTCCAAGGTCCCTTCCAACACTGTTATTCTATCCTATCCTATCCTATCCTCCCTTTCACTGCACCCCATTCAATCCCATCACCAGCCACAGGTCTCCATTCAATGCAAATGTCATTTAGGGAAATAGGGGAATGAGGCCTTTAATTCCCATGTGGCTGGTGGAACTCCCTGCCACAAGATGCAATCAATGGGCTTTGATGTTTTAGCCACAACAGGCAGCTGGGTGACTTTGGACCAGTGCCCCCCCCCATTCACTCCAGCCTACCTCACAAGGTTGTTGTTGGGAAAGCAGGAAGAGGAAATCTCAAAAGTTGGAAACTAATCAAGGAGAGAAGCAACCTAGAACTAAGGAAAAATTTTCTGACGGTGAGAACAATTAACCAGTGGAAGAACTTGCCTCCAGAGGTTGTGAATGCTCCAACACTGGGAGTTTTTAAGAAGAGGTTGGATGTCCATTTGTCTGAAGTGTTGTACGGTTTCCTGCCTAAGCAGGGGTTGGACTAGAAGACCTCCAAGGTCCCTTCCAACTCTGTTTTTCTATATCTATACAGGAGAGAAAGAACCAAGAGGAAGGCTTAAGGTTTATACATCGATGACTTAGAGGTGAGGTCATATCATTTCTTTGATAGGAAAGGGATGCTGAGGCTCTGAAAAGAATGCAGAGAAGAGCCACAAAGATGATTGGGGGGGGGGGGGGGGGCTGGAGACTAAAACATAACTACGAATAGTTGTGGGAACTGGCCATGTCTTGTCTAACAAAGAGAAGGACTAGGGGTGACACGTCATCTTCCAATACTTGAGATGGGCTGTCAGAGAAGAGAGGGTCAATTTATTTTCCCACATACTTGAGGGCACGACAAGGAACAATGGGTGGAAATTCTTCAGAGGTAGATCCAACCTTGAACTCAGAAGAAATTTCCTGACAGTGAGAACAATGAATCGGTGGAATGGCTTGCCTCCAGAAGTTCCATCACTGCAGGTTTTTAAGGAGAGATTGGACAGCCATTTCTCTGGAATGGGTCATTAGGATGGACCAGAAGACCTCCACTGTCTCTGTCTCTCTTTTTTTAAAGGATTTTATTGAATATCTATTGTTTACATTTTGTTAGCGCTTAATAAACATTGTGTTATCTGGGTTATTCAATGCGCTTAACAATACAGATTGCATTGTTAATCTCCACCTCTTTTTCCCCCCAACCATTGGTAAAATAACGTCCACGTTAAATAATACTCTGTGTCTTCTTTCTGTTTAATCTTCAGCGTAAGTCTGTCCATTTATTCACAATCTAGTATTTTTCTCATTATCTCTTCGTCTTGCCATGTTTCGTCTTGCCGTGTTTCCAATATAGCAACAGCAATAGCACTTTCTAGAAACTTATATACCACTTCACAGTGCTTTTACAGCCCTCTCTAAGCAGTTTACAGTGTCAGCCTCTTGCCCCCAACAATCTGGGTCCTCATTTTACCCACCTTGGAAGGATGGAAGGCTGCGTCAACCTTGAGCCTGTCAGGGTCGAACTCCAAGCTGTGGGCAGACTTGGCTTGCAATACTGCATTCCAACCCCTGCTCTATGATGGATGGATGGATGGATGGATGGATGGATGGATTGAAGGAAGGAGGGAAGGAAGAACAAGAGCAAGAGCACTTAGATGCCACTTTACAGTGCTTCCCAGCCCTCTCTAAGCAGTTTACAGTGTCAGCCTCTTGCCCCCAACAATCTGGATCCTCATTTTACCCACCTCGGAAGGATGGAAGGCTCAGTCAACCTTGAGCCTGGTGAGATTTGAACTGCCGAATTGCAGGCAACCGGCAGTCAGCAGAAGTAGCCTGCAGTGCTGCCTTCTAACCACTGCGCCACCACAGCTGTTGTATATTTGTGCAAATATAATCCTCGCTGTTGTTAAGACGTGCAATATTAAATATATTGTTTGCTTATCAGGTTTTTCTGATATTATTCCTAATAAAAACAGTTCCGGTTTAAAATCTACATGTTTTCCTATCATCTTTTCTAACCACTTATGCATTTTTGGCCAAAAAAAAATTGCTTTTACACAAGTCCACCACATATGATAACTCTGTTAGTCTAACCAAAGGAAAGACTGGGGTGACATTATAGCAGTCTTCCAATATTTGATGGGTTCTCCTCACACAGAAGAGGGGCTCACCCTGCTCCCCAAAGCACCTGAAGGCAGGACAAGCAATAACAGGTGAAGATCATTTGAAGAGAGATCCGGGCTGGAGCTAAGGAGAAATTTCCTAGCAGTGAGAACAAATAATCATTGGGACAACTTGCCTCCAAAAGTTGTGGGTGCTTCATCGCTGGAGCTTTTCAAGACAACATATAACTTTTAGCTGTACAATTTGGGACCCTTTGAATATAGCTGTGGGAGGAGGAATGGATTTCCAGAGGAAAAAATTGCAGGCTGCAGGAACCATTTGTACCACTCAGGTGACCCTGAAGAAGACACCGATGAACCTTCGAGTGCAAGTACTCAGTATGGCTTGTCTAGAGAAGACCAGGGGAGACATGATGGCACTGTTCCAATATCGGAGGGGCAGAGGGGGGGGGGTCAACCTGTTTTCCAAAGCACCGGAAGGCCAGACAAGGAATAATGGAAACTGAACAAGTAGCAATTCAACCTGGAAATAAGGAGGAATTTTCTGACAGTGAGAACCATCAGCCGATGGAACAGAAGTTGCCTTCGGAAGTTGTGGGAGCTTCATCCCTGGAAGCTTTCAAGAAGAGACTGGACTGGCCTCTGTCAGAAATGGTGTGGGGTCTCCTACTTGGGCAGGCGGGTTGGACTAGATGACCTCCAAGGTCCCTTCCAACTCTGTTAATCTGTATCTGTATGACCTGGATGACTGGGAACCTCTACAGACTTTTAGCTATACAATTTGGGATGAAGACCCTTGGAACGGTGGGGGAGGAGGAATGGATTTCCAGAGGAAAAAACTGGAACCATTTTCACCACTCAGGTGACCCCGAGGACACAGAGAAACCTCCAAGTGGCCCCAACGACCCTCTAAAAGGATGCAAATGACCAACTGCCTGCAAGGAGTATAAATCCTTCTGCTCCCCACCATCCAGTCAGAGCTGAAGAAGCTTCTGGGATGAGAAGTGAAACGTCTTCAAAAGAAAAAAAAAACAAGGAAGTCCAGTTGCCTCCTGAAAAAAGCACCTTGGGGTGACTCCAAACACCCACAACTTAAATCTGCAGGTTTTCTGCTCTCAATGACCCCCAAATCCCAACTACCTGAAAAGCAGCATGGTTCTTGGTTTGCATGAGGACAACATCCTTGAAGTTTCACGGCCTCCATATTGTTACATAAAGCTTGGTGTTTATTATCTGAACCTTTTGTCAGCTGTGGCTAATAATCCAAGCGGTGTCTGCTTCATTAGTTGCTCAAGAGCACCACCTTCAGGCGGAATTATGTAGGTACACATTAAGGAAGCATTTTTTATTT
Organism: Thamnophis elegans; assembly: GCF_009769535.1. NCBI lineage: Eukaryota > Metazoa > Chordata > Lepidosauria > Squamata > Natricidae > Thamnophis > Thamnophis elegans. Next base: position 12,693,764 of record NC_045553.1, read on the forward strand.
ATTTATTTTATTTTATTTTATTTTATTTATTTATTTATTTTATTTTTTATTTTATTTATTTTATTTATTTTATTTATTTTATTTATTTTATTTATTTTATTTATTTTATTTATTTTATTTATTTTATTATTTATTTTATTTATTTCATCAAACATGAATTAGATAACAGATATAAGTATAAAACAAGTCGTTATTTTCTGCAATCAAGTTTGGAAATCAAGTCTGGGGCCGAACAGAACCAAAATAGAAGTTTATTTTGCTTTCCTTATCCGGACAGGAAACCTAAGGAGTATCAGGAGGCAAGCAGAAACAGGAAACGGCTAAATTCATGGACAGTGCAGTGATGATTCATGGTGGACAGAGCTCACCATTGAGTTAGGTATAGTACTAGAAAAATATAATAAGGGAAATTTTATATTTAATGTTGCACGTTTTGATGGGAGGAAGTGTAGGAAGTTATCACCCAGCCATCTCCCAGAAAAATGAAATATCCTAGGAAATATTGAAAAGGCAGAATATTTCTCTGGATGTGAAAAGAAAGAAACATGTTTTAAAAGACAGAATAGCTGCCTGTAGCTTCCTGCCCATCCCCACTTTGTTAATGGGCCATTAAGAAGGCCAAGCTAGTCCACTTTACATAATAAAGACTTCTCCACTTCAGCTACAGGAAAGCATAATATTGGCCCCAACTGACCACATGGCATCTGAGAACTCAACCAAACCTGGATTCAAAACACAGCCCAGAGAGTTCCCCCTGCATGGCCCTATGGGAGTCTGACAACCAATCAGAATACATTTCTTACACAGAATAGGAAACAGAGAGGTGGGACTGAACAGGTTATAAAAAGCCTAGCAAGCCCCTCCCTCAGCCCTTCTCTTCTTCTCCACCAACATTGAAGCATATGATCACCTTTTCTGATCAGGAGCTCAAGCCATGTGGTCCTGTCCACCAATAAACCATCTTTCCAAGCAGCCTCCATGTCTCCAGTGTCTTTTTCCCCACTTGGAGATTTTCACAGTATTGTGAAAATGAGGAACGGCTGAGAGAAGAAGATGTAATTTAAAAAATATATTAAGATTGCGCAGAAATTGATAGACTGACATTAAAGGTAAAAGAGATACAGAATACTTTCAAATATAGAATATAGAGGTAGGTAGGCAGGCAGGCAGGCAGGCAGGCAGAGACATAGAGACGAGACGAGACAGACAGACAGACAGACAGACAGATCTTGCCATTGAATCTTCCAAAAGAGAATCTTTTCTTTCTGGTTGCAACAAAGTCGATGCAATGTATTTTAAATACGGAATATTTGACAACGAAGCTCAGAAACATTGAGTATTTTTCCAAAAGGGTGGCTTGCTTCCAAATCCAAGAAAACAGATCCAAGGTACATGGACTACTTTAAGGCAAACATACCGGGATGTGGATAAGAGAATCAGAGAGTTCCCCTGAAGATGGACTCCAGCACAAGTCTGAAAACTCGGAAGACAAATTGGACCCAGACTGAATACTGCATTAGAGAGCCCGTTTGGTGTAGTGGTTGAAGAGCCGAGGTGGCGCAGTGGTTAGGGTGCAGCCACTTCAGCTGACTGTTATCTGCAGTTTGGCGGTTCAAATCTCACCGGCTCAGGGTTGACTCAGCCTTCCATCCTTCTGAGATGGGTAAAATGAGGACCCAGACTGTGTGGGCGATATGCTGACTCTGTAAACCGCTTAGAGAGGGCTGAAAGCCCTATGAAGCGGTATATAAATCTAACTGCTATTGCTATTGCTATTGCTAAAGCAGCAAGCTAGAAACTAGGGGGTTGTGCATTCTAGTCCCCTTTTGGGCTCAAGGTTTAGAATAGAATAGTGCTGGAAGGGACCTTGGAGGTCTTCTAGTCCAGTCCCCTCCTCAAGCAGGAGAATCTATACCATCTCAGACAAGTGACTGTCCAGTCTCTTCATAAAAACCTCCAGTGATGGTTTCTAGAGGCCGACTGTTCCACTGGTTAATTGTCCTCCTTGTTAGGAAGTTTCTCCTCAATTCCAGGTTGCTTCTCTCTTTGATTAATTTCCATCCATTGTTTCTTGTCTTGCTCTCTGGTGCTTTGGAGAATAATTTGACCCCCCTCTTCTTTGTGGCAGCCCCTCAAATGCTGGAAGACTGCTATCCTATCACCCCCAATTCTTCTTTTCTTTAGACTAGCTAGACCCAAATCCTGCAGCCGCTCTTCGTATGTTTTAGTCTCCAGGCCTTTGGTCATCTTAGTTTCTCTTCTGTGAACTCTTTCCAAAGTCTCAACATCTTTTTTGTAGCATGGTGATCGGTATTGGTTGCAGTATTCCAGGACTAGTCTTCATTTTATAAAGTTGTACTAATACTTCATGTGATTTTGATTCTATGCCTCTGTTTGTACAACCGAGGATTGTATTAGCTTTTTTGGCGGCGGCTGCACAGTGTTGGCTCAATTGGGGGACCTTGGGCCAGTCCTTTTCTCCCAGTGTTTTTCTTTCAAGAAGGAATCCAGGGCAAGCCACCCCCAAAAAACCTTGCCAAGGAAACTGCCAGGACTAGTAGAAGTGGTCACTAGGAGTCTATATTGAGTTGGAGGCACCCCCCCCCAAAAAAAACACCCCAAAATAAACCAATGCATTAATCTAGAAGATGTAAGGACTCCTACTTCGGTCAGGGGGATCAGACTAGAAGACCTCCAAGGTCCCTTCCAGCTCTATGATTGGACGATTGTAACATTCATGGACTCCATGACCCATCCTGAGAACACAACTTGCAAACAAACATGCCAATATTAAAATAGGTAAAAGTAAAGATTTCCCTTATACATATGTGCTAGTAATTTTATATATATATATGTAGGTCTCTAGTTGTTCGGGTTTTCTCCCGTGTAGAATTGGAGATGTCTTGGCGACGTTTCGACGAAGTCACATTCGTCATCTTCAGGCTGCTGCTGACTACTTCAGGTTTGGTGTTTCCAGGAGTTTCCAGGAGTTTCCTGGAAACACCAAACCTGAAGTAGTCAGCAGCAGCCTGAAGATGACGAATGTGACTTCGTCGAAACGTCGCCAAGACATCTCCAATTCTACGCGGGAGAAAACCCGAACAACTAGAGACCTACATACTAACACCCGCGAAAACCTCAGAAAACATATAAATATATGATATATATGATTTTTTTTTGAATAAACACAAACAGAACACAAAAAACACCACAAAGCCATCTTCCATTACAAATTGTAGAAAGTGTGTCAATTGGTTACCAAAAAAACTTTCGTGCATCCCTTCCACAGTCATAACCTATAATTCATATAAAGTTATATATTTTAAATCAGTTTAAAATCAGTTATCAGTTATATATTACTATCATCATACTTCAACCTTCATTTGACTATAATTGTTTTAACATTACATCTTTATGACATGTTCTAAAATATATATATATATTTATTAACAAAGTTTCTAGACCTCCTTTCTTAATCACTGTTTACAATTTATATCCAATTTCCTTTTATCAAACCAGTACATATATATATATACATTATTTTTAACTAAATTTCACTTTTTTATTATAAGCTTTCATACATAACAGAATTTCTAAACTTCCTGTGCTAGTAATTCTTGACTCTAGGGGGCGGTGCTCATCTCTGTTTCAAAGCCGAAGAGCCAGTGGGGTCCAGAGACGTCTCCGTGGTCATGTGGCCAGCATGACTCAATGTCGAAGGTGCAGGGAATGCTGTTCTCTTCCCACCAAAGGTGGTCCCGATTTTTCTTCTTGCATTTTTTACGTGCTTTCGAACTGCTAGGTTAGCATAAGCTGCGACAAGTAATGGGAGCTCACTCCATTACGTGGCACTAGGGATTCGAAACGCCAAACTGCCTACTGCTTTCTGATGGACAAGCTCAGCCTCTTAGCCACTGAGCCACCGTGTCCCTCAATGTTAAAGTAAACATGTCCAAATAATCTCTCTTCCTTTTCTTACACACACATCCCCGAAGCAAAGCAGCAAGCACTTGAGGTTTCGCTTGCGGTAGTTGTTACACAATGGCAACTTCAGAGGCGCATAATTAGGAAAAAAACCCACATTTTCTATGGTGCCAAACGCCAGCCTGTTAGAATTCACGCTGATGGCTTCATCTTCTACTCCTTTCCAAAACCCATTGCCTTTCTGCCCTCCGAGGTGAAAAGAACAACGTGGAAGGTCATTTCCCTAAGAAGAAAAATCCAGTAAATTACATTAGAAATTCAGTTCCAGTAGACTGATTACTAGAAGAACTGGGAGGGAAATTGGGCCAGGAACAATCTGTAACAATGTTATGTGGGATGTTGGAAATAAATATGAAATAAATACAGCAACATCATTGGTATGTTTGATTCTGAACTGGGGATCATGCACCAAATACCGTAAATAAATGCAGTACCAATAAAGGAGAATATTTGTAGCTCAGGGTTGAAATGAGGGGTCCTTGGTGCTCTCTGAGCTTGCTTGTTTTCCTGCTGATGTTTCATTGCCCAACTAGGTAACATCATCAGTGCTAGGAGGGAGTGGGGTTAGTGGAGTGGTGGAGGAGGTGAAGAGGAGGAGGAGGATAGGTTCCGGGGTACTTGCTGGGCTTGCTTATTTGTGGGTAGAGGAGTAGTAGAAAGAGAACTATGGGGGTCCTTGGTGCTCTCTGATGTTGGTTGTTTTCTTGCAGATGTTTTAGTACCCAACTAGATAACATCAACAGTGCTAGCAGAGAGTGAGGTTTGTAGGGAGGAGGAGGAGGAGGACAATGACTGTGGGATTCTTGGTGCTCTCTTTGGAACGAACTACCACCAGAAATCCGGACCTCACCCATTCTCATGGCCTTCAAGACCTGGCTATTCCGGCAGGCCTGGGGCTGTTGACCTCATTGCTGAGGTCCAGCCCTGACCGGAACAAATGTATTTGTGTTGCTTTTAACTTGTCTATTTTTATTTCTTATTTTCTTTTATTGTTTTTTCCCCCTCGCTGTAAGCCGCCCGGAGTCCTCCGGGATTGGGCGGCCTATAAATAAAATTAAACTTGAAACTTTAAACTTGAACTCTGAACTTTCTTGTTTTCTTGCAGACGTTTCATGACCCAACTAGGTAACATCATCAGTGCTAGAAGAGAAAGGGGTTTGTGGAGTGGCAGAGGAGGTGAAGAGGAGAAGGACTGTAAGGCCCGTGGTACTCCCTGAGCTTGCTTGTTTTCTTGCAGACGTTTCATTACCCAACTAGGTAACATCATGAGTGCTAGTAAGGAGGCAGTTTGCTGTCAGTTTATATTCTGGTGCCTTGTCCCCATCAGTGTGGGTGGGGGTGAACTTAGAGATTCTTTGGTTGGTCTGTTTACTGATGGCTCTTCGGCAGTTTCTTGATTGGGGTATTGCTTACTTGTTAGTTGCTCTGATGTTAACCTTGGAGTTAATCTATGCTAATCCGAATGCTGATTGCTGGTGGAGAAGTGCTGGAATCTTTTCCTCTTTTGGGCTGATTAGTGATCAAAAGAGATAATCAAACAGCATCCTTACTAGCATTGATAGTTGGGTAATGAAACATCTGCAAGAAAACAAACAAGCTCAGAGAGCACCAAGGACCTTACAATCCTCCTCTTCCTCCTTCTCTCCTTCTCTGCTACACCACAAACCCCACTCCCTTCTAGCATTGATGGTGTTGCCTAGTTGGATAATGAAACGCCTAATGACTAAGCAGCCACCAGAAGAAAGAGTTGGCAAAACAGCTCAGTTCAAATTGGATCTGACCGAAAAGGAGGCTCAGCAGAAGCACTTCACTGAGGACTAGGAACATAGGCTTTCCAAGCAGAGGGAAGACCTGCGGGAGTGCAAGGCCAAGTACTGGTGCCTGGAGGCTCAGCGGGCTGAGATGGTCAGCCAGTTCCAGACTATGATGCAGTTCCACTGGAACGAGGCCCTCTTCGCCACCAGCCTTCGCCCAAAGCTTCATACCAGGAGGCCGTAGCAGACCCCAAGTCAGAATTTATGCCCCCCTCTGACCCGCACAAAAAGACCCCAAAGGGGGAGACTCTCTGCAGCAACACAAACATTCATTGCACATATCCATCCCAGGAGCCGTAGTCTGAGGACCCCTGATTTAGTGCAATCTAAAAAATGCAAATAATTTTCTGCAGACCACCAGAATTTTCTCACAGACCACCAGTTAGTGACCGCTGCATTAGAACATTGCCAAAACCCTGTGAAATGTTTTAGTCTTATGATTTCTGAAGTCTTTTTGGGATGATCCATTAGATTATCTGTTCTTACATACCAAGAAAAATCTGAGCTTCCCTCCCTCCAAAGAACCGCAGAACAGAAGTGAGCAATCAGAGATCACACACAAGGTTTGGGCAACTAAGAAGAAGTTAGCAACTTCTCGAGACTTTGGCAACAACCTGTTGTGTTTCAAAGAGAAATTGACAGTCATGGTGAGTGGAGTTTCCTGTTTATTTCTAAGAAAAGAAACGCAGGAAACAAAACCATGCTTGTTGTGTTAAGACTCTCTCAAACGCACCACTCCCTTTAGCCCAGTGTTTCTCAACCTTGGCAACTTGAAGATGTCCGGACTTCAACTCCCAGAATTCCCCAGCCAGCATTCACTGGCTGGGGAATTCTAGGAGTTGAAGTCCGGACATCTTCAAGTTGCCAAGGTTGAGAAACACTGCTTTAGCCTTTTTGTCAACATCAGATTATGACAACACCCTCAGAAGGTACATGGAGACCCTGAAAACCAAAACAAAAATGAGGGTTTTTTTAAGGATACATATTCTGTCATTGGAAATAAGGATATATTTTCTGACAGTGAGAACAGTCAACCCATGGACCAGAAGTTGCCTTCAGAAGTTGTGGGAACTTCATCCCTGGAAGCTTTCAAGAAGAGACTGGACTGCCATCTGTCAGTAATGGTGTAGGGTCTCCTGCTTGGGTGGGGAGATTGGACTAGATGTCCTACAAGGTCCCTTCCAACTCTTTTAATCTGAATCTATCTAAGATGATCAAAGGCCTGGAGACTAAAACATATAATGAACGGTTGCAGGAACTGGGAATGGCTAGTCTAGTCAAGAGAAGAACCAGGGGAGACACGATAGCAGTCTTTCAATATTTGAGGGACTGCCACAAAGAGGAGGGGGGTCAAGCTCTTTTCCAAAGCACCTGAAAACCAGACAAGGAATACTAATGGATGGAAACTGATCAAGGAGAGATTCAACCTGGAAATAAGGAGAAATTTCCTGACAGTGAGAACAATCAACCGATGGAACAGAAGTTGCCTTCGGAAGTTGTGAGAGCTTCATCACTGGAGGCTTTCAAGAGGAGACTGGACTGCCATGTGCTGGAAATGGTGTAGGGCAGTGGTGGGTTTCCATTTTTTTTTTACTACGGGTTTGCTCATATGCACTCAACACTTCTGTGCATGCGCAGAAGCATCCAGGCAGGTGGGCAGAGCCTCCCACCGCTGCCACTACCAGTTCGTCCGATCCAGGCTGAACTGGCAGAAACCCAGCTCTGGGGTAGGGTCTCCTGCTTGGGTGGGGTTGGACTTGATGACCTACAAGGCTCCTTCCAACTCTGTCTGTTAAATTGATTGGAACAATCCACTTGCATTCCGCTTTCCCTTGTGAATCGCTAACACTATGCACAAGGACGTCTTTAGAGCTTGTATAGATCCTCTCAATAACGCTGCATTGTGGAATTGGGAACTGCCGTGTTTAAAGCAGTAACCAACCCGCCCCCTCCAGGAATTGCAGGGAGCAAAGCTAATCAGATGTGACACAGAGGGCCTCTTAGAAAAATTGTCTTCCATCACGAGTGGAGGAAAAACTATCTGCTTGCCATTATTCAGATCGGCTCAGCTCCCATCACATAGAACAAACTAACTCCATCGGGGGCCATCCCTAATTAAAATGGTCCATTGTTTTGGGCATTAAAGGGGTGGGACTATCGGAGTCTCATTGCGGGAGGCGGCCCAAGCCAAATTCCACAATCATTTTTTGCAAGAGGCTGCCCAAGTTCTGAGTATCTCCAATTATCTCCAGCCGATACGGCAAATGGGATTCTTTTAATTCGAGACATCGAGAGGTCAATGGGACGGCGAGGCTGACGACTCATTTTTCCTCTTAATGCCCCCTTGTCACCAATAGAGCGGCCTTCCTCCTTTTCTCCTTCGTGGTCTTCTTTCTGTTTGCCATTGACGTTTCCAATCAAGCCGTATTTTATTCAATGCAATCACGCGCAATTGATTCTACTAATTCTTCGCTGGAGGGCAGCCTGTTAATTGCCAGGCAGACTGAATTTCTCCCGGGCCTTCAATTTCCTAAGTTTTGGGTCTGATCGGAAAACGGAACTGAGGAAATTGAGAACTGGCATTTAAGTTGCTATTAGTGTCTGTCCGTCAATGGCCAAGGATGCGCTGTTTCTATTATTATTATTATATACTTTATTCATTAAACATGAAACTCAGACAACTGAACATTCAAAAATGCATTACAAATACCATTGACTGGTGCTAATGGTTGATACAGTTTGCTGCCAGCTTCCTAAGTATCAACCAAGGACTTTCTTAAAATATAAGATTTTCCGAGGTTGTTTACTATTGTTGTTGTTGTTGTTATTACATGGTTAATCTTTGGTGAGATTCACAGCCTTTGGGGCTGGTTGGTAGCTCAACAGCTCGAGTCCTAACCAAGGACCTAGGAACTGTTAAGGTAACGTCGAAGGATATAAGCTGTTCCAAGGAGGGTGGTTTTTTATAGAATCAGAATGTTCAAGTCTGATAAATTTAAAATTTCCAAATAGTGAGGTAGCCCTTTGGGTATTGCTCCAAGGGCTCCAATTACAATCGGGACAACACACGATTTCTTTTTCCACAGTCACTCAACTTCAATTTGCAAGTCCCGGTACTTTGTGATTTTTTCTTGCTGTTTATCTTCAATTTGGGCATCTCCAGCAGGGACGTGCAGTCACTAGAGGCAAGGGAGGCGTGGCCTCACCAGTCATGAGGAAAAGGAAAGAATTTTTTTAAAATAATTAAAGCCAAGGTAGTTGCTGCCAGATTCCAAGTCACAGTGACTTGGAGTCTGCTTAGTGTTAACTATAGGAGGAGGCGAGAGAACTATGGGCCTCCTGTGCATAAGGAATTTTTCGCCTTTTAAGAGTTAAGCAAGGGTTATAAAGCAAAAAATTTCATATGCAAAGGAGGCACGTGATTCTCCCACCTCCTGATCTGGGAGCAGCGAATCATGCCTTGCACTTGAGCGACTGCGCAATCTAGCAGCAGGAGCCTTGCTTGTAAAATGCACCTGTGTTGGAAAAGTTCATGCTCTGAGCAAGTTCAACTCTCCACTTTGCATCGCAGGAGCCGCCAAGAGCAGAACCATCAGAAGACTTAGAGGTCTCTTATTTCAAAAACTCTCCCTTAAGAATGATTAAGTCTGCATGAAGACATTATTATTATCATCCCCAACATGGTAAATTAAAGCAATCTGCATATGGAAGCCACTTGGGAATTTATGGCCAACAAACATGGTAAGCAAATATGGGGCTACTGAGAAGTAAAGCCCACAGACTTAACTGCTGGGCTGGCTGCAGGCTGGGGCAGCAGGCGGGTGGCGGCCTCGACGGCGAAGGGGCACTTTGCATCGTGGGAGTATAGTGCACCATACCCAGGCAGCCCAGCCCCATACCCGGGTCTGCAGCAAAGGCGCTTGGCGGCTCCCATGATGCAAAGTGCCCTGCCACCGCCGAGGCCAACATTCACGCCGCCGCCAATGCCACCGCCCGCCCATGGCATCGGCGTGAATGTCAGCCTCGGCGGCGACGGGGCGGTTTGCATCACGGGAACTTCATTGGCCGCTGCTGCTGCTTCCTCCACTGCTGCTGCTTTCCCTTCTGCCCTGACCGCGGCTTATGCCACGTTCGGAGTGCTGCCCTTTCGGAAAGCCCCACCGAAGCCCCAGCACTGTGTCCGCTATAGAGCGGGACGCGTCCTGCCTGTATGGCAGACACAGCGCCGGGGCTTTAAAGCCATGCCGCTGTGTCCGCCATAGAGCAGGATGCATCCTGCCTGTATGGCGGACACAGCGGCGGGGCTTCAGTCGGGCTTTTCGGAAAGCCGCGCCAGGGCTTTGGCGGGACTTTCCAAAAGCCTTGCCGAAGCCCCGGTGCTGGCAGACATAGGGCGGTAGACATATGGTGGCTTTTGCCCGCTTGCCTCACCAGCCATAAAGCTCACCGCACATCACTGATCTCCAGGTATTGCAATGTCAATGAACCATACTTTTTTCTTTTCAATTATTGTTATGTCAGGTGTGTTGTAGGCCAAGTGCCTATCAGTCTGGATTCTGAAGTCCCACAAGATCTTGACTTTCTCATTCTCTCAAACCTTCTCAACCTGATGGTCCCACTGGTTTTTGCTGTACTCAAATCCAAACTTTTGGCACAATTTCCAGTGAATGATCTTAGCAACGCAATCATGGCATTGTAGGTAATCAGTTTGTGAAATTTTTCTGCACCCACAGATCAAGTGGTCGACTGTCTCATCTTTCTCATTACAGTGGTGACATTTGCTGTTGGTGGTAACATGTTGAATTTTTGCCTTCATGTAGTTTGTGGCTAAGGCTTGTTCTTGAGCTGCCAAAATAAAGCGTTCTGTTTCTTTTTTCAGTGCTCCTGATCTTAACCAGTTCCAAGTTAGCTTTTGGTCAGCTTTGCCTTCAATACTTTTCAAGTATTGGCTATGCATAGCTTTGTTTTTCCAATTTTCAGCTCGCTTCTCAATTACTTCTTTCTTATATTCAGCTTTTGACAGTTGTCTTTAAAAGGCCTCCTTTATTTACTTCCTTAATCATTGGTTCTTCACTTTTCTGGATGTAATCATTCAAGCTGTGTTTTTCTACTTCCACAGTCTGTTTTACTTGTAGGAGTCCTCGACAAACCTCTGCTCTTGGTAGATATAATCAGTCAACATCACTTTTAGGATACAAAGCATGATTCATTGTCATAAGCTTCCTTGTTTTTCTGTCCAAATTGTCCAACTCCATCTGGGTCCAGTCAATTATTCCTGCAGAATATCGAATCACAGGTATAGCCCAGGTATTTATGGCTTTTATGATGTTTCCTCCATTCAATTTGGACTTTAATATCTTGCGAATTCATTGAATGTATTTGGCTGAAGTTAATTGCTTGACTTTATTATGCATTAAGTCAGAGGCCTCTAAAATCCCCAAGTACTTGTAGCCTTCTTCAGGTTTTACTGCCTTTATCATTTCTTCATTCTCAAGTTCTATTCCATCATCTTCTATGATCTTGCCTGCTTTGATTGCCATTGTTGCACATTTGTCAATTCCAAACTGCATACCAATGTCTTGGCTAAATTCTTTTGTGCTTTCAATTAATAAATTCAGTTCAGCTTTTGTTTTACCAAACAGCTTCAAATCATCCATGTACACCAAGTGCGAAATTTTCAGTCCTTTCTTTGCAAGTTCGTATCCACAGTTCATCTTCTTCAAAATGATTGTCAGTGATAGCATTGAGAGTATAAAAAGTAGGGGTGAAAGGGAATCGCCCTGGAAAATGCCTCGTTTAATTTCAATTTCACCCAGTTCTTCTTCATTAGTTATAAGCTTCATTTTCCAGAGGTTCATTGAAGTTTCCATGAATTTTTGTATGTTGCTGCTGATGCCAAAGATTTTCAGGCATTTCTTGATCCAGCTATGGAGAACTGAATCAAACGCTTTCTTATAGTCTATCCAAGCCATGAACAGGTTGGTTCGTCTTTTCTTTGAATTCTTTAGGATTAGCTTGTCAATCAGCAGTTGGTCCTTTGTTCCTCTTGAATTTTTGCAGCATCCTTTCTGTTCTACAGGAAGCAAGTTATTTCTTTCCAAGTATCCATAAATTTGGTTTGCAATAATACCAGTGAGGAGCTTGTATGTTGTTGGCAAACAGGTGATTGGCCTATAGTTTCCAGGGTCCTTTCCTTTTTCTTTATCTTTTTGGATCAAAAATGTCCTTCCAGTTGTCATCTATTCATCATTTTCAGGTGTTTTTAAGATCTGATTCATTTGGGCTGCCAATCTTTTGTGCACACTTGTAAGTGCCTTTAAACAGAAGCCACGTAACTCATCTGGTCCAGGTGCACTTCAGTTCTTCACTTTTCTTGACTGTCTTTGCACCATTTCTTTTGTTATTTTCACATCTTCCATTTTATGCACTTTAATAGAATCCTCAATCTGTTTGATCCATTTTGCATTTCTGTTGTGGTTCTTGCTGTTTTCCCACAAATTCTTCCAGAATTTCAGAGCTTTCTCTTTATCAGGCTTTTCATTTGTTGTTACTCCATCTCCACTTTCTAAGCTCTTATAAAACTGGTGCTGATTTGCTCTGAACAGTGAGTTTTCCTTGAACTGAGTTACTCGGTTTTCATACCTTTTAATCTTTTCAGCAATGGCAACAACCCTCTGCTTCAGCTCTTCAATTACTACCGCAATCTCCTTATTCTCCAAATCGTATCTTACTTCCAGGCTGCTTTTGACCTGCTTTTTCTTTAGCTGACCTTGCCTTAGGTTCTTCAAGTTGCTCAAGTCTCCATGAAATTTTTTGATCTTCAATTCCAACCAAATTTTCCACTTAGGCTTCCTCCTCTTGCCTCTTTGGTTCTTTTGTATTTTCAAACCCAATTCTTTGGTGGTTATGAAGGCTGCTGCATACATCAGCTGGTTTGTTTCAGCTAATGTAATGATTTGAATGGTTTCCACAGCCTCATTGACCTTTTTTAGTACCTTTCTCAATTCTTTCTGGTTCACTTGGTTCAGCTTTGGCAAATGTGTTCTTTCGGCATCTTCCATTTGATGCTTTATTTTCTCAGCTAATTGAGCAATATCTGTTGGTGTTTGTTCTTTAGTGTTTCCTTGTTCTTTATCTTCATCCATCTCAGCATCCTCTTCCTCCCTTTCTTCCTCAGTTTGCTTTTGAGTTTGCAGATCATTCTTGATGTTACTCTTCTTCGTTGGTATACTCAGACCATTAGTTGCTTTCTCTTCGATTCCTATTAATTCTGCTGTAGTGAAAAATTTGTGGCTTGTTGGTAGCTCAACAGCTTGACTCCTAACCAAGGACCTAGGAACTGTTAAGGTAACGTCGGAGGATATAAGTTGTTCCAAGTAGGGTGGTTTTTTGTAGAGTCAGAATGTTCAAGTCAGATAAATAATAATAATAATAACAATTATACAATTGTATCACAGCGGCCAGTTGTTTCGCCGGATTTGGCATTGGTTACTAGTCGGGCCCCACCCAGGGGCCTAGGACGTCATAACGTATTTTCGTAATATGCGTGCAGATCCAAGCAGTGCGGCTTTTTGCATTTGACTGATGGTGATTTTGTCAATTTTTAACTGTTTTAAATGTAATTCCAGTGCTTTTGGAATAGCACCCAGTGTGCCAATTACCACTGGAATTACCACTGCTGGTTTGTGCCATAGTCGTTGAATTTCGATTTTTAAGTCCTGGTATCTTGCGATTTTTTCATGTTCCTTCTCGGCGACCCTGCTATCACCTGGTATTGCGATGTCTATGATTGTGACCTTATTTTTCTCAACCAGTGTGATGTCTGGTGTATTATGCGCCAGTATTTTGTCAGTTTGTATACGGAAATCCCACAAGATCTTGACCATCTGATTTTCGGTGACTTTTTCAGGCTGATGTTCCCACCAGTTTGTTGCTGTTTTAATATTATAATTTTTGCACAAATTCCAATGGATCATTTGTGCTACTGAATTGTGCCGCAATTTATAATCAGTCTGCGCGATTTTTTTACAGCAGCTGAGTATGTGATCAACAGTTTCATCAGCTTCTTTGCAAAGTCTGCAATTGGCATCATCAGAGGATTTTTCGATTTTGGCCTTAATGGCATTTGTGCGGATAGCTTGTTCTTGCGCAGCCAGGATTAGTGACTCTGTTTCTTTCTTTAATGTACCTGTTTTTAACCATAACCAAGTTTGTTCACTGTCCACTTTATCTTTTATTTTTTCCAGAAATTGACCATGCAGTGCTTTGTTCTGCCAACTCTCCATTCTTGATTTTATCACATCTTTTCTGTATTCTTGTTTTGTCTGTTGGGCCTTCAGTAGATTTTTGTTCTTTACTTCGATTAATAGATGTTCTTGGGTGTCTTTTAAATAATCAGCCAGTGCATGTTTTTCTTCTTCAACTGTTTGCTTCACTTGTAATAATCCTCTGCCACCTGATTTTCGGGGCAGATATAGTCTATCAGTATCACCACGTGGATGTAAACTGTAGTGCATTGTCATTAGTTTCCTGGTTTTTCGGTCCAAAAGGTCCAAATCAGCTTGTGTCCAGTTAACTATGCCAGCTGTGTATCTTATAACTGGTATTGCCCAGGTATTTATGGCCTTGATTGTACTTCCACCATTCAATTTAGATTTCAAAATTTTCCTAACTCTGTTGGTGTACTCTCGCCTGACAATAGTTTTTACTTCTCCATGCTTGATGTTATCCAACTGCAGAATGCCTAAGTATTTGTAGGCTTCATTTTCTTTGCATTTAATTAGTTGGCCATTGGGCATTTCAATTCCCTCAGATGCAGTGATTTTGCCCCTTTTTATGGATACAATGGCGCATTTTTCCATGCCAAACTGCATTGAAATATCGGTGCTGAATACTCGGACTGTATTTGTCAATGATTGGATTTCTATTTCTGACTTGCCATAGAGTTTCAAATCATCCATATATAGTAAATGCGAAAATAATAACAATTATTATTATTATTATTATTATTATTATTATTATTATTACTATTATTATTATTATTATTATTATTATTATTATTATTATTATTATTATTATTATTATTATACAATTGTATCACAGCGGCCAGTTGTTTCACCGGATTTGGCATTGGTTACTAGTCGGGCCCCACCCAGGGGCCTAGGACGTCGTAACGTATTTTCTTAATATGCGTGCAGATCCAAGCAGTGCGGCTTTTTGCATTTGACTGATGGTGATTTTGTCAATTTTTAACTGTTTTAAATGTAATTCCAGTGCTTTTGGAATAGCACCCAGTGTGCCAATTACCACTGGAATTACCACTGCTGGTTTGTGCCATAGTCGTTGAATTTCGATTTTTAAGTCCTGGTATCTTGCGATTTTTTCATGTTCCTTCTCGGCGACCCTGCTATCACCTGGTATTGCGATGTCTATGATTGTGACCTTATTTTTCTCAACCAGTGTGATGTCTGGTGTATTATGCGCCAGTATTTTGTCGGTTTGTATACGGAAATCCCACAAGATCTTGACCATCTGATTTTCGGTGACTTTTTCAGGCTGATGTTCCCACCAGTTTGTTGCTGTTTTAATATTATAATTTTTGCACAAATTCCAATGGATCATTTGTGCTACTGAATTGTGCCGCAATTTATAATCAGTCTGCGCGATTTTTTACAGCAGCTGAGTATGTGATCAACAGTTTCGTCAGCTTCTTTGCAAAGTCTGCATTTGGCATCATCAGAGGATTTTTCGATTTTGGCCTTAATGGCATTTGTGCGGATAGCTTGTTCTTGCGCAGCCAGGATTAGTGACTCTGTTTCTTTCTTTAATGTACCTGTTGTTAACCATAACCAAGTTTGTTCACTGTCCACTTTATCTTTTATTTTTCCAGAAATTGGCCATGCAGTGCTTTGTTGTGCCAACTCTCCATTCTTGATTTTATCACATCTTTTCTGTATTCTTGTTTCGTCTGTTGGGCCTTCAGTAGATTTTTGTTCTTTACTTCGATTAATAGATGTTCTTGACTTTCTTTTAAATAATCAGCCAGTGCATGTTTTTCTTCTTCAACTGTTTGCTTCACTTGTAATAATCCTCTGCCACCTGATTTTCGGGGCAGATACAGTGGCGCATTTTTCCATGCCAAACTGCATTGAAATATCGGTGCTGAATACTCGGACTGTATTTGTCAATGATTGGATTTCTATTTCTGACTTTCCATAGAGTTTCAAATCATCCATATATAGTAAATGCGAAATTTTTTCAGCTTTTTGGCTGTTTGGTAGCCTAATTTCATTTTTTTTAAGATTACTGATAGTGGGATCATTGCGATGATGAAGAGAAGAGGTGAAAGTGAATCACCCTGGAAAATTCCTCGCTTGATATTAACCATTCCGTAGCTCTCATTCCCTACTGCCAACTCAGTTTTCCATTGTTTCATTGCCTTTTCAGTAAAGGATGTAATATTTTTGCTAATGCCAGTTGTTTCTAAGCATTTTATGATCCAACTATGTGGCAGTGAGTCAAATGCCTTTTTGTAATCAATCCAGACCATATTCAAGTTCGTTTTTCTGTTCTTACAATTTTCTAATATCATTTTATCAATTAGAAGCTGATCTTTTGTGCCCCTGCTCCTTCTTTTGTTGCCTTTTTGCTCTACTGGCAAGATGTTGTTTGTTTCCAAATAATCCATCATGTTATCTGCAATAATGCCTGTGAGTAATTTGAAGGTTGTTGGCAAGCATGTTATTGGTCTGTAGTTTTCAGGTGTTGTTCCTTTAGTTGGATCTTTCTGAATCAAGTATGTTTTTCCAGTTGTCAACCATTCATCAATTTGGCCCTTTTGTAAAATTTCATTCAGTTGCCTGGCCAATATTGCATGTAAACTGGTCAGATATTTGAGCCAGAAACCATGTAATTGGTCCTTTCCAGGTGATGTCCAATTCTTTACCTTTTTAACTCGATTTTTGATCATCTCAGTTGTTATTTCTAATACTTGCATTTGTTTGTTGCTAATGCTTTTCTCAAAGTCATGTATCCACTTTGCTTCCTTGTTGTAGTCCTTTGCATTTTCCCACAATTCTTTCCAGAATTCAACTGTGGCCTGCTTTTCTGGTTTTTCACTTTTGGTGTCACCATTCACATTAAGACTTTGATAAAAACGCCGTTGGTCTGATCGAAATTGCTGATTTTGTTTATATTGGATGATTCGTGCCTCATATCTTTCAATTTTTCTAGCTGTTGCTGTTATCTGCTGTTTTACAATCTCTACCGCTTCATTGATGTTTCTTGTATCCAATCTATATCTTCTGATTAGCCGATCTATGATTTTGTTGTTTTTAAGTCATTGCTCATGCATGTTCTTTAAGTTACTAGCATCTGCCCTTAATTTTTTGATTTTTTGTTCTAAACGGATTTTCCACTTTGGCTTTGGTGCTTTTTCTGTTGTGTGACTAGGTACTTTAATTTTAATGCCTAGTTCATTAGTGACTATTACAGCTGCGCTGTACATTAACTGGTTTGTTTCCAAGATGGATCCCGGTTCAATTGTTGAAAACACTGCATTAACCATTTTCATGATAGGGGCCAAAATTTTCTTAGGCACAGTTTTTAGTGATGGTAAACGTTGCCTTTCTTCATTAAGCAGAAAATGTTCCATGATCTTATCCTTCAGTTCTTTTTGTTTTTGAGTTAGTTCATCAGTTGGTTCAATGATAACTGGTTCTAGTGGTGGTGATGTTATTTCCTCCCCGAGAGCTTCTTCTGGGAGTTCTACTATAGTGTCTTTAGTTGTGTCTTGAATATCAGTTATTTCCGCTTGTGATATTGTTTTTTGGGTTTTGCAATTTGCCTGAATTTCCTCATGTTCAACTTCACTAAACACTTTATTCCGTATAATAAATCGCCTTTGATCTGCTAGTCGTTGTTCACTAACATTTGAATCTGGATATTGTTGTTTCCATAATTCATACATTCGCTTTAAATATCCTCTTTTTTCTGGCTCTGAGTTGTAGTAACAGGCCATTATGGCACGGTTTTCATCTGCACTATATTTTTGTCGTTTTGTTGGCTGGTCCACTTGTAGCCCACTTGTCGACGGATGTCCAGGGACCTCAACATCCGCCGCGGCCCTTGTTGTTGTTGTTGTTGTTGTTGTTGTTATTATTATTATTATTATTATTATTATTATTATTATTATTATTATATACTTTATTCATTAAACATGAAACTCAGGCAACTGAACATTCAAAAATGCATCACAAATGGTTTTTGTGACTGCCAATGGTTGATATGGGTTGCTGCAAGCGTCCTAGGTATCAACCAAGAACCATCTTAAAATATAAGATGTTCCGAGCAGCGCAGTTTTTTGCAGGTCCGCTGGTGTCATTGCAGGAAGCTGCAATTTGTTGATAGTTGATCTTATAAAATTCTTGGACATGGTGCCAAGTGCCCCAATGACAATGGGTATCATTTATTATTATTATATATTTTATTCATTAAACATGATGATGATGATGACTGCCAAACATCTTTTGGACAAAATATCAAGTATTAAAGGAAAGCTGCCTGATGTGGTTATCATAGACATAGGCAGAATAATAGAGTTGAAAGGGACTTTGGAGGTCTTCTAATCCAGCTCCTTGCTCCAGCAGGAGATCTTATGTCATTTCAGACAAATATCCAGGCTCTTTTTGAAAGCCTCCAGTGATGGAGCACCCACAACCATTAGTTGATTGCTCTCACTGTTAGGAAATTTCTCCTAATTTCTAGGTTGGTTCTCTCCTTGATTAGTTTCCATCCATTGTTTCTTGTCTCACCATCATGTGCTTTGGAAAATAGCTTGACCTCCTTGTCTTTGTAGGAGCCCCTCAAATATTGGAAGACTGCTATCCTGTCTCCCCTGGTCCTTCTCTTCACTAGACTAGCCATGCCCAGTTCCTGCAACTGTCAAGTTTTTAGCCCACGGGTGTCAAACTCAAGGCCCAGGGGCCAGATTCGGCCTGGAGGGTGCTTAGATTTGGCCTACAAGGCTGCCCTGAAAACAGCGAAGGACTGGCCCACAAAGCCTCTGCCAGCAAATATGGAGCTCGGGGGGGGGGGGGGACTGTACACAGCCCTCCTGAGCTCCATTTTTAATAGCAGAGGGTTGCAGGAGGCCATCGCAGCTGAAAACGGAGCTCGGGAGCCTGTTTTCACTGATAGAGCACTTGGGCCACCACAGGGACGCCTACATGAGTGATGACGAGCTGGCCATGCTCCCTGCCCCTCCCCAAGTCAAACACAACCCTGATGTGGCCCTCAATGACATTGAGTTGGAAATCTCTGTTTTAGCCTCCAGTCGCCTCATCCTGGTTGCTCTTCTCTGCACTCTTTCCAGAGTCTCAACATCTTTTTTTAATAATCTGGTGTCCAAAATTGGATGCCGTATTCCAAGGGTGGCCTTACCAAGGCATTGTAAAGTGGTATGAACACTTCACGTGATCGTGATTCTACCCTTCTCTTAATCGCAAGACAGGAGGGAAAAATCAATTGGCATGCGGCTGTGTGATAAGCATTGGCTGGTATAAGCTCCTGTTTAATAATATTGGGGTTTTTTGCTGTTGGTTTTCTTAATGATTAATCTATGCTAATTGCTTATATGTCAGACTTCATTAAGAAGGATCTGTATTAATTGGATGCTTTTATCTAATGTTCCCAGCCAGTTTTAAACATTTCACAATGTTTCGCACAGCAAGAAATTGCTTTTTTTTAAAATGTCCCGGTTGAAAACCTCATTTACTCAGCTGCGTAAATACATTCACCATGGTCTGCAAGCTAGGATTGTTAAGATGGGTCAGATGGTGGCTTGTTAAAGCAATGTAATGAGTAAATCCTGTCCTGAAGCAAAAGAGAAGTTGATTGCAGGTTAAAAGCTGAAGAGGGGTTCAATTCTTGATTAAATTGTTCTCCAGACGCATTGGGGCCATAGATGCAAGCATATGCAAGCTTTAAAAGCAGTGGTGCGATGCACAAAATGTTACCTCGATACATAAATTAGACTTGGGAAAGGGATGTTTTGGATAGGTAAAGGTAAATGTTCCCTTCGCACATTTGTGCTAATCGTTCCCGGCTCTAGGGAGCGGTGCTCATCTTCATTTCAAAGCCGAAGAGCTGGAGCTGTCCGAAGACGTCTCCGTAGTCATGTGGCCGGCATGACTAAACGCCGAAGGCGCACGGAACACTGTTCCCTTCCCACCAAAGGTGGTTCCTATTTTTCTACTTACATTTTTACATCCCTTCGAATTGCTAGGTTGGCAGAAGCTGGGACAAGTAATGGGAGCTCATTCACTGCCGAACTGCCGACCTTTCAATTGACAAGCTCAGTGTCTTAGCCACTGAGCCACCGCATCCGTGATTTGGGATAGTTTTGGGATAGAGGGAGGAAAATTCTCTTAGTAAACCAATTTGGGAGAGAAAGAAAATGTCTTTTTCTGATATGTAGAATAAAGAGGAGAAGGTAAGCTTAACAAAGAGCGACCGAACCAAGAATTAAGGAGAAAATTGTGAGATGCCTTCAGAAGTTATGCTCCATCACTGGAGGTTTTCAAGATACCGGACAGCCTGGAAAAGGCTTCTCCAATTTGAACAGGAGGGCTGGACTAGAAAACCTCCAAGGTCCCTTCCAACTGTTATTGTCTCATTCTATATTTAAGGTCGGACATTATCAGCCACCTGGGGCCGTGGCATAGGAGACTCAAGTTAGCTGAAAGTATTTGTGCTGCAAGAGAGTGCATAATTTGGAAGGAGAGCACCCCCGTGTGGTCTTCATAATATTTGTGAAAAGAAACTGCCACAGAAGCCACTCCTTCTCCTCTTGTGATGCAGGAGCAAAAGAGGAAAAAAAATGATTGGCTTCTGCATGAATGCAATGGTTTAACGGAGATACGCAGGATCCATTAGCTGGAGAAGAATGATTCACTTCCAATTCCATGATGTAAGAAAAATAAAAAGTAAATCCCAGAATCCAAAGGGAAACTGATCAAGAGGGAGGAAGCTGAATCACCACTAAGTTTGGTGACTCCAACTGGAGACTCCAAATTGAAACGTTAGAAGAATTGAAGGCCATCAAGAAGGGAGAGTTATACAGTAGATGGTGGAGAGCAAGACTTCAACATTCGGGAAGACTTCTGGATAAAGCAGTATCCTTTCTATCTGGAGTGGAGACCTGCATTTGTGATGTTGAGATTGTGGTCTCGGTGGATTGACTTCAGAAGAGTTTAGACCCGTGCTTCTCAACCGCACGGCAACTTGATGGGGTGGATATTAACACTCAGAATTTCCCATCTATGCTGTTTGGGGAATTATGGGAGTTGAAGTCCACCCATCTTCAAGCAGCCAAGGTTGGGAAACATTAAGACATTACATGCAGTCTCCGTGGGCCACGAGTCTTAAAGTCCTTGTGATGCCTAGAGGATGAGATGACCTTACACAGGTGAAACCTAAATATATAATAGATTTTGTACAAATTTATATGTGGATCTCTTGGATATCAAGTGTCCAATTCACTTTTCTCCTTGGTGGGATTTGTATTTTTGAAACCAATTACAATCACAGGAAGCAAGTATTTTACTGAAGTTTAGGAAGGGGCTCAAAAAGAGATTTATTTCCCAAAGGCCTTTTAATGCTGCTGTTCCGGCTTATATTTTATTGGAAGGTATGTTTTCATTGGCTCTTAAGCTGCCTGGAGCCACTAGGAGTAATTTAGATAGTTGAAGTAAATAACTCTATTCCGCCATCTCTCTTTGAGTAATATTGTTTTTAACTGACAGAACTGTGGTCACTTCACAAAATATCAAGAGCTTGCCGTCTCTAATGGTTGAAAAAATGGAAAAGTCCCATTTTCAGGATACAAACATTAACCTTTCCTATCTAGTTACGAAGAGATAGGGTGTTTTTTTAACTCAATTTTTTTAGTCCCATCTTTAAAACATATCCAGTTCACCTGGAATTCTACCCCATTTCTGAGTGTTAAGATCAATTTAGTGTTAAGACAATAACCATTGGGGAGGTGGGGGAGGGATAGAGACAATAGTTTTAATCCCCTCCTTAAAACAGAATTCACTGTAAATGGGGAGAAAAATTTGAGAAGGGTGCAATGTTTCATCTCTGCTTCTCTAATTGAACTCCCCCCCCCCTGAACACTCTCCCTTATTAGTTGAGACACAACCAATTTCCCACAGCTTAGGCTTTGTGTCGTTTTTGTTTTCTAAATAATTTATATCCTGCTGGTTCACCAATAATTTCAATTAACTCAAGATGTAGAACATGCATTAGGAACACAAACTTCAGCTAAAACCCTAACTTGGTAAAGTGTTATTTTGTGGATTAGAGATTCACAGCTGAAATGACATCAGGTTGAGGCGTAACGTAAAGGGCCAAGCCAAGCCAGGCTGGGATCCAGTTGCATGTGATATTAACACAGGACACATATATTTATCCATTTTCTCGAAGGCAAGATGAATTAGAAGTAAATCGGACTTGCTTTCTTCTTGTCTCAGTTCAATTCAGATGTGCTTTTCCTGTTTTTTTCAACCTACAACCAGAATCCCAATGGCTATTCAACTAAGGCACTTGGGTTGCTATTACAGGCAGTGAAAGCCTGTTCCTCTTTAATAAAAGAAGTTTGGTCTCAAAACTGTATTTGCAATCAGCAAGGCTGCTTGGACCATAAACCAGGTGGTTTTTATGCCATTACACAGCAGGAAATGCACTGCTAGGCTGTGCCCACTCAATCTCCATATTGCAACCTTCCTGTTGGGAGAAAATTTAGGCGAGCCAAGACTGGCCAGAATAGGTTCCTCGTTCCTGCTGATGTGGTCCTACCTAGTCAGTTTAGAGCCAACGTCTAGCAGAAGACAATCAGGTTAAACTCACAATGCTGCACACCTGTGTTTCCCCCCCTCCAGCAGAAACAGTACCTATGGGCGTCCCTTGGTGCCCATAAGGATCCCCGCTTTGTAAAAAAAACTGTTCGAAATAAGATGCTGGCATGTTGTGAGGTCCCAGTCCTCAGCAGGATCTCTGAATTTATTCCTAGGGCTGGTAGTCGCCTCTCTGGCCTGCAATGCTAGTTTGTTATCCTCCCTGTCCAGAATGAAGACACTGGAGGGGGTAGCCATTAGAGAATAATCAGCCTTAAGAAAATGCACCCTCTTTAACTAGACATTAACAATTAGCAGCATGTCAAGTAGGGCTTGGTGGTTGCAGGTAGACACCAAGGTAGAGGAAAAAACATGTTTAAACCTAAGAATCATCTTCTTTTAATCACCTCATAATTCTTTGCGGGGTGGAGTGGGGGCAGCTGAATGGAGATGAGTGTTTAGTGGCCAACTGCCCTACCTGTCGCCAATGCGGAGTTTTGTTCAGCAAATATATTCTCATTGTGCCCAGAGAGAGAAATATCTGCCCCTACCTAGGATCGCACAGCATTCTTGATTGTGAGGCAAGAGCTCCACCTCTAGGCCACCGCACCACTCTTTAGACCTAAGAATGTTCCTTGAAAATTAATCTGACTGAAGCAGCCCTTTTCATAATTTCATCTAGCGTTCAGTGATTTGTCTCAACTCTACAAATCCAGAAGGCAGCATCTATTGTACACTTCAATCTACCTGCAACAATTATTTAGGCCAAACCAAAATGAGATTTAGGCTTTAAATTGTAGATAGGCTTGTAGATAGCTAGCTTAAAATTTAGATGCCAAACTATGAGCTTCAGTTACTACCTGTATACAGAAATATTTTAGAAGGGAAGTGTTTTTTTTAAAACCTTCCAAATCTTGCTCCAAATAATTATCCTTTGAAAGAGCCACTTGATTGGGTATTTGAAATACAACTTTATTATGATCTAAACAAAAAGGAATGGGAATGACAGTAACAAACAAGATTTACCACTGAATACTGTGATGAGACTGCAGCAGTCAGATTTGTAACTCAAATGTGGAGTAAATTTGCAGTCCAAAACAGCTAAATATGCAGGTCCAAAAAATGAAGGAATTTTATTTTAACTGCCACATTCACACGCCAAACCCCATTCTCTCTTTCAGCATCCCAAAGATTAAAGCACATGTTCTGGTCAGCTAGAATAATAAAGTGGCAAACACGTTGCACCACTGACATCACAGGACAGTTGCCTATAAAACTAGACTTCTGACGCTGGGCTCCAGCTTCGTCTCCCTCACAGGTCGTCATCTTCGTCTGGCAGTGCAGTGGTCTGAGCAATCTGGAAGAGGGGAAAAGGAAGGGTCAAAGAGCTCTGAAAAAAATGTCTAGGCCACAGGAAGGTGGCCAAGGCGGTTTTTTTTTTAAAAAAAAAGGGTTACCTGTAAATCTTGCTCGTACTGTGCTGCCAATGCTGGATCCATAACAACTTCTGGGGGCGCAAGAGCAGGCATGGCAACAAATTCCAGGTTGGGATCTCCAATGAGCTTTCTCGCCAGCCAAAGGAAGGGCTTCTCAAAGTTGTAGTTACTCTTGGCTGAAATGTCATAGTACTAAATGCAAAAGGTTACAGAGAGGGAACGTGAGTTTGCAAGAGATTGAGGTATCTGTTATCCTCTGCAAGTGACTTCTACTATGTATTTGAGTTCTGAGAAGACGTACTTCGCTCGTTTGACTTCAATCTTTCTATCATCCTAAAATAGGTGCCTACTTTTATTGGAATTGAGAGATCAGAGTGAGCCGATTCAAAGAGAAAAATCACTTCAGGAATCATTGCCAACTAAATGAAAACATTGATAGAACAGAGTATTTTTTAGCTCAAGGTTGAACTGTGGGGGGGTCTTTGATGTTCTCTCAGCTAGTTTTCTTGCAAACCTTTCATTATCGAAGTAGATAACACTAGGTAAACAATGGCTAGGCTGGCACTGATGTTACCTAGCAGTATCAGGAAACATCTGCATAAATCAAGTATGGTTGTTATTATTTTGCTTCAATCACATTGCATAATCTATAAAAAGGAAAAGGATCCCCCCCCCACATGCAACACAAGCACTTAACAAATATGTTTGTTGGATTAAAACCCAAACTATAAAGAATTAAAGCTGCAAAACAGGTACATTTAGTATTTTGGGGGGGGGGTTCCCCTGGTGCTTTCAGAGCTTTCTTGCAGATGTTTCCTTACTCAAAGTAGTTCGCATGAATATTTGTTGAGCTAGAAGAGATGACTTGTTCTTACCTGCAGGTTCTTCTTCCTGTGAAAGACAATGGACTTTGCTTTGACTTTCCTGTCCTTGATATCCACTTTGTTGCCACACAAAACTATGGGGATGTTTCGCAAACCCGTACCAGATCTCTATGCCAGTTGGGTACATTCTTGTATGTAACCCTTGATGTTACATCGAACATTATGATGGCACATTGAGCTAGAAGGTAAAGCCATGGGCATGATTAGTCAAGGGGATAGAAGTAGCATCATTTACAGTTCTCATATTAAAGCAATTTGTATATAAAAGCACTCCCAAACTTTTGCATTGTTACTTCAACAGTATCCTAACCTTAATGCAGATTCATTTTGTAGTTTCACATTAAGTTTCAAAATATAGGATGCTCGCAGGTAATAAATCTTCAATTATTATCATCTTTTTAACATACGTAAATATAATGAAACCACAATTCTAACATTTTGATAGGAACAGAAATGTTATTGACGTAGCATAGTTCTTTATTTCCTGTTCACAAATATTTGTTCAGATAATCAATTATTTACAAAATGTATGACACCCCTGTCACTCTTGACTGACCTTGAATGTAGTAACCATCCCGCAGACCTCCAAACTTTTCTTGACCAGCTGTATCCCATACATTAAATTTAATGGGACCTCTGTTAGTGTGGAACACCAGAGGATGAACTTCAACTCCAAGAGTAGCTACAACAAAATGAAATGTTAGTTGGTACACAGAATGTGAAGGCACAACACAAAGCTTTTAAGGACTATTTCTAAGTTATTTATCCATTTTGGGCCTGTCCGCATCTTGCCTACAAATTGTTAAGAAGCAACTTTTCTTTAAAAGTTATTTGTTTTTATTTTCAAGATCCCCCCCCAGCAGTTTGACCCCTTTTTCTCTTTTCACTCACCTCACCCCCCCCATCCACCAGGAGAGATGAAAAGGCTAATTATGGCACCGATGTCTTTTCAGCTCAAACTGTATGAGACCCTAGGCCTTTCAAATATACAGACCATAACTGTGTAGATATCTAGCATTTTTCACTCGTTAGTTTAGACCTGGTCCTCTGAAAGGTAAGATAGCTATCAAAATCATTTTAATGTGTCAGATGACTTAAACAGTTTACATACCTACATACTTCTTCTCAAATTCACCAGTCAAGTGGCGTTTCACAAATGTTGTTTTACCAGTACCACCATCACCAACCAAAACAAGCTGAAATTTTTTAAAAAAAGATTTTTAAGAAAATTGTCTTATGATAATTTTTGTCTACCAGTATCAATCTTACAAAACAAATATATACCAACTTAGTATGCTGTAATTGTTACAGAATAGGATAAAGATCTAGGGAAAGTTAGATGTAAATTTTTGTAAGTATAAATTGGCTAGGCTAGTAACTCAGATACTACAATTAACCAGATGTATCTACAAACTATTTACATAAGCCATATCATCCAAAACAGGCTTATTTCAAAATTGATAAAAAAAAATAAAATATATTCAAACTTTCATATACATTGCAAACTATTCCAGTTGGACAACAAATTAGCAGAAAAATGTTTCTTGAAATAAAAGGTAGCTAATTGATTTATGTTATGTATTTTCCCATCTTGGTGTTTTATTGGCAAATTCATATTAATCTAAGGAAAAGCTAAGCAAAAGATGGTTTATATAATTAATTTTGTTTTATTTAAAATTTTATTTCCATATCTTTGAAGTTACTCAAAAGGACTAGAAAAATCATATCAAATTATTTCTTATGTTCTCAAAATAATTATACAATTTTACAATTAAAGCACCCCCCCCTGTTTGGAATAGAATAGGGAATAACCACTATTTGGACAATATTAATAAAATTAATATATTTATTAATAAAAGTAGATACAATATAATGTTTCCATATCTACAAATTCAATCCAACTTTGCTAATCTACCAAAATCACTACCTTCACTCTCCAACAGGAATGTATCAAAAGAAACTCCTTCAATATAAATAATCAGAGATAACATGACTCATTAAAAATTACACCGTTTAGATAGCAATCTTTTTGAGTTGGGACTAAACTGTATTAAATCTACAAATAAAAAACAGGCATACCGTGTAGGCCACAAGCCTATTTGGGAATCAGATTGATCATATTCTACATATCTGTCTTCTAAAGAAACCATATCAAATTTCTAACCACACACTGTCAGCCCTCAACAGATTTAAATAAATTTACGTTCCATCGAGAACAGGCATTTCTTTGAAGTGAAGGAGGGGAAAAGCCAAAAAAAAAACAGTCAGCCCAAAAAGGAGATCCGCATAAGCCAGAAAAGAATTCCTGTGGATTTGCAAACCAACAAAGAAAGCCTGGAGGCCCAGCTTGCTACGCAGGTTTCCTCCAGGACAAAATCATTACAAAAACCGGGGTGAAAAGAAGGCCACTCAGCCCTACCTTAAACTGCACTTGGGGTTCTCCTTGTGGGGCGGCCATGCTGCGTCTGTGGGAAAGAGCAACGCATGAGTGGAGAGGCGGCACTGCGGATGATCGTCTGCCCCACTACGACGCTCCAAGGCGCGTGGCTGGCTGGCTCAACTCTCCATCCGGGTCGAGGAGGAGGAAGCAGTAAATGGCGGCAGGCAGGCAGAGGGCTGGCAAGGTTTTTTTGTGTGTTTCTCCTCCCTCCCCCCCACCTTCCAGCCCTTATAAAAACAACAAACACATACAGCTACATTCCACACAAAACTGTACAACCAGGGGCTTGTCAGAGGTGGTGAAAAACAGACTGGGCAGAGAAGGGAAAAGGGAGAGGCAGAGAAGAGGGCCGAGCTGGAAAATCAAATCACCTGTTTTCCTTTTATAGGAATATGCGCCCCCTCCCTGCCCCCTCTTCCAGGCACCCCAAGTCTGAGGGCAAAAGAGAGAGTGCCCTTAGAGAAGATCCCCCTTCCCCCTTTTTTGGCATCTCCCCGCAAAGAGAAGGCCCCACTCACACTTTTCTTGGCACCCCCCAAAAGTCGGGGGTGGGTGGGAGAAAGTCTCCCTTTCCCTTTTCTTAGCATATCTTACAAGCCCGCCCCCGCCTTAATGTGATCTCCCCTTAAAGACAAAATGGGGGGGGGACAAGAAACCTCATAAAGGGTCCCCTCACTTTCTTGCCATCCCCCTCACCAAGTCAAAAATCTGGACGGTAGAAGAGAGTCCCCCTTCCCCCTTTCTTGGGATCTCCCCAAAGTAAAGATTAGGGGGTTAGAAGAGAGATTCCCCTAGAGAGCTCTCCCACCTTTCTTGGGACTCAATAAATAAGTGGTTCCCAAAGTGGGGCCCAGTTTGACTTTTGGGGGGGGGATTTGAACTTGTTTAAACAAGTTAATGGCCTTTTAGGCCTTTCTTCATGTGAGTTGAGTTCATTTTTTGAGTAAAGTAAGAGTTATATTGGGGGGGGTGTCAGAATTTTAGGTGGGGCATGGCCAAAAAAGGTTGGGAACCACTACCCTAAATGAAAACGTCGGGCCTGGGGGGTGGGTGCAAAACAGAGACACCCACCCTCCAGAAGTAGGGCATCTCCTCCCACCTTTCTTGGCAACCCCCCAAGTAAGTCCGTAGGAAGCAATAAACAAGACCCCCCCCTCAAAAAAGCGCTCCTCCCCCACCTTTCTAGGCCACTCCCCTTAATGGGAGGAAAGCCACATGGAGGCTGAAGAGACTCCCCTCCCAGAAAGCCCTCCCTTTTTTTCCACCCTGCATCCCCCTCCATCCATCACCCCCCTGACCTATTTTTTCGACTCACCTCCGAAGGAGAGCGCTGCGTTTGGGCGCCCATTTCCCCCCTCCCCGCGCATGCGCACAAAGCCCTCCTCGCCCTCTCCCCCCCACCGCCGCCAACGGCCTCCCGCCAACCGCCGCTTCGCTTGCCCCCCCGCGCATGCGCCTCTTTTTCCTCGCGGCGGCGGCGGGGGGAATCATTCGGAAGGCCTTTCCCGCCCTTTTTTTTTTGGGCCGTGTGGAGGTGGGGGTGGGGTGAAAAGAAATGAGAGGCGGCCTAGCTGTTCCCGCGAGGTGGGCGAGCCCGGCCGCGGCCTTTTTTTTCCCTTCCCTCGCTTCGCCGAGCAGGTTACCTTTTCTCGTCCGCTGCTTTGCCTTCTTCCTTCTCCGCTCGCGGCTGCCGCTGTGACTGAAGGGAAAAGCGAGCGGACGGGCGGGCTGTGAGGGAAGATGGCGGAAGCGCGCTCGTTCAATCGTTCAAATCGCCCTGAAAGAAGCAAGCAGCCGCAGCAGCAGCCGAGGGCGGGGGGAGCGCGCACGCCGGTGACGTAGCGGCACCGGGAAGTAGCCAATCAGCGTGTCGGCGTAGCCGCGGCGAGAGGAGAGGGGCTTAACGTCACGCGGCCGCGCCTGCGCGGTGAGAATGCCTCAGAAGCTTGGGCTCGTCGTTCTTTCTCTTTCTCTGCCCTCGCTGCGCAGAGCCACCCCCGCCTTTCTCGGCGGAGAGAGTGAATGCGCGCGGCTTCTTCGATAGCTCCGCCCACCCACTCGCGTTGGGGTTGCGCCTGCGCGTGGCGCTCGGCCGTTCTGGCGCGAAAAGGGAGAGCTCTTCTTCCCCCCCCCCGTCCCTCTTCCCCTCCCAGGGGCCGCCTCTATTTTAGACTTATAATACTTACACAAAGGAGGGAAATTATTATTATTATATGATACATTTTGAATTTGACTGATGACAGTCAAATTTGCTAGTTTGCTAGGATGACTCCGACAAGGTTCTAAGAAGTGGGGGGCAGGGGCTACATGTTTAATGAATGTTTCATGTTTAATGAATAAAGTATAATAAATATATCATAATAAAACAATGAAAATAATAATTATTATTATTAGGGATAAATTTTTGAATTTGAGTTTCATGTTTAATGAATAAGTATAATAACAATAAAAATAATTAAAATTATTAGGGATACATTTTTAAATTTGAGTTTCATGTTTAATGAGTAAAGTATAATAAAAACTAATAAAAACAATAATAATAAAAGTTATTATTATTAGGGATACATTTTGAATGACTGAGTTTCATGTTTAATGAATAAAGTATTTTTTTAAAAGCAAGCAATGCAAAGGGCGATGCAAAACAAGCAATGCAAAGGGCGATGCAAAAGAGCGATTAGGCCCCAGCAAGGTGCTTTTTCTTGCAACCTTTAGGTTGCCTTTTGGGGAGGAGATGGGCTATGTAATCCAGCATTGCAAAAGTTGGGGAACAAGCCCTGCAGATGGACTGGGGGGATGCACTGATTTTTCCCATTCCTGGGGCAATTGCAATGGTGAATTGATCCCAGGTGGCTGGCCGAAGAGAAAGTTCTTAATATGTTGCCCCGAATATCATAATAAATGCAGTGCTGGTGAAATAATGCAAAATAGCCAAACTAAATTGCCAGTCTGGTTTTTTTTCCCCTGCCTTCATTAACTCCTTTATTCATTATTTCATAAAGGAACAGACCCAAAATTTAATGATGGAAGTGATCCAATCAGTCCAGTCCCTTTTCTTTCTTACTTGGACATTTTAAATTGTAATGGTTGACTTTTTGATTAGAAACTAAGGAGAAATTTCCTGACAGTAAAACAATTAACCAGTAGAACAACTTGCCTCCAGAAGTTGTGAATGCTCCAACACTGGAAGTTTTCAAGAAGAGATTAGATAACCATTTGTCTGAAGTGGTGTACGGTTTCCTGCCAAAGTAGGGGGTTGGACTAGAAGACCTCCAAGGTCCCTTCCACCTTTGTTATTCCATTCCATTCTATTCTACTTCCTATTCTATAATTTATTCTCATCAATTTAAATGTTTCTTTCTGGGAATGCCTCAGTTTGCCTCAGTGGTCAGAAAGGAAGTTTGCATTATATTTCATTCCATCTTCTGTGTACATTGTTCGAATCATTTATTTTTCTCTTCTACCTTTGTCCTCTTAAGAATCAATCCATTGAAATGTAAATATTTTCTGCTGTGGCAAGGCACCAGTCCTGTACAGGTAGTCCTCAACTTATAACATTTCATTTAGTGACCATTCAAAATTATAATGGCACTGAAAAAAAGTGACTTATGACCCCTTTCCACATTTACAGCCATTGTAGCATCCCTATAATCATCATCATTAATGACCCATAATCCCTTGCAGGGGTGGAGTCTTGGCAACTGAATGGAGCTGAGTGTTTTCTGGCCGAGTGCCCTTCCTGTTGCCAATGCGGAGTTTTGTTCAGATGATATATTCTCATTGTGCCCAGAGAGAGAACTATCTGTCTCTACTTAGGATCAAACTCACAGCCTTCTGATTGTGAGGCAAGAGCTCCACTTCTAGACCACTGCAACCCCTCTGCAGCATCCCTATAGTCATGGGATCAAAATTCAGATGCCGGGCAACTGGTTCATATTTATGACTGTTGCTGTGTCCCAAGGTCGCATGATCACTTTTTGTGAACTTCTGACAAGCAAAGTCAATGGGGAAGCCAGATTTGCTTAATAGAAGGATTTCTAACTTACCAACTGCAGAGATTCACTGCAACTGTGGCAAGAAAGGTTGTAAAATGGGGCAAAACTCACTTAACAACAGAAATTTTGGGCTCCATTGTCGTATGTCGAGAACTACCTGTACCTGATTTTTTTGTTCTTTCTGCAATAAGGATGCAGTTTCAAAAGGAGAAACTTTCACCTGTAAGCTTATTTTTTCCTCACTGCTTCTCCTGATTTCTCTAGAAATGAGAAAAGAAACCGGAACCATCTGCTTGGTTTTGCTAAATGTTTAATGTCAACCCCAATCTATTTATTTTCTATATATTAAAAGCGAAACACCACTTATGCTTCATCATAAAATCTCCAGAACTGTAAAGCCTACAAACTTGAGATTTGGCACGTATATTCCTCTTGGCTTCTAGGTGCCCGCTAAGAAAGGATTTTTCGAAATGACAATCAGAGCATTAGTATTTCTTATATTGTTATTAACATGGTCTGATGCTAAGCAGTTAGACTTTCTACTCCCCTCCCCAGCTGAAAAGAACACTGTTCCAACAGCCACTTGGGCGTAGGTGTGGCCAGCGTGTGACTCATCCAACCTACGGGCTGGGATGAGGATCACTGGGGCAAGCCTGAGGGAGAGAAGGGAAGAGGAGAGGCTGATCATAACTACTCATTAATGTTCAAGCTTTAACTGTCAATTTATCAAGCCTGATCACTTAATTCCATAGCGAAGCACAGGTATCCAACCATTGAATAAAAAGATAAAAAAGAAAGTTTTTTAAAAGTGCAAAGGGTGGAGAAGTGCTCAAACAAATCACACACCTAGGTCATAACATGAATATTTTTATTTATTCAGTTTTTATGCCACCTATCTCATTGATACAAGCACTCTGGATATCTTATAATATGATAAAAATAAAGTAAAAAGTCCTACAAGGTGATTAAAATAGGGGGAATTAAATAGATAGAAAAGCTAAAAAAACATACAATGGGCATTAAATTTTTTTTAAGATTGAAATGTTAGGGTTTTTTTTAAAAAGCATCTCTAATATTCTAATAAGGATTTTAATGTGGTCCCTAGCCACCCCTCCTGGCCTGGACTAAATAACCAATTTGCATAGCTCCGCCTTTCTAGTGTAGGCGGCCACGCCCCATCCGTTAGTCCCTGTACATCTCTCTAGCATTTCACAACGATCTTTATATGAGCTCCTTCGTCTGTATAGAACACCTATTTGCATAGCCTCGCCCTTTCTTTAACGCCACAGCCCCGCCCTTGGTCCCTGTTGTGATATTCCACATAAGGATCTTCATACGAGGTCCCTCGCCACTCCCCTCTTCACTTGGACTACACGCCATATTTGCATAGCTCCGCCTTTCCTCTATAAGCGGTCACACCCCCTCTCTTGCTCCCTCAGTGATTCTTAATACGAGTTCTGTCGGCCCGGCCTTTTCGGCTTGGACCAGACTTCTACATTTGCATAACTCCGCCCTTCCTTTGTAAGCGGCCACACCCCTCCCTCGGTCCCCTCTGCCCGCTTCGGCTTTCTAACGGGAGGCGACGCCTGCGCCTGCGCACTGGGCGGCGGACGGGCAGTGGTTGCCCTGGCATCGGCGAGCGGGGAGGCGGCGACCGCGCTGTGCCGCCGCTGGAGCCTCCCGGAGCCGGGGACCGCCTGAGGTGGGCAAGGAGCAGCAGAAACACCCGGGGAGAACCGGCTGGAGGAGCTCCGCCAGGATGAGGGACCGTCTGGCCGAGCTGGCATCGGTGAGAGACTGAGGAGGAGGAGGCAGCGGCGGAGGGAGGGTGACCCTTAGGCAGGAACAGCCCCCTCCGGGAGGGGGGGAGGCCAATTAAAGGATGCGCGACAGCATCCTTGCCTGCTGCAACCTGGCGCCCGTTGCAAAGAAGGTGGGCGACGTCTTCCCGGGGGATGGAGAACACAGGACGATGTGGAAGCTGGTGGCACGCCTTTTAGAAAAAGAGCCGCTTTCTACAATCCCATCCTCCTTATTTTATTTATAAATTAAATTTATATATGCCCCCCCATCCCTGGGTGGCATTACATTACCTAGCCCAGGGGTGTTTTTGTGCCAATGAAGCTTTCTGAATTTTTTTACATTTGTCTCCCAAAGGCTCTCGTCACCCCGAGGGCGGCCAGCTCAGAACAGCCTTTGGTTGAAACCAAATCAAATATTCAAATAATAATTTTTTTAAAAAAAAAAACAGCTGGGCAAAGCAAACGCCCCCATTCAAGGTTGAGGAATTTTGTGAGAGATGTGTTTCCTACCAGCTGGCAATCTAGCCTTATTAACCCTTTTCCTTAAAAAAAAAAGCCTATTTTTTTTTTTTTTGCATGAAGTGGCTGCCTTTTTTTTTTCTGGAAGCATTGTTTTTTGCTCATTTGCTTTATTTTAAAAGGGAGCAAAGCAAAGTTGCCTAATAAAAATGCGAGCATTTGTGTCGCGGTACCAGGCAATCTACCGTTTCAGCAAAAAAAGTTTGTGTAAAATGAACCGGTGTTTTGAAAACATTGCAAATTTGTTTTGCTACTCGCTGGGAAGATACAAAGAATCAGGGTGAACAAACAACTCAGAACAAAAACACCGAAGCCTTCTCCCTCCTTTGTTAGCTGTGTTAGACTGATGGAAATTAGCAGTTTCAAAACCTTGGGCGTGATAGAGTTTGGGCAGCCATGTGGGTCGGTGTTATTTTAAAGAAAGAACCTTGCATCAATCGTGCGCAGTTATTGGTCCGTGCCTGTATTTAATATATCTAATTAATACTTTAATTGCAATTTCAATCTTCTGACCTATTTTGAGTTCTCTTGAAGAGAAGGATAGATTGTGCCTTTAAAAAAATATTTATTTTAAGCTATACCTGCCATATAGAGGCATGTATCTACAGGTAGTCCTTGAGTTATGAGCACAATGGAGCCCAGGATTATGAATGTATTTTATTTTCTGTATGTACATTGAAAGCCTATGCACCAAAAACAAATTCCTTGTGTCTCCAATCACACTTGGCCAATAAAGAATTCTATTCTATTCTTATTCTATTCTTATTCTTATTCCTGTTCCATTCCTGTTCTGTTCTATTCTATCCGATTCTATTCTTATTCTATTTTAAGGTGACCTTTGCCCCATTTTACAACCTTTCTTGCCACAGTTATTAAGTGAATTGCTGTTAAGTGAGTCATGCGGTTGTTAAGTGAACCTGGCTTCCCCACTAAATTTGCTGGTCAGAAGGTCGCAAAAGTGGATCACCTGACGCCCCCCCCCCCCAGACATCACAACCATCATAAATATGAATCAGTTGCCAAGCATCCAAATTTTGATCCCTTGTCCATGGGGATGCTTCCACAGTCGTAAGTGTGAAAAACGTTCACTTTTCCAGTGCTGTTGTAACTTTGAACGGTCACTAAACGAATTGCTGTAAGTTGAGCACTACCCTAGAGTGTATGTTTGTGCATACGTCTGAATGCCTGTATCTGTACGTGATACAGCCATGTTTTCTGCGTAATGGTTTTTTTTTTTTGAGGTTTTTGACACCCTTTTTCTCTTATTATCATCGTAATTGAGTACTAAATTTTTCGGACTATACCGGTGTATAAGATGCACCAAGATTTCGAACAGGTAAGTAAGAAAAAAAAGTTTTTGTCCTCCCCGGCCCCAGGAGCACCCTGCAGGCTTCAGCAGGGCTGGAGGAAGGCAAAAACGGGGGCATTTTTCCCAAACTCCCGCCCTGCTGAAGCCTGCAGAGGGCTCCTTGGGGCCAGGGAGGACAAAAACATCCCTGTTTTGGTGAAAAACGGACAGTTTTTCTCAAAAATGGGATGGGGCGGGGCTTCTGGAGGCCAAAAATGGCTGTATTCAGTGTATAAGACGCACCAACATTTCCATGCTCTTTTGGGGGGAGTGGGGAAGGTGCGTCTTATACTCCGAAAAATACGGTAGTTTTTCAGGAGTAGGGCGTCCATTTTTTGTAGTAGTAGTGCCTTCCTCATTGATTTCACTGCTACTAACAGCACCATGCGATTAATTCAGAGGTTTCTGCAGTAGTATTTCTGCCACCTAATTGTTTGAAGGATTTGGTCTGCCAGTGGGTGCCTTTTTGAGATCAGTTTCTGGCTGGGAAAAGTTTAACCCGATCCCAGTTTTTCATCTTAATTTGTTTTCCTAGAAAGGGAAGAAAGCTCAGCACTGCCTCTCCATTATTGTTGAGCAATAAGGCATTTCAAAGAATCCAGAGCCGGGCAAGCATATAAATTAATAATAATTTTTTCCTGCCTTTCTTTTCCCAAGCAGTAATGAGACAAAGGTGATCTCCCCCCCCCCCCGCCAACACTTGCAATTAAGAATTTTTTCTTAATTTCAAAGACAATAAAAAAGACACTCGTATCAAAATTTTATCCAAACACAAAGTACAAAAATATAAAAAAAATAAATAAAGGTAAAATAGAGGAGGAAAAGGAAGAAAAAAGAGAAATATATAGGGTAGGGGGGGGGGAAGAAAAGAAGAGGCATTGATTTCCAACTCTTTTCGGTGTAGTAACATAAGGTTTAACAGATTTAAAAGATTAACAGAGTTGGAAGGGACCTTGTAGATCATCTAGTCCAACCCCCTTTCCCAAGCAGGAGACCCTACACCATTTCTGACAAATGGCAGTCTGGTCTCTTCTTGAAAGCCTCCAGTGATGAAGCCCCCACAACGTCCAAAGGCAATAACATGAAACCTCAACTTTTTAACTTTTACGTAAGCAAAAGACTTCTCTGCAGAAATGTGGGCTATCCAGAAAGAGCGTAATATTAAAATTATTGTTTTAACTTTTTACGCGTGATAGGCAGCTTGTGGTTCTGTTGGAATGTTTACATTGCTTTCCTTTTGTGCTGTCCAAGGTAATTTGCAAGAACAATACCATCAGTATTCCTCTGGCTACTTTTTTTTTTTTGGTATCGTCACAACTGGATATTTGTGTGTGTCTGTGCGCTTGTGATATGTTTTCCTTCCTCTCATTCTTATCTCTTCCTGAGGCAACAAAGAAGCTTTAAAAGGAAAAGGAAGGTGTTTAGAACTAAAGAGCCTTTTTGCTTAACCTCAGCAACTTTCAACGCAGGAAAATGGGTTGTTATATTTGATTCCACAATGCTTTCAACAATGAACACACCTTGAGCTGCATTCAACGTTCAGAATTTCACTGCGAGCTGCTCGCACTTGCTTTTAGAAGACCAATATGTAAGAAAAATACGAAAAAACCTTTCTGTGTTTTTCCTGGAAGACGATTTGCTTCTCATCCAAGAAGCTTCTCCAGTTCTGATTGAAAGTGAAGAAGAACTGAAGAAGCTTCTTGGATGAGAAGCGAAACGTCTTCAAGGAAAAACAAAATCCACTTGCCTTTTGACAAAGTAATTTGGGACAACCATGACCTGCATGACTGAGAATCTCCATAGCAGATTCACTTCTCGGGTCATTGGGAAAGATGGGAGGTCTTGTTGGAATTTAGATCAGCTTTTTCTTCTAATTGATGTTCTCCTAAAGCAATCGTGACCAGCTGAAAGTGAAATTCTGAAGAAGGTGTGTAATTGTGAAAGCATCCCACCGATTTTAGTGAGTTTTGTCTCCCAGTGCAGGCATAAGTCAGGTTGGACTTTTAGCGAAATAGCTAGGAAAGATTTCTTAATTGGTGGGGAAAAGGCTTAATTTATTCTCCAAGGATCACATAGGAAAGTTTTTGGTGCACAAATATTTCCGTTGTGTGCCTGTTTCTGGCTTGAAAAGCTTCTCCTTTGTCTTATGAATGAGTCATAAAAGAATGAGAAGACGCAGAAGGCACAGCCGATTCATGAATGGCATTTTTTGTCACCCATCTTTTAACAGCAGGAAAAGGCATCAATTATAATTTTATTAGGGAAACAAGCAGTCAGTGGAAAGGAGAAAAAGGTTGGGTTGACCAGAGCTTCCGATCTTTACTAGTCTAACTTGTGTTACAAGCCATCGCCATGAATCATTAATCAGAATAGAGCTGGAAGGGATTGAAGGTCTTCTAATCCAACCCCCTGATCAAGCAGGAGACCATTTCAGATAGACGGCAGTCCAGTTTTTGAGCTCGGTTTACCTAATCTTGTACTTGTAGCTTTTGAAAAAAGGATTACTCACACGGAGAAATATTTCTGCTTCTTTTAGCGCACTCAAAACGAAGATGGAGAAGCAACAGTTGTCGTTGAAAGCGACCATTACATGGAAGACTTTTTCCTACAGGTAAAAATCTACAAAGTTGCCGGAAGCAGCTTTCTTAATGCAGGGAGTCCTCGACTTAAGGCCACAATTGAGCCCCACCTTTTTGTTGCTAAGCAAGACGGTTATCCAATGAGTCCCAGTCCGTCCATCCCCATTTGACAATGTTTCTCGCCCCGGTTGTTAAGCGAACCACTGCAGATGTTAAGCGAGTGACACGGTTGCAAAGTGAACCTGGCTTCCCATTTAACTTTGCTTGTCAGAAGGTCGCAAAAAGGGATCACTGCAACCGTCATAAATATGAACCAGTTGCCAAGCATCCGAATTTTAATCACCCGACTGTGGGATCCTCCAATGGTTGTTAAGTGTGAAAAACAGTCCTAAGTTGTTGTTTTTCAGTACAGTTGTAACTTTTTTTTTCACCAATTTTTTTATTTTTTATTCTCTTACATACCATTGTAAGTGTACATTCACATAATTGTGATTCTTTACTTTTGTCATTCTTATACATTTATTTCATTTAATAGGTTATAATATACAGTTTGGGTTGCTTTATTTACTATCCCTTCCACCTGTTGTAACACCATCTTATTTTCTTATTTTTCTCCCTCCCTTCTCTACTTCTTTCCTTCCTCCTCTCCTTCCCTTCCTTCTTCCCTTACCTCTCCTCTACTCCTACTCCCTTCCTACCCTCTCTCTTCTCTTTCTCTCCCTTCCACCTCCTCTCCTTACTCTTTCTTACTTCCCTCCTCTTCATCTCGTTCTCTCCTCTCTCTCCCTTTTTTTTCTGTTGCTATAGGCTTCTTTTAAATCTCAGTTAATGTTTTCTTCGGATGGTATTTGCGCAAACCAAATATAGTTTAGTATCATTTCTTATTCCCTTTCCTTCACTAATCTATCCTATGTTTTTTCCCATCCTTTATGTCTCACTCTTGAATATATACTTAAATATTTAATATTTTCTTTTCTGTTGTAACTTTGAATGATCACTAAATGGAAATTGAGGACTTCCTTTACTCTTTTTGTGGGCTAGCTGGCATCCAAAATGTTTGGTTGTTTCAGAGTGTGTAATGTTTCTCAAGAAAATAGGAAAAATACAGGTAGTCTTCAACTTAACAAGCACATTTGAGTCCAGAATGTATATTGCTAAGTGAGACATTTGTTAAGTGAGTTTTGCCCCATTCTACGACTTTTCTTATCTTACCTAGCTAAGTGAGACATTGGTTAAGCGAGTCACTGCAGTTCTTAAATGAGTGACATAGTTCTTAAGTTAATCTGGTTTCCCCAGTGACTTTGCTTGTCAGAAGAGGGATCGTGTGACTCCGGGATGCTGCGCATCATAAATGTGAGTCAGTAGTCAAGCATCCAAATGCAAATCACCTGACCATGGGGATGTGTTGTGGCCCGCCAGCAGCCAACAGAGCTGGCAGCAAATTCGGACAGTGAGGAGGCTGGGGAAGAACATGGGCCAGTCCTAGAGTCTGGGGAAGGCTCTGATGAGGGCTCTGTGTCGGAGGCAGAAAGAGGGCCAGGGCCATCTGACACTACCAGCTGCCTTTGGAATCAGACAGCAGTGAGGCAGAGGAACAGGTGGAGCCTGTTCCACTGTGCACATGCATGGAGCTGCCAGAAGAAAAGAACAGCTCAGAAATCAGGGTCAACTTGGGAGTAAAGCCACAG
The DNA here is from genome assembly GCF_009769535.1 of Thamnophis elegans. Lineage (NCBI taxonomy): Eukaryota > Metazoa > Chordata > Lepidosauria > Squamata > Natricidae > Thamnophis > Thamnophis elegans. The sequence goes on from NC_045553.1 coordinate 12,733,145, forward strand.
GAGGACGATGAATGACCCTTCCCAGAGGAAATTAAAGAGGAGTGAAAGGGGAGGGGAGTTTGCAGGAAACAATCTGTTGGTTTAGGAGTGTAAAGATCTGTCCGTGAATCTCAGAGACTCTGTGCTCAGCCTTTCCTTGCACAGCACCTCATTTGGAAAACATTTACATGACAGCTTTCCAAGATAGATAAGGTCTGTGGTCATAAATATTTCTTTGAAGGACTGTTTGCCAGGCCTTTCTGAATGTGAATGAGAGGAATTCACAATCGTTTAATTAAAGGGCTTTTGTCGGGACCAGGACTCTGCCTCGTGCTTTTTTGGTGAAGCCTAGGTCAGACCAAGATGCTGCAAGTGCAAAAAATGCTCCTAAGTCCCCTTTTTCAGTGCCGTTGTAACTTAGAATGGTCACTAAATGAACTGCTGTAAGTCAAGGACTACCTGTAATGGCTTTGCCTTGGATTTGCCCTGAGACAAATAGCAGTGCAGACTCTCAAGCAGCAGAAACTACATTCAGGTGGTTTGGCAGATTCCCCTGAGTTTTGTAATCCCTCGTGGGTGCCAGACAAGGGTACACGTGGCTTCCAACGCTTTAGGGACTGTCCCCAATGTCTAGGGAGCTTCTCCGTCATCCAGGTCGTGGTTGTCCCAAAGGTGCTTTTCCAAGAGGCAGCTGGACTTTCTGGTTTTTCTTTGAAGATGTTTTCACTTATCATCCAAGAAGCTTCTTCAGCTCTTCAGAGGAAAACCAGGAAGTCCAGTTGCCTCTTGAAAAGCACTTTTGGGACATGTGCAGAAGCAAGGAAATATTGGGCTAAGATAAGAGTATGGCTAAAGAAAATGTTACAACAAGAAATAGAATTTAGACCAGAGATATTTTTACTAGGTATTATCCCAGAGAAATTCAAGAAAGAGGATTATTGATTATACATATAACTATAGCAGCGAGAATTGTATTTGCCCAATTAAATAAGCTACCAACAGATGAAGAGATAATAAAAAGATTAGATTGTGTAGAGATGAAAAAAGGATAAAGAGGAATCGGAATACTTCATGGGGAAGATTTTATGATTGGCTAGGAAGGAAACTAGAAAGAAAGTAGGAATAAGATATAGAATCCAGAAGATGCACTGTTAAATGGAAAGGGGGTGGGTGGTGGGAGGAGAAGGGGAAAACAGAAAAAATATTAATATAAGTATATATCTAAGAGTGAGACTAAAGAGGGAAATATAGTTAGGATAGATTAGTGAAGGTAAGGGAATAAGAAATAATATCCAAATTATATTTGGGTTTGTGGAAATACCATCCCAAGGAAACATAAACTGACTTTTGAAATATACACTGACAATAATTGAAAAAGAAAGGGAGGGAGGAGGAGAGAAAGAAAGGAAGATGGGGGAAAGAAGAAAGAGTAAGAAGAGGAGGAGGAAGGGAGAGAAGGAAAGAGGTAGAAAGAGGAAGAATAGGGGAGAGGTAAGGGAAGAAAGAAAGGGAAAGGAGAGGAGGAGGAAGGGAGAAAGAGAAGAGAGAGAGGGTAGGAAGGGGAAGAGGAAAAGTAGGAGTAGGGGAGAGGTAAGGAAGAAGGAAGGAGAAGGAGTAGGAGGAAGAGGTAAGAAGGAAGGAAGGAGGAAGGAAAGAAGGGGAAAAGGGAGGAGGAAGAGGGAGAGAAAGAAGGAGAGAGGGTAGGAAGGGGAAGAGGAAAAGTAGGAGTAGGGGAGAGGTAAGGGAAGAAGGAAGGGGAAGGAGAGGAGGAAGGAAGGGAGAGAAAGAGAAGGAGAGAGGGTAGGAAGGGGAAGAGGAAGAGTAGGAGTAGGGAAGTGGTAAGAAGGAAGGGGAAGGAGAGGAGGAAGGAGGAAGTAGAGAAGGGAGGGAGGGAGAAAAGAAAGGGAAAATGAGGTCCTGTTAAAACAGACAGATGAGATGGTAAACAAAGCAACCCAAATTGTATATTATAACCTATTAACTGAAATAATAAATGTATAAGAACGAAAAATGTAAAGAAGAATAACTATTATGTGAATGTATACTTAAAATGCTATGTAAGAGAATAAAAAATAAAAAAAATTCTAAAAAAAATAAAAGCACCTCTGAGACGACTGTCCCCAATGTTTATCTACCCCCAAGAAATTGCTCCGCTCGGTGACATGTCAGGGTTACACTCCAACTTTTCTCCACTTTACTACAGAATCTTGTTTGTTACGGGCTAGTCCCTGACCTGCGACCACAATCGAGCCACAAAGTTCTGTATCCCAAAGGTGCTTTTTCAAGAGGCAACTGGACTTCCTTGTTTTTTTTTCTTTTGAAGACTTTTCACTTCTCATCCAAGAAGCTTCTTCAACTTTGACAGGGTGGTGGGGAATGGAAAGATTTATACTCCTTGCAGACAGCTGGTCATTTGCATCCTTTTAGAGGGTCATTGAGGCCACTTGGAGGTTTATCTGTGTCCTCAGGGTCACCTGAGTGGTGCAAATGGTTCCTGTAGTCTGCAATTTTTCCTCTGGAAATCCGTTCCTCCTCCCACACTATTCAAAGGTTGTTCCTCCCAAATTGCATAGCTAAAAGTCTGTAGAGATTCTCAGCCCTCCAGGTCATGGTTGTCCCAAAGATGCTTTTTCAGAGGCAACTGAACTTTCTTGTTTTTTTCTTTTCTTTTGAAGACGTTTTGATTCTCATCCAAGAAGCTTCTTCAGCTCTGACTGGATGGTAGGGTATGGAAGGATTTATACTCCTTGCAGACATCTGGGCATTTGCATCCTTTTAGAGGGTTGTTGAAGCACAAATGACTCTCTAAAAGCAAATGACCAGCTGTCTGCAAGGATTATAAATCCTTCCATTCCCCCATTGACTTTGCTTAGCAGTGTCATCGTAAATAGGAGCCAGTTGCCAAACATCTGAAGTTTGATCAGGTGACCCTGGGATTTTGCAAGGGTTGTAAGTATGAAAAAAAACTTTCCTAAGTCACTTTTTTCAGGGCTGTTGTAACTTTGAATGGTCACTAAATGGACTGTTGCAAGTCAAGAACTGTTTGCATTTATGATTGATTGATTGAATCAGCTTGGATGCCACCTATCCTCTACAGTAGAGTGCTAACCATCTTGTCAATTTAAACCTGCTTCCTATTGATGTCTTTTTCCTGCTCTTCCAAAGGTCGAGGAAGTTAGGAAATATATCTCCAAAATCTCAGATGTTGTAGAAGAAGTGAGGAAGAAACACAGCGTTATTCTCTCGGCCACACATCCAAAAGATAGTAAGTTTTTCCATCTCTGTGCAACTGTTTAAATATGATGGCTGAGGTTACAAAATTACAGAATAACAGAGTTGGCAGGGACCTCAGAGGTCTTCTAGTCCAACCCTTTACGATTCTAGACAAATGGATGTCCAATCTCTTCTTTAAAAGTTCCTTTTTTAAAAAAAAAAAAACACATTTTAAAAACATCTACGTTGCATGGAAAGTCACAGTGATGGCTTATGGCATCTATTAGAACTAGCATCTTTTTTTTTAAAGAATTCATCACAATTTATAATGTCATAAAGATAAAGGTTCCCCTCGCACATATATGCTAGTCATTCACAACTCTAGGGAGCGGTGCTCATCTCCATTTCAAAGCTGAAGTGCCAATGCTGTCCAAAGAGTTCTCCGTGGTCATGTGGCTAGCATGACTAAATGCTGAAGGCGCACGGAACGCTGTTCCCTTCCCACCAAAGGTGGTCCCTATTTTTCTACATGCATTTTTTTACCTGATTTCGGCAGAAGCTGGGACAAGTAACGGGAGCTCACTCCGTTACGCAGCGCTAGGGATTCGAACCGCCGACCTGCCACCTTTCTGAGGACTCAATTCTATTGGCTTTGTAGTCCTGTTTATTTCTTGTCAATTCCTAGTCCTGCTAACTGGCCATTCATACAAATTCATATGCTGGCGTAGAAATCCAGAGGATATCCCATTGGCGGGGGGAAAATAACTGCAAAGAATGATGTGAAAAACAGCAAAACCACAATTTAGCAGATCACGATGCAATGGGCAGCAAAGGCAACAGGTGAAATTTGTGTTGTGTTGACATAGAGTCACTATGAATGATGTGAAATGACCAGTGGATAACATACTGTGAACAGATAATTGGGCTCTTAATTAGGCTATTAAATTGAGACTTTACTCTGTGTGTATGTGTGTGAATTGGGGGGGGGGGTGTTGTCTCTGATGAGTGTATGGTCAAAGACTCAATTCCCAAAAAATCAAAATTATGAGCTATTTCTACACTATTCCACTCAAATACTTAATAGATGGAACACAAGAATTGTGTTCCATTAAAATCTCTAAGCCTTACTTCCAAGAAAATAGTTCTTCACTTTGGGAAGAATTAAAATACGGTATACCAAGACCGCATCCCATTATCGTCAGCTTTTAAAAATCCACTTGTTTTCTCTAGCACTTATAATTGTGGACTAATTTTAGCTCCCTGCTCTTGGATTCATGTATAAAATGAGCTAAATATAGTATACAGAGGTCTCCAGTGCCATGCCAGCCGTGCTTGGTACGGCTGTTTGACTGAGGGTTGCGAAGGGACAAACAAAATGGATGTTTGTGGTTCTTTTAAGTGTAATAGCACTGCTGTTGTTCTCCTGTATAATGAATTGAAATTATAATTACCGCATGCAAAGCGTCATAAATGTATAGGGACTGTATAGAAATTTCAAGTTCAAATACTTTATATATGCACCCTAAGAACAAAGGAGGGAAGTCAGCACTGGGAATCTGCTGGATTCATTTAATGGCTCAGCAGAGGACTCTATAACATTGGGAATATTTTATTTATCCATTTATTTGTATTTCTGCCTTTCTTATGTTTACAAATAAATTAAGGTGGTGAATACATCCTCCTCCTCTTATTTTCCTCATCACAACAATCCTGTGAGGTGGGTTGAGCTAAGAGAGAGAGAGAGGGACTGGGCCAAAGTCACCCAGCTGGCTTTCATGCCTTAGGCAGGACTAGAACTTACCATCTCCTGGTGATTGGCCCAAAATCATCCAGCTGGCTTTCATGTCTAAGGTGAGACTAGAACTAACTGTCTCCTGGTGATTGGTCCAAAGTAACTCAGTCATTTTGCATGCCTATGGTGGGACTAAAACTCACAATCTCCTGGTGATTGGCCCAAAGCCATCCACCCGGCTTTCATGCCTAAGGGGACTAGAACTAACTGTCTCCTGGGGATTGGTCCAAAGTCATCCAGCTGGCTTTCATGTCTAAGTCAGGACTAGAACTCACCGCCTCCTGGTGATTGGTCCAAAGTAACCCAGACAGCTTTCATGCCTATGGTGGGACTAGAACTCACAGTCTCCTTGTGATTGACCCAAAGCCATCCACCCTGCTTTCATGCCTAAGGCGGGACTAGAACTAACTGTCTCCTGGTGATTGGTCCAAAGTCATCCAACTGGCTTTCATACCTAAGGCGGGATTAGACTTCACAGTCTCCTGGTGATTGGCGCAAAGTAACCCATGCAGCTTTCATGCCTAAGGCGGGACTAGAATTCACAGTCTCCTAGTTGATTGGTCCAAAGCTACCCAGTCATCTTGCATGCCTATGGTGGAACTAGAACTCACAATTTCCTGGTGATTGACCCAATTCATCCATCTGGCTTTCATGCCTCAGGCAGGACTAGAACTCACAATCTCCTGGTGGTTGGTCCAAAATCACCCAGCTGGCTTCTGTGTCTAAGGTAAGACTAGAACTCATGGTCTCCCGTTTTCTAGCCTGTTGCCTTAACCACTAGACCAAACTGGCTTTCTAATCATCAGTCAAAGAGTAAAAATTAAAAAAAAGTTTGCAGTTGTGCTTCAAGATATGTAATACATAGAGTTATCCTTGCCTGTAAATTCTTGCTGTTGATCAACTGATCGATGGCTGGACGAGAAAGGATGCTTCTTGTGAATTCCAGTCGAAGAGTGCTGGGAGATAAAGCTGAATTCTTTTGGACAGGAAAAAGGAAACAGATTTCCGTTAGTTGCAAGAGCTGGTGGGTGGAAATCCTTCCTCTGATTTGTTTGTATTGGTGCCGAGAGCTCCAGAAGGAGCTTTATTATGAAAATCCAGGTAGGATTTTGAGCAGCTTACAGGGGCAGCATCTAAAATGAATTGATTGATCAGGGTGCAACCTTGATAACCCTTTTCAACTTCAGAACTTCAGAGTCTTTGTCCTTCAATAGCAGAAGAGAAAAAGCAATCAGAACTGAAGTTGAGACATGGGACAGAATTTAGGGCCGGGTCATCATTTGCTCTTCACCCATGGAAAACATGTATAGGGGAAGGACAGACAGAGCCTGGTGGAGGAGTCAAGGGAGTCATCAGCCTAGAGTTGTTACATTCCCACCAATGCTTTAAGTCCATCCCTTCTTAAATTTCTTTGAGATTTTAGCGCCAATTTCATGCTGACCAGATTTTGTGTGGACTCTTGACTCCCTGATGTTGTCCATCCTAGTTCAGAGATTCCCTCATTCCAGGACCCTGTACGGGAACATCATTGAGTGGTGTGGTTGGCCTAGAGGTGGAGCTCTTGTCTCACAATCAGGAGACTGAGTTCAATCCTAGTTAGAGGCAGATATTTCTCTCTCTGGGCACAATGAGATATATGCTGAACAAAAACTCTGCATTGACGACAAGAAGAGCATCTGGCCAGTCAGCTCCATTCAGTTGCCTAGACTCCACCCCTGCAAGGGATTATGGGGTTGTTAAAAGAGGACGATGATGGGAACATCATTGTGTATTCAGTAGGAGGCGGACAATGTTTGTTTGGGAAGCATTTTCTATCATACTGAGCCCTTAAGCAGAATTTCCATTTCTCCTTTTGTTATAGAAACGAAGGAAGAACTCGAAGAATTGAACAAAGAAATCAGAAAAACAGCCAATATCATCCGTGCTAAACTGAAGTGTAAGTATACCCTAACTGTGAGCAAAAAATAAAAGCACCGAAGCAGTGAAACATAACACTGTATAGGCATTTTTACGAACGTGCAGAAAAAAGTATCTTTGCTACAGGTCGATGTAGATTTTTGTGTGGGCTGCCTTCTATGTGATTTTACAGCGTGAAAATTGGGGGTGAGGTGGGGAATCTTCACTGTCAGCTACCATATTTTCGGACTATAAGACGCACCATGATTTTGAAGAAGTAAATTTAAAAAGAAAAGGTTTTTGAACTCTGCAGGCCTCCCAAATGCTCTGCACACCTTATTTTTTTTTGGAAGGGGGTGGAAGGGCATGCATAGCTTTGGGGGGCATATATAGTGCTCCTGGGGATGGGGGGGGCAGAAATAACAGCCCATTTTTTGCTCGTTTTTGCTCTCCCCAGCCTCCAGGAGCACTTTGCAAGCCTCCCAAACCCTCTGCACGTCCATTTTTGCAAAGGGGGTGGGGTTTCGGGAGGCCAAAAATGTGTATTCAGTATATAAGACGCACCCAGATTTTCACCCTTTTTGAGAGGGGGAGAAGCTGTGTCTTATACTTCGAAAAATATGGTATGCTATTGGCTGGCGTTCTCCCATCCCATTTTGTTGAATTTATATTTACCGACAAAGTAATAAAGGGAGACTGGTACAGGTCTATTTCAAGCTATTTAGCTCTTATCAGCTAAGCATACCCTTCAGGGTTTCACACCCGGGCTCCTTGTATATTAGGTAGATGTATTAACCTCTAAGCCACAGGCTCTCCTCGCTTCGTCAGCTATACCAGAGGAAGTATTGTTTTTTCCTGTGTGAACAATCTATCAGGGCAACCTGGTCTACCCAAATATGGGACGGAGCACACTGCTTCCACTTTTGTCCTTAGGCCCCAATCCAGGAGCCATCCCATTATTAACCAAGCCCAACCGTGCTTGTCCTCTAAGCCAGAGGTCAGCAACTGGAGCCGCATGTGGCTCTTTCATCCTCTGCTGTGGCTCCCTGTCGCTCAAAATATGCATCACAACCACCAATGTGCGACACCCACTGGCACGTGATTTATTGAGGTTTTCAAACCCCAGGAGGCCAACCATGGATAAATCCAAGAAAAGAAAAGTTTCAGAAGAAAACACAATGTTTAATTCAACTGTATAGGCTAGTTTTGTGGCCACTCAGGAAATAGTCAGGCATGGGAAGGGTTATTTAAAGGATTTCGAAAAAATTCTCATGTCTGTGAACCTAGAATTTAATTTTGGATGGATAGAAACAGAATAAAATAGGATGGAATAGAACAGAACAGAACGAGGAGGAAAGAAGGAAGGAGAAAATAGAATAGAATGGGAGGAGGAGGAAAGAAGGAAGGAGAAAATAGAATAGACAAGAACAAGAAATATAGAATAGAATTGAATAGAATAGAAATAATGGAAATAGATTAGAATAGGAGGAGGAGGAGGAAAGAAGGAAGGAGAAAATAGAATAAAATAGAATAGGAGGCGGAAAGAAGGAAGGAGAAAATAGAATAGAAAAGAACAAGAAATATAGAATAGAATAGAAATAATAGAAATAGAATAGAATAGGAATAATAATGAAAATAGAATAGAATAGAATAATGGAAATGGAAATAGAATAGAATAGAAATAATGGAAATAGAATGGAATGGATTGGAAATGGAAATGGAATTAGAATAGAATTAGAATTAGAGTAGAATAGAACAGAACAGAATTCTTTTATTGGCCAAGTGTGATTGGACACACAAGGAATTTGATACCTATGCTCTCAGTGTACATAAAAAGACAAGATATATTCATCAAGAATCATAAGGTACAACACTTAATGATAGTCATAGGGTACAAATAAGCAATCAGGAGACAATATCAATATAAATCATAAGGATACAAGCAATAAAGTTACAGTCATGGATGGATGGATGGATGAGGGGTAATGACTTTCATCTCTGAGACAGTTTTGTCTGTTTCACAGCCATGGAACAAAATTTAGCCCGAGAGGAGAACATTAACCGAACTTCCGCGGATGTCCGGATACGAAAATCACAGGTACACGTAGCAAAGGAAAGTCAGTCTTGGCAAACCACTGTCAAAAGAGGAGAGACCCCTTGCTGGGGGGGGGAGAGGTATTGTTTAGAAATTCCTTGAGAGAAGAAAGGAAACTCATGACGTGCCTTTTGTTTGGCCCAGTTTCAAAGAGAAGGAGGCAGAAGAGAGTTGCATACTGCATCTTGAGTTTGCTTATCTCCCCAGGAGGAAGGGCGTGGTGAGACGTTTTTGCTTCCTCCTCTTCCGCGGTGTCCAGTGTGGCATTGAAAAGAGTATCAAGGCTCTTGTTAAAAAGCAGACAATAGTCTTTGCTGAATTGTCTAAACAAGCAGCCCTGTTGGATATAGTCTATCATTCTTAGTGTGACCCATTGTTATAGGGAAGACTGAAAACTAATTTCCCTTTTACTAATAAACTGACTACAGGCCACACAGTTTAGGGGTTGTACTTTTAGTATAGTTAGACCATGTATAATTGACAGGCTAGATTTTAACATCGATTTTACCTGTTGTTTATTATTCTATTCTAGAATTTTTAATTGTATATTTATTGAGTGTTTTTATTTGTTCTGGTCTATGACAGTAATAAACTGAATTGAATAAAAGATATAGGTAGTAAGTAGGCAGGCAGACAGACAGAGAATAGACTTAGATTTAGAATAGACAGAATAACTTTATTGTCACTTTCAATGTACACTAAGCGGCGTACATTAAAATGAAATTTTGTTGCCTACAGCTCTTAAAGGGTCACCACCTCCAATATACACTACATGAAGATGACAATATAAATAAATACAATATTATGCACGTACCCAAATATGTATCCACATACCATATTTTTGGCGTATAACACCCGAGTATAAGATGCACCAAGATTTTGAAGAGGCAAATTTTAAAAAAAAGTTTTTGCACTCTGCAGACCTCCCAAAATGCCCTGTTTTTCGTGAAAACAGCCCCGTTTTTTTGTCAAAAAAGTGCACGCATAGCCTTTAGGAGTCTTGTAGAGTGCTCCTGGGGGCTCGGGGGGGGGGAGCAAAAAACAGCCTGTCTTTTGTCAAAAAAAAGGGCGTGCATAGCCTTTAAGGAGGCTTATAGAATGTTGCTGGGGGGGGGGCAAAAACAAGGAAAAAGTGGCCCGTTGTTTGCTCATTTTTACCCTCCCAGCCCCCATGAGCACTCTGGAAGCCTCCTTAAGGCTCTGCAAAGACCCTTTTTGTAAAGGGGGTAGGGTTTCGGGAGGCCAAAAATGCTGTATTCAGTGTATAAGACACACCCAGATTTTCACCCTCTTTTTTGTAGGAAAAAGGAGCGTCTTATACTCCAAAAAATACGGTATATCATATGAGAGAGAAATAACACAGTCTAGTTCAGATGTATACATGTACACGGCGAGAAAAACGAATCTTGCAAGTTTACCAGACATAAAACACGCGTGTAATCTGCATTCCCAAGAAGAGTAAACGACAACTCACCCTGGATATTATATGTTAGAGAAAAAGGGTGAAGACAACCCCTCCCTAATAGTATATACTTGATGTAGATAGTTAGAGTACTTTAGTTTGGCAAGATTCTTTCTATGGATTCAGAAACATCAGCTTGGAAGAATTGCCACGTGCTATTCTTGGGTTTAGGGCTTGACTTAAGGTTATATTAACAGAATTTTGCAGGTTTGTATGTCCTCCCTCTCTTTATCTTCATGAATGGGAGGGGGGTGAGGGCTTTGGTCATGTATGAGACACTTTCTCAGATTACATTTCTGCCCTAGACTGAGGTTTCTTTTATCCAACTGGTGTCTTGGTCTTGGCTCTTTCGTCTGTTCCTCAAGGCCATTCCTTCTACCCATTGGATCTCTCCTTTCAATAAACTTCTGCAACTTATCAGTCAGTTACTGAAACTGACTTATCAGTTTCAGTAATGTCTGCAAAGGCCTTTGCTACAAAAGAGAACTCTCTAACTTCTGCAAAACTCCTTGGCGTGTTGCCCTTTCTAGCATTCAGTGTTGACCCGGAAGTTTGTGGATGTTATGACAATGTATAACGGAACTCAAACCGTCTTCCGGGAACGCACGAAGGACCAGATACGCCGTCAGTTGGAGATAAGTAAGTGATCTTTCCTTGCTAATTTTCTCCTACCCTGAAGAACCCTCCCCATCTTGCCAATGCGTTATAGCAAAAATATAATGCTAGGGAAAAGGGGGAGGACCTTGCGAGAACAGTTTTTTCTTCTCATTTTTCACTAGCTGGAAAAACCACCACAGACGAAGAACTGGAAGAAATGTTGGAAAGCGGCAATCTTTCCATTTTCACTTCGGACGTACGTATTTCAAATCTGCGTTTGTTGGCCTGAGTATGGCAAAAAAAATATTGGTTAAAAATAAAGCAGTGGCTAGAAGGAATGATAAAACAGCAAATAGACCTAAAGCCATAGATGTTCTTGTTGGGTAAGCTACCCGAAAAATATAATAACAGCAGCGATAATTGTGTATGCACAAAATTGGAAAAATGAAAATATACCTACAGAGGAAAACTTAATAAAGAAAATATTAGAATGTGCTGAACTGGATAGATTAACATTGAAAATTAAGGATAAGGAGGAAACAGGATATTTTTAACTTGGGAATTAGTTTATCAATGGTTAGAAAAGAGAAGCAGAAGTTAGCAATTTAAAATCAAGGAGGATATGTAAATAAAAATGTGTAATTAAATAATGAATATTGAATAATTATAATAAGTAAACATGATTAATAGACAGAGGAGTAATGGTTACAAATGTGACATTTATAAAGTTTGATATTATTAACTAATTATAGTTAATAATAACTATTATTATAACTATTATTATTACAACAATAGAGTGTTTAATTAAATAATGGAAATTTTTACAAGGATAAGTGAAGATCATGGTGAATAGACTTTGAGAATGACGGTTACAATTATTGTGTGTATAAGGTTTATTTTCTGCATTTAAAAGAGATTGTACCCAGAGAGTACATTGCCATTGTGATATGGAAATTTTATATATAACAAAGGAAATTGCAAAATAAAAAATAATTTTAAAAAAATCTGCATTTGTTGACTTAAAAGTTTAGTTTAGTTTAGTTTGTTTGCTTTATAAATTAGCCCACGGCTCATATCAAAGTGACTTCAATGCAGATTTGATCTTTTGGGTCCTAAAAGACTTTTGTGGAAATATAAGCAAATCACATTAAAACCCAAATGTCTACAAGTTCTCTTCTATCAAAGGAAATTTATAAGTGTACTTATTTTTGTGTCTGTCCCTTCCTCCGACATCTCAAAAGATCATTTTGGACACCAAGCTGACCAGAGCAGCCCTCGATGAAATTGAGTCGCGTCATAAAGACATTATAAAACTGGAATCGAGCATACAGGAATTGCACGAAATGTTCATGGACATGGCGATGCTCGTGGAGGTTCAGGTGAGTCTTTGCATCCTCAAGTATAACGTGGATGGTGCTTTGTTAGGTAGAACCATGCTGGAATAATAACTTGTTGTTATTAAACGACTGGCCTTGCCATGCAGGAAATGGCGTAATAAGATGGTAGAATCCCAATTCTAAGCAAATCGCACCAGCTTAGTAGCTATGGAGTCACATATAAAATAGGATATACTGGCTTGGCACCCTTCCCAGTTCTCTATTCAGTAGGAAAACAATAATAGCAGGTAATTTTAGAAAAAGACCTTGAATCATGGACACAGTGTGCTCGTCACATTTATAACACTTGTGTCATTTGTGAAACATTGGTGCAAAACAATTCTACCTATATCTTATCCTATTGTATTTATCCTTTCTCTCTGTCTCTCATCCATCTATCTATCTACTACCTACCTACCTACCTACTACCTACCTACCTACCTATCTATCTATCTACTATCTATCTACTATCTATCTATCTATCTATCTATCTATCTATCTATCTATCTTACCTATCTCATCTATCGTTCTATCTGTTCTATCATTCTATCTCTATCATACTATTGTTCTATCTGTTGTTCCATCATTCTCTCTCTCTCTCTCCTCTGTCCCTCCCTCTCTCGCTCTATCATCTATTTCTCTTTGTCTCTCATCTATCGTTCTGTCATTCTACTCTATCTATATCTAATCTCTATATCAATCATCTCTATCGTTCTGTCTGTTCTATCATTCTATCTAACTACATCATTTTATCGTTCTATCTGTTGTTCCATCGTTCTCTCTCTCTCTCCTCTCTCTCCTGCAGTTGAGTACTTCTCAGATGAGTATGGACAAAATAACCATTATATGTGGCTTGTCAGGGTAAGAATGGGGGTGACCTAGAAATTAAAGACAGTGTGTGTGATTGGTTTGTTTCATTTCCTAGTTTTGCTAAAGCATCTTTTTTTTAAAAAAAAAAAACCTGTTCTTGATCATTACTGGGTGCTTTTAATTTTTTTTTTCTGTTTATTTGGTAATACCCATTTTGTATTTTCAATGTAAACTATCAAGACTTTTTGGTGGCATAAAAGTCAAGTGACTGAATGATGTTTTCTGGGGCAGGTAGGACTTTGTTATAACGCTAAGAGCGATTATTATAAAATTATTTGAGAAGACTTTCCATGAAAATCCAGCCAATCGGGAGAATAAGTGTCACCTTTCTTCTTTGGATTCCCCACCCCACCCCTTCCATGTGCATTAGGTGGCAATAAATCAGATAAAAATTCCAAATAGTATTTTCCGATTGAAAAAGATTTCTTAGGGGTGCTCGTGGCTATGGCTGTTTCTTGGGAAACCATTATATGGGAGTTAAAATCATTTTTGAATTCTCTTCTCTCAGAAAGCTTTCCTCCCAACATTATCTAAATTATCCCGTGCACTTACAAATATTTTTCATCCTTTAGCACAGAATGAAATTAGTTTCCCTACTGTCATGCTACTAGTCTGAATTGTCATGAGCTGAACCTTTTTTTAAGTTCCTTTCTTGAAAAAGGCATGGAAGTGAATGTTGTAATGAGCTTTTTAAACGTTTTGCTGTTTATTGCTGCCTAATCATATCTGCTGCTGGATAGGACAACAAAAGGTAAACTCTTCTGTAATACATTCATCTTTTTCCCACGCCATTCACCAAATTGCTTCATCAAATCCACATTAATAGCATACACCGGCATTTTAATAGAGGTAGATTTGACTGTGGTTAGTCAAATGGGCTTCATTTTAGCTCCTGCTGTTCTCATCAAGCGGATGGGGAATTTATGTAGACCAGTTTTTTTTCCCCAACCTTGGCAATGTGGAGACGTGTGGACTTCCACTCCCTATTAGAATGTCTGTAGTGAGCAATCTCTACAAATAAAATACCGTATTTTTCGGAGTATAAGACACACTTTTTCCCACCCTAAAAGAGGGTGAAAATTTTGGTGTGTCTTATACTTCGAATGTAGCTCTTCAGCCTCCGTGTGTCACATTTTATACCTGTTTCAGGCTGTAGGGAATGCCACAGACCATCACCCCCTCCATGGCTTGCGTTTTTGGCTTCTGCGCCTCGCGTTTCCAGCCTCTGAACCAGTAGTGGGTTTCAAAAATTTTTAGAACCTCTTCTGTAGGTGTGGTCTGCCTTGTGGGAGTGGCTTGCTGACCATGTGACCGGGTAGGAGTGGCTTGCCGGCCATGTGACTGGGTGGGCGTGGGCAACTTCTAAAATGTGGTGAAACTCACTTAACAACATTCTTGCTTAGCAACCAAAATGTTGGCTCAGAAAGTCTGGCATTTGAACTACGCAAGTCTCAAAGCTGTCAAGTTACAAGACCCTTGCACCCCTAACCCTTTAGGGAAAAAAAAACCCAGGGGTGTTCAAACTTGGCAGCTTTAAGTCTTGTGGACTTCAACTCCCAGAATTCCTCCTCCAGTCATGTTGGCTCAGAAACTCTGGCATTTGAACCACGCAAATCTTAAAGCTGTCAAGTTACAAGATCCTTGCACCCCTAACGCTTTAGGGGGGAAAAAACCAGGGGTGTTCAAACCTGACAGTTTTAAGACTTGTGGACTTCAACTCCCAGAATTCCTCTCGCTCTTCATCTTGATGATGTGCGGATGGGTGCGGGTAGGGAACTGGAACTGTTTCTAAACGGCACTGCAGATTTGTGGAACCTCTTCTATAGAAGAGGTTAGAACTGGCAGGAACCCACCCCTGCTCTAAATGCTTCCGCTTGAGACCTGTTGAAGGTTGCAGAGATCGCGAGAGCACAATGACACTGGTCGTTGCCTCCGTGCATCGCGCTTTAGGTCTCCGCGCCCCCTATTTTTGGTCTCTGTGCATTGCACTTTTGGGCACCAATCGGCACCAATGTGCTTTGGTGATCCCCTCAACCTTGAATGGGTCTCAAATGGAGGGTTTGGAGACTGAAAATATGAGGGCCAGAGGTCAAAATGGCAACCCGGAACAGCTGCTGCCTTGTCTGGCCGCTTCCGTGCTTTGCCTGCTTTGCTCACAGGAGCTCCCTGCGATGATCACCTGTGTTTTAGAAGCTGCATTTCAGCCCCAAAGAGGGACATGCGTGTGAAGCGAGCTCACGTGCATGCTCACAACTGGCGAACTAATGTGCTGAAGCTGACCAGGCTGTTTGCTAAGGACGGTAGCCAGATGAATACCATGGATGCTGGTTGGCAGAGGCAGAATTTTTCCCCCTTATTTTCTTTCCAAAAAACTAAGGTGTGTCTTATACTCCGAAAAATACGGTAACGTTCATCTTTGCAATCCAGCTTTCTGTTTTTCCTCTCTTTTATTTTTCCTCCCTCCTGCTTGTTGATGTGATTTCAACAAGCAGGAAAGCTTCTAACGTTTGAATGAATGAATAAAGCCAGCCTAACATTTGCATCTCAGTTTTCTGCGAATGCCCTCATAACCGTCGGTCATCCTTCATGTAATAATCCCATCCTTGATTCCAACGGGGTGTCATCTCCATTCTGGGGTTGTCAAAAGGATTCCAGAAGGTGACATTCATGGCCCATTTCTGCTCTTTGATTGTTTGTTCTGTGTGTTTCTGGCTTTCACCCTGAAGGGCGAAATGGTCAACAGCATCGAGAAGAACGTGATGAACGCCGTGGATTACGTAGAACACGCCAAGGAAGAGACCAAGAAGGCCGTCAAATACCAAAGTAAAGCTCGTAGAGTAAGTTTTTACCATGGAGAAGCCCTGGCCAGTTGTTTCTCAAATGTTTTCTTTTAATATATTGTCTATTGTCTTGCTTACCCACCGCAGTCCTTCCCGTGCCACAATCCTTCCAGCATTTACAGAGACTCCTCGACTTACAACCTCAACGGGGAGCTGAATTTCTGTCTCTGAGAGTGGCGGTTTGAGTCGTTCCTGACTTTATGACCTTTTGGCCACCATGACTAAGAGAATCCCTACAGCTGTTAAGCGAACCATTCAATCGTTAAGCGAATCCACCCTCCCCCCGCCCTCCTCACTGGCTTCGCTTGTCGGACGCCAGCCAGGAAAGTCGCAAATAGTGATCACGTGACCTCCCGGGTGTCAGGGTTCCCAAGTAATACACCCATAGTGAACAAAACTCCCAAGGCAGGTAGATTCCTCAAAGAAGAGTTTTATTTGGATATATCATATTGGCACATTTCTGGTGCAAACCGACTCTGAAGGTTCCCACGGTTTTCACCTAATTGAAAGTAACAGTTTTTCCCCTTCCCCAAACCATCAGTCACATGGTCCAATCAAATTGCCGTCTGGCTGTATGGTGACATCACTCCTCCTTCCTCCGACCAGGTGTGAGAATGTCCTTGATTCTCAAGAGAAAGTATTTTGTTTTGACTACAAAATCCCAGCTATCTCTATTTCCCCCTTCCCCCCTCCCTCCCTATCTCTCCACTCCAGTGTGGCAATGCTGAAGCTCCGAAATGGCTTCGGTCAGGTCAGCTTCAGGGTTGACACCAGGACGATACCACGATCGTAAATACACGCCGGTTGCCAAGTGGCCAAATTTTGATCAGGTGAATGGGGGGGGATGCATCAACCATCCTAACCGCAAAAAACGGTTGTAAGTCTTTCCCCCACCCCCCCACCCCCAGTGCTGTTGTAACTTTCAGCCATCACTAAAAGCACAGTTGTAAGTCGAGGGATGCCTACTAATTTTGAGGCCCAGCCGCTGTATCCGAGATCCTCCCTCCTGCCTGTTGAGAATTGACTCCCATTTCCATTTCGAAAACTCAAAAAAAAAAAAAAAGAAAGAAAGAAAGAAAGGAAAAGAAAACCTTAACGGAAAACAATCCGTCTTGTTTTCCTTTGGCAGAAAAAATGGATTATTGTCATTATTGTGCTGGTGCTGTTGGCTCTCCTGGCTCTAATAATTGGCTTGGCCGTTGGGGTGCCATGATGCTTAGATAACTGTCCGTGAGCAACTCTCCCTGCTACCTCTCAGTAAGTACTAATTGACCAGCTGGCCTCGCCTGTTAACCTTTTTCTAAAACTGTAATCTGTGTCTTCTCCCTGCGATGTGGTCTGTATGCTTGCCTTCTTCCCAGCCTGTCTGACAGCAAAGAAAAAGGCAGATTTTGCACAGAGGCGTAGACCTCCAGTGGCTAATGGCCTCTTAAGTATTTTGTTTTGCATGTCTTGTGTGCTAAAACCCATTTGGTTTTGTTCTGCTTTCCTTTCTTCTTTTTTTTTTTTTTTGGAGGCTTGGAAGATGGACGTTTGAGCTTTTACAGAGAGTTTTTCATCAGTTTATTGAAGAGGACGGGATGAAGGGAGATTGAGGATTAAGATCAACTGTCTGTAATCCCCTCCTGATGTAGGCGTGCTTGATTTCAGCAGATCTTTTGGGACAGAGAGCACTCTTTAGATCAGTTGGCTACCCTGTTCCTCCTTGCTTTGAAATTGCTCACCTCTGTATTGTTATGATGGAAAATGCCAAAATGGAAAGAGTGCAAAGAAGAGCAGCGAAGGTTGATCAGGGGACTGGAGGCCAAAACATAACAAAGAACAGTTGCAGGAACTGGGTAGGTCATTTTAATGAAAAGAAGGACTAGGGATGACATGATAGCAGTCTTTTAATGTCTCAGGGGCTACCACAAAGAAGAGGGGGGCAAATTATCTCCAAAGCACCAGACAAGAAACTAATGAAGGAGAGAAGCAACCTAGAACCAAAGAGAAATTTCCTGACAGTGAGAACAATTAATCACAACTTGCCTCCAGAAGTTGTGAATGCTCCAACACTGGAAGTTTTTAAAAAGAGGCTGGACAACCACTTGTCTGAAATGGTATAGGGTTTCTTGCCTGAGCAGGGGGTTGGACTAGGGGTCCCTTCCAACTCTATTATTTTGTTAAATTCTGGAGTGGAGCAGAAAGTTGAGAAAACATTCTGGTGTATCTAGATCAGTGTTTCCCAACCTTGGTGACTTTAGTCCTGTGGACTTCAACTCCCAGAATCCCCCAGCCAGCATAGCATAGCATAGCATAGCTGGCTGGGGAATTCTGGGAGTTGAAGTCCACAGGACTTAAAGTCACCAAGGTTGGGAAACACTGATCTAGTTTAATTAAAATAAGGACATGGGGAGATATGACAGTAGTGTTCCAGTATTTGAGGGGTTGTCACAAAGAAGAGGGGTCAACCTATTCTCCAAAGCAGCTGAGGGCAGGACAAGAAGCAATGGATGGAAACCTATCAAGGAGAGAAGCAACCTAGAACTAAGAAGAAAATTCCTGACAGTGAGAACAATTAACCAGTGGAACAACTTGCCTCCACAAGCTGTGGGTGCTCCATCATTGGATGTTTTTAAGAAGAGACTGGACAACCATTTGTCTGAAACAGTATAGGGTTTGCTGCCTGAGCAGGGGTTGGACTAGAAGGCCTCCCAAGTCCCTTCCAGCTCTGTTATTTTGTTAATTCACATCTTTGGTTTTTATACATCTGTGCATCACTGTTTGGGGATGAGCTAATCCTAGTTTCCCCTCTCTCTGCAGAAACTGATGTTCATGCTAATTTGTGTCACTCTCTTGATTGTTATCCTTGGGATTATCCTAGCTGCACACTTCTCCTAGCCTTTATTCGGAGGTTGGGAATCTCTAGAAACTCTTCCAAGTTCTCATCAAGATGCCTTTTCTTGCCATCATGAAGATGCTCTGTTTTCCAAGATGGCAAAATTAAGTCGTTGTTTAAGGATCTCGTAGGACTCTTAACGCTTTGATATCTGTAGACCTGAACCAAATGAAGGAAGCCAGAACAACTCCGATGTGGACTCATTTAAAGGCTACTCTCTCTATATATATATATGTATAGCATTTGCACTGATAAATAAATAAAGGGAGACTAGTATAGATCTATTTCAAGCTATTTAGCTCTCATCAGCTAGCCATACCCTTACTGGGATTTGAACCTGGGCTAT
Organism: Thamnophis elegans; assembly: GCF_009769535.1. Taxonomy (NCBI): domain Eukaryota; kingdom Metazoa; phylum Chordata; class Lepidosauria; order Squamata; family Natricidae; genus Thamnophis; species Thamnophis elegans. The sequence continues at coordinate 12,752,489 of NC_045553.1, forward strand.
TTTTACATGTTAGGCAGTTGTATTAACCTAGAAGACTCCTAGGGTGGAGCTGAAAGGCAAAAGGGAAGCAGTATGCTCCCTCCCATATTTGGCCATACCAGGGGCTTTGACATAACACTTACTTATTTCCTTGGCTCAGCTGATAAGGGAGGAGAGTTTGTGGCTTAGTGGCTAATACAACTGCGTAACATGTAAAAACAGCCCAGGTTCAAATCCCAGTAAGGGGATGGCTAGCTGATGAGAGCTAAATATCTTGAAATAGATCTATGCTAGTCTCCCTTTATTTATTTATCAGCACAAATGCAACACTAAAACGGTTTCCTGTCTGGAAATATTAAATAAATAAAATGAGTTGCAAAGCTCCCAGGACATCAGTGTTACCAGTTGGAAATGGGTAGATTCATCACCCAGAAAACAGAGGTCTTGACATTTGTCTTGTTTGAAACTAAAGCAGCCATAAATGCAATTGCTTGTAGTCCTAAACGCTATGTTTCAGAGGTATGTTTCACAATAATTGCATTTTATTTTTAAAGCAAAGGTGATTTGAGATTGGCGGTATAAAATTGCCTTCCGGTTTTCGTGCGTTTTTTAAATCACCTTAAAACTGCTGCATAACAAACAACATGTTTTTAACGTTTAGATCGCTTCAAGGCCACTAGGTGGGAATCTTAAGTGCCTCCTGTTTTTTAAGCGGCGAATCTGCAAACTGTTTTGAGATATATCCGCACTGTTGCTAAATAATGTTCGTTTACTCGTGGTCCCGGACTGACCTGGTTCACAAGTGAAGCTGGAGCAAAATCAGGGCTAGAATTCAGTCTTCATGCTCAACTGTCCTCTGGCTGAGTAAAAACGCTTCTTTTTACACAGAAGGTAGTTTGGCATTACATTTGAGCCAGCGATCCCAGTTTACCGCAAACTCACTTAAACAGAGAAGCAAATTAGCCCAGGGTTTGAAATTGACACGACTTGACATTGACTAAAGTGAGTTTGAAACCACTTTGTCCACTGAACTTCGCCAAAAGCCACTTTAATTGCCTCCTAAAATGAAATTAACCTTGACTGGAAACCTGTAAGCCTTCAGAGGACGAAGGAAGCGTGCAGGATCCCAATTCTAAGCTCTGTGCAAAGCTAACACTAAGCTTTAGTGTCATGCGTGAAATGAAGCCTCCCTCGTCTTAAAAGATGTACTTCACTGTGAAGTTTATTAAGCTATTTTGTTTTGTTCTAATTTCAGATTGTTTTTCTTTCTAAACGTTCAGAAAGCATGGCATTGTGGAGATGAGTGTGGGGTGGGTTTCCCTTGATTTTTAAGCCTTTTTTTTGCTGCCTCTTTGAACCCCTTCAGTCAAAGAACTGTGTTGTGTGAAGCGATGTGAGTTTGCAAACTTGTTTCTGCAGCTCTCCATCGACTTAGCAAGGCAGCTGCCGAAAATGATTTTTTAGGTTTTGGCACACCGAAGTCTAAATAAGGGAGAACGAAGTTGAATTTTATTTTTTTAATTCACCCAAGCTGGAATATGAAAGGAAGGGAGCCATACTTACTAATGGAATAAAATTGGGATTGCATTACAGCTTTGTCTGAAGTGCATTCAGTCCGTACTTTCTAGTTGCCAACCCCCTGAGGGATTATGACGAACATTGGCCATTATCTTTTTTTAAGGCTTTTGTCATAAAACAAACCCTGATTTGTTAGGAGTGGTGACTCCAAAAGTTGATGCGGTTTGCAAAGATCTCAGTTTAATGGTGGTTAGCTGCACTGAAGTCCCGCAGACTTTTAATGGGGGGTGGGTTACATATTATTTCCCTCTAGATCTGAACCCGAAATGTCTAGCTGTTAAGAATTTTTAAAACAATTCAGAGGCAACCTAAACAAGTTGTGTCTTAACCTCGCTTTACCTTTTTTTGGGGGGGGGAGGGGTATGGTATTATTCCTGTAAATATATGTACAAGTAACTGTATTTTGCTGTCTTATTGTTAAATATATATGTAGCTATTTATGCTGAGAATGAAATAAATTGTGATAGGTGCCTTACTTGTTTTTTAACAAAACCTACTTGGACATTGCTTCTTTCGGCGTTTTGAGTCAAATGTAATGTCAGGTTTATTTTACCTTGCAGTGAATCTGTTTCCTAGAACTTATCCAGTGGTGAGATTCAAATAATTTAACAACCGGTTCTCTGCCCTAATGACCAGCTGGGAAGGCATGGCTCATTGGTCATGTGACTTGGTGGGCGTGGCCAACTCAACATCACTCAGGTCGATGGGCACTTCGCCTTAGCAGTTACAATAGAACAAGGGTTAACCAGAGAGGCAGTTTCGGTAAGCAGGGCAATAAAGATGAGGCTAGAAACACCACCAGAATGTTTCCTTCCTGCCTTCCTTGCAGGATTAGCCTTGTAAAGTGGGAGGTGGAGGGGGGAACAAAAGGAGATTTCTTCCAACAACCGGTTCTCTGGACTACTTAGAAAGTTAACAACCGGTTCTCCTGGATAGGCGCGGACTGGCTGAATCCCACCACTGACCTTACCATTTTATTGGACACATTTCTGAGGGTACATTTTGTACCCCTATAATGCCCTCGATGCTAATTTTAGGAAATTGGCATTTTGAAATATTAGCTCTTCTGATCTGTGTAACTTCTAGAAAGTTTTTAAATGGGAAATCTGGGCATTAGACGTTGACTTTGCTGGTCAATGGGTTTGACTTTGCTCATAAGGAGGCGCTATGAAAGAATTGATTGGTTTATGGCTTTAAAAAAAAATAACAGCCTTTTACGCTTGGAAATAAACTGGGAAAAGGGAAAATGTCTCAGGCTATTTAAGCTTTAGGTCCACTTTAAGACCTGTGGACTTCAACTCCCAGAATTCCCAAGCCCCTAGGTCTTAAAAGTTGCCAAGGTTGGACACCTCTGTCTTAAGGCTTTGGAGGTTTTGTACTGGCTAAAAAGAGGGAGGTTTGGTTAGCTGGGATTGATCAGGATTACAGCCACGTTGGTTGGGAACCCACCTTCTCCTTTTCATCTGTGCCGAGTCCTTTGCAATATCGGCAGCCTTTCTGCTTCCTAACATTAAAACAATAAAATAATGAGAATCATGAGAAACGTGTTTTTTTAAAAAAAAAATAACAATACCCAGCCACTGCAGGCATGCAAAATCCTAGCCCTCTTCTAATCACCTTTTAGTTCATTTCAGAGCTTCCTACAAAATAAATGCAAGGTGTTCAAGAGGTTTATTTATTTCCTGACCGGCTCAAAGTTGACTCAACTTTCCATCCTTCCGAGGTCAATAAATTGAGGGCCCAGATTGTTGGTTGCAAGAGGCTGACTCTGTAAACTGCTTAGAGAGGCTGTAAAACACTATGAAATGGTATATAAGTCTAAGGGCTATTGCTATTGTCCTTCCTTCCTTGCTTCCTTCCTTTTTTAAAAAAAGTTTTATTTTTATTTTTAAACAAACATAAAACAAACAAACATAAACACAAAGTATAAAAACCCTTCTCCAATTACTTACAGTGTGTCGATTGGTTACAAAATGTTTGTGCTTCCTCACAATAGTCTTCACTTGCAATTTGCATAAAGTCTCATATCATCAATCTAATATATATGTATACAATTATTATGATTATTAAACATTTATTTGACTATAACTGATTATTACATCCTTTTTATGTAAAGTATTCTAAATTTAAAATAAATTTATATTATGGCATTTCATCACATCATCCTGAAAACATCCGATAGTATTACATCTTTATATTCTATTCTATATATAGTTATTTATCTTTTATAACAAAGCTTTTCATTTCATTTCCAACCACGCTCATGTGCTGTCAATATCAACAATTTTCTTATCACTTTGTTCATATTTTTCTTCAATTTTTTGAACTCTATCCTCAAATTTCATCAACATTTTGTAAATATTCTCAACTCTTCCTCCTCTTCTGTTTTTTGTTCTATATTCTCCATTCTCTTTTGAATATTCTCTGTACTTATTTGTACTTTTTGAATTTCTAGCATAATCATTTGTAATGTAAGTTCTTTTTCTCTTCATGTTGCACCATTTTTCCAGGTTATAAATATTGCTACTAAAACATCCAAGGGTTTTTTGTTAAGTTTCAAACAAGTTCACAATAATCTTTCAAGTCAAGGCTTTATCTTCACTCCAGTCCAGCTATTGATAGTACTCCAGAAGAGCACCTGCATAAACAAGCCGTACTCTTCCCACTATCCCTTTCAGTGTACAAAATAAAGAGCCTTGAAGTATAAGATATAAGTCAGATGTTCAAAGGGAGTAAGAAAAAAAAAATGTTTCCAAGCCTCCAGCCTCTAGGTGGCAGGTATTGCTTCTTTTTCCTCTGCTTTTACCCCTCTCTTAAGATTCCAAATTTAAGAAAAAAATTCTTTAAAAAAAGGATCCAGCCGAGCGTTGAAAAAGAAAAGAAGGAAATTCATAATCCACCAATATAAAAAAGAGGAAATATAGAAGAAGGAAAAAGGAAACCAGTCCAATTTAAAAAGTAAGACACATTTGTAAAAATTCCATCCATAAAAAAAAAGTAAAAAAAGGATAACACCCTAAGTTTAATACAAGCTTAATTTGCCACTTGCTCTCTTCTATCTTCAATTTTAATTTTACTCTATGTCTTTTTGCGTGTTCTCTAATAGTAAAAAATTATCTCACCATTTCGACACACTCTCTCTCCTGCTTTTCTTCCATTCAGGGGCTGTCCCAACCTTCTGCAGCTTAATGACTGCTTCTCTGTTGCCAGAAAAAAGAGCTTCTCCTGGATCAATCAGGGACTTTGCAATGTCTCTGAGATCAGCAGGACATGCCCTTCTCTATCACCGTCTCTATGGGACGGTTTAGGTCCAAAAGGACCGTCCAGCAGCTGAGGTGTCAACAGCAATCTTGGAGCTCCAAGATTGCATATCGTGTCGTCGCGACATCAGCCCCGCCCTCTCTGCCCTTCCTTCCTTCCTGTTTGATCCTGACTGACTCAAGGTTGACTCAGCCTTTCATCCTTCCAAGGTCAGTAAAATGAGGACCCAAATTATTGAGGGCAATAGGCTGACTCTGTAAACTGCTTAGAGAGGGCTGTAAAAGCACTACGAAGCGGTATATGTCTATTTGCTATTGCTATTTTTGCAAAAGAGGGAAAAATAAGGTTATATTTGGTGACGTTTTTCTGCCTGCATTTCGCCTGAATGCTGCCCCGATGAATCAGAGCTTGCTAAATGTAACCGGGGCACCCATATTATATCAAAGGGTCAATCTCTGCACTGGTGAAAGAATGTGAATCCTCAAAGCCCTGATTGGTATCTTGGTTTATCCATGCGATTGGTCTGTTTTGTGACTCTGTTTGGGGGGCAGTATTTAGAGTGGTGCGTCTCTCGATCCAAAGAAAGGCCAAGTCCTAGACATCGTTTTGAACCAAGTCAATTCGCAGCTCACCTTGGCTAAGCTGGAAACAGAAATGGTAAGTGAGCCGGTCCTGCCAATTATGATTGGGAAGGTAGAAATCAATCACACATGCTCCATCTTTGTTTGCAGGATTGAGAAGGGCTTTGCATTTTTGAACAGCAAGACTATTGCCAGTCTATTGAGCATTGGAGCACAAATTTGATGCGGAAAAAAAATTTATCTTGTAGAAAAATGAAGTACAAGAGCAATCTCAAAGTTTTCCTCCATCTCTTGTGGCCCGCCACAGCCTGCAGAGCTGGTAGCAGATTCGGATGGAGGTTGGGGAGGAACCTGGGCCAGTCCTGGAGTCTGGGGAAGGGTCTGAGGAGGGCTCTGTGTCGGAGGCAGAGAGGGCGCCAGGGCCATATGCCAGTTATCAGCTGTCTTCAGAGTCAGACATCAGTGAGGTAGACAAACAGCTGGAGCCTGTTCCCAGTGTGCACATGCGCAGAGCTGCCAGACGAAGGGAACAACCAAAGAACTTGGGTGTAAGGCCATAGGTGAATGATGAATGGCCCCTCCCAGAGGAAATAAAAGAGGAGTGAAAGGGGAGTGGAGATTGCAGGAGACAATTAGTTTGCTTAATTGGTTCGTGACTCTCCGAGACTCTTTGCCAAGTTCTGCAGATATCAGCCTGGCAGCTCTCCAAGCCAGATAAGGTCTGTGACTGTAAATCCTCCCTTGAAAGACTTTGCTCGATGTGAATGAGCAGAATTTACAGTAAATTAATAAAAAGGGTTTTCGTCAGACAAGAGTTGCTTCATGCTCTTGGGAAGCCTCAGTCAGAACACCATCCATCATTCTCATGTTTCTCTGGTTTCTTTTTATGATTATGGTTTGGGGTTACTTGCCTCCCCTTTATCAGTTGTCAGAATTCAGCAAGTTCTTGAGAGGCAGGAATCTCCTGCGAAATGAAGAAAGTGCGAGAAAGGCCGGTGGAGTTTGCATTAAAATAACACATAGTGTTTTGTTTGCCCTTTCGAGGTCTCGAAAAACATACGTTTGGCAACAGCGTTCCTGCTTAGTTCTTTCTCTGAGATTCAGTGGGGAATCATAAGTCAGCCTGGTGGAAGAAAACTTTGCTATTAACTTGGTGAACCTAATTTCTTTTGTTCTCTCCAAGTCCTTTGGAAATGCATTTTAGGTGGAAGGTTACTTTTCTCTTCTGCTGTCCTGGATCCCTCCTGAACACCAGTTTTCCTTAGACCTACATATAGCTTAGCAATCAATAAACATCTGAAGTTTAATGTGTGGTGTCTTTGGCTTTATCATTTGTTTGGCACGTCAAAGTTTGATAGGAACCTTGTTTGCATCCCATCAAACATCACTGATTCGGGTTTTGGAATTCTGGAAAGCAATGAAAAAAATGGACCTGGATTTCCTGGAGGTGCAAGATCATTTTCTCCAATTTTTCACTTTTATTTCACTCATTTTCCCCTTCTTTCCTACTATCACTCTGCTGAACACCTACTTCTCACAGCACTATCTATGCATATTTACGCATGAGTATGGCTGTAGTATTATTATTATCATTATTATCTTCTTTACTGCCCCTCTTATTATTATTATTCTGCTTTGCATGTACACTAAGAGCTTCAGCAGCAGATTCCTTGTGTGTCTAATCACACTTTGTCAAATAAAAGGTACTCTGTTCTATTCTACTCTATTCGACTCTACTCCACTCCATTCCATTCTAATTTCTATTCTACTCTACTCTACTCTACTACTCCACTCCATTCTATCCTAATTTCTATTCTATTCTCCTCCACTCCATTCTATCCTAATTTCTATTCTATCTCCACTCCATTCCATTCTAATTTCTTCTATTCTACTCTACTCTACTCTACTCTACTCCACTCCATTCTATCCTAATTTCTATTCTATTCTCCACTCCATTCCATTCTAATTTCTATTCTATTCTACTCTACTCTATTCTACTCTACTCCATTCTATCCTAATTTCTATTCTATTCTCCACTCCATTCTATCCTAATTTCTATTCCAGTGATGACTAACCTTTTTCTATAGGTGTGGCAAAATTGTGTTTGTGTGTACTATCATGCACGCACGGTTGCCCACCCACCTGTGCATGTGTGCACGACACCCCTCCCCACCTGTGCATGCACACACGACACCACCCCGGCGCATGTGCATGCAACACCCCTTGCGCATGGGGGCGTTTTTGCCCTTCCCAGACTCCGGAGGCTTTCCCCAGCCTTCCGGAAGGCTGAAATCAGCTGGCCGACACACGCATGCGCGCTGGAGCTGAGGCCTGCCATGCCGGCAAATATGGCTCTGCGTATCACAGTTCTGTTCTGTTCTATTCTCCTCCTCTGCTTCTACTTGTTCTATTCTCCTCCTCCTCCCTCTTCTTCTCCTTCTCCTACTCCATTCTATCCGTTTGATTTCTCTCTGTCCTTGCCAACCATCAAGGATGTTGAAGAGAGCCCAGCCATTAGAAGAACGCAATAAAATACAGACATAAATATACACATTCAGCCAATGAATAATAAGTTAACTCTTTTAAACAATAGTTCTAAAGACCCTGGAGTAGAGACTTGGCTTGTAAACCTTTTTAATAAAAGAGGACTAGAAAAGTCCCAATGGGCGACTTCAACAACGTGAAAGAGATTCAGGAACATGTCTAATATCCCTCGTCTCTAAAAATAATAACATCTTGAGAAGACTTAGCCAAATTTGTAAGTGGAGACGGGCCCTGATTTTTTGTTGAAATACAGTAGTGGCCAAAATTGTGGAAACCTTTCAGGAAAAGTGTATTTTTGAGGATTGATGGCTAAGAACGCCAGTTTTTTCTTGAGTTTCAAGATAATCACATTCCACTGCTGGAATGGCCTGGGAATAGCCCAGACCTTAGTCCAATTGAAAATCTACGGAGCCGACTAAAGAAATTTGCTAGTCAGAAGCGACCCAGCAATAAAACCCAGTTAATAGAAGCAATCATTCTGTCTTGGTTTCACATTGGAACAGCTGCAGAACTAAAAGACTTGGTTCACTCCATGGGAAGACCTTGTAAGGCCGTAATTCCTGCTAAAGGTTGCCCAACTAAGTATTCACTGACCTGGTGATCATTTTTCTATATCTCATTTTTTTCTACGATAGTCATTTTTGTATATCTCATTTCACTTGTCTTCTTTATAATTGCCATTCTAATAGCAAACCCTTCATAAAAGTTATTGCATTACATTCTTGATTAAATTGTCTTTCCATTGATATATAATCTTATGGTACTATTTTAAAAAATGGTGTTATTAACTAGTTTTAGCAAATACACTTTTGCCGAAAGATTTCCACAATTTTGGTGTGTCTGTCTGTCTGTCTGTCTGTAGAAAACAAGTCAATAGAACCCTCTATGATGCTCTCAGGGTTTAACCTCAATAGCTAAATCCCTAAGGAGCTAGGATGGAAGTCTGAACAGTTCTTGTTCTTTTTGGGGTCTTCAGAATACCTGCATGGCTCCATCAGAACTCCTGGATTCACTTGGTTCCAAGGGACTTTGGGAGCTGAGAAACTGGAAGAATGCATGTTTTCTTTGGCCTTTCCAGTTAACAATTCCAGTTAATAATCTGAACGATAATTCAGATTTTTTTATTTTTTTTGCCTTGAAATTCTTCACCCCTTTTCTGAAAGTATTTTATCATTCTCCCCTTTCCACTTTGGGCGGAAACAACTTTTGTCAGTTGCACAGATTGTACGTGAACAGTAGAGGGCGTCTGGACTCCCCCCCCCCCCCCCCGCCCTTGCCTCAAAGACATGTCCATTTAGTCTCCTTGACAATAGCATGGAGTTGATTTGTCTTGCTTTCTTGTCCTGAAAGTCTTCTCACCCATCCACCAACCCAAAACTTTCAGACTATCAAGACATCCATGGGATTTTTCTGGCAGTCTCCCATCTGCAGATAAAGTGGGCCTGCTATAATTTGGCTTTTTTGGACCAGCCAAGGTTTAGCCAGGAGCTACCATCGACTATGCCTTTGCTCATTTGGACCAATCAAAAATACAATCAGATCACAGCAAGCTATAGCTTACTCCTCCTCCTAATTTGGGAGGGATGCCATCTTTTGACCAGAGTTTGGAATCCCTTCGCAGTGAGATTAACAGATTAACAGAATTGGAACGGACCTTATAGGTCATCTAGTCAACCCACCCCCCACTCAGGCAGGAGACCCTACACCATTTTGACAGATGGCAGTCCAGTCTCTTCTGAAAAGCCTCCAGGGATGAAGCTCCCACAACTTCCAAAGGCAACTTCTGTTTCATAGGTTGATTGTTCTCACTGTCAGAAAATTCCTCCTTATTTCCAGGTTGAATCTCCTTGATCAGTTTCCATCCATTATTCCTTGTATGGCCTTCGGGGGCTTTGGAAAATAGCTTGACCCCCCCCTCTCTGTGGCAGCCCCTCAAATATTGGAAGACCGCTATACTGTCTCCCCTGATCCTTCTCTTCACTAGGCTAGCCAGGCCCAGTTCCTGCAACCATTCATCATGTATCTTAGCCTCCAGTCCCCTCATCATCCTGGTTGCTCTTCTCTGTACTTTTTCTAGAGTCTCCACATCTTTTTTTAATAGTGCAGTGACCAAAACTGGTTGCAGTATTCTAGGTGCGGTCTTACTAAAGCTTTATAGAGTGGTATTAGTACCTCACTCGATCTTGATTGTATCCCTCTGTTAATGCAACGGCATTGCATTGGCTTTTTTGGCTGCCACTGCACACGGCTGGCTCATATTCAGCTGGTTGTCCACTAGGACTCCAAGATTCCTGCTATTAAGCCTGGTTTCATCCAGTTTATATGTGTCCTCTTGGTTTTTCTTACTTAAGTGTAGGACTTACTAGCTTGATGTCTGTAAAGAGATAGCTTTGCCTTCTTGGTTAGCCTTACTCCAATATCCCATGGATCGATTGGAAGATGTCATCTTATTGAAAAGGGATGTCCTCTCATTCACTTATGTCCGGAAACAAGATAGGAACCTTTCTCTCCAGATGTCATTGGTCAAGATAGTGACATCTGGAATCCTAACTCCATCCTCAGTTACAGAAAGGGGCCATGCTAGTGTCTTTTGCCAAAGTTCCCCATTTAGGTAAGGAAAAATCTTGGATCAGCCCAGCCTCTTCCGATCTGATGCATACCATATGTGCCAGAATGCTTAAGAAACTGAAAGAAATTACAACAGGTCTTCAACAAGGACACACTCAGAAATGAGATGACCAAAAAACACTCAACTGAAGAAGAAAACGGGATTCCCCATCGATGGGGATTCTCCGTGTTTAGGTTTCTTGTGCTTTCTAAGATTTAGAGATCAAGTCTGATTTGAAAATCAGTTCAGATGTGCATGGAGTAAATAATGATCTCTAAAGCGGTTGCCATCTTTTTAAAAGGGAAAAATCTGCGAATGTTTAGAAATCATTGTAGTGTTTTAAAAATAATAAATTGCAGGATGTGCATCTAAACAGACTCTTTTATCAACAGCTAGATCCTACTTTAGAAGTGTATGCTCGTGATTTCTGAAAGCTTGCTGTTCAGGTTCCACAAGTCTTCAAAAAGTTTTATTTTGTTTAAGATTGGGAAGACAAGTCTAACGGCACACGGGAAAGACCTTGAAAGACTGGGAGAAGGGATGCTGCCAAGGGGAATGGTCAGATTAGAGACGGTGTAGCCAAGAGCTGCATAATACAGGTAGTCCTCGACTTACAATCACAATTGAGCCAAAATGTCTGTTGCTAAGTGAGACATTTGCTAAGTGAGTTTTGCCCCTTTTACGACCTTTCTTACATTTCTTAAGTGAATCACTGCAGTTGTTAAGCTAGCAACACAGTTGTTCAGTGAACATGGCTTCCCTATTGACTTTGCTTGTCAGAAGGTCGCAAAACGGGATCCCATGACTTTGGGACACTGCAACTGTCATAAATATGAAGCAGTTGCCAAGCACCTGAATTTTTATCACACAAATATGGAAAATGCTGCAAAGTTCGTATCTGTGAAAAATGGCCATACGTTGCTTTTTTTCAGTGCTGTGCTAACTTTGAACTGTCATTAAATGAACTGTTGTAAGTCAAGAACTACTTGTTGGTAGAGAAGATGCTCAGAAGGGACTCTGCCTAGTTACTCATTCAAGGAGGCTGTAATGGTATATGGCAAAGACCTTGTGAGATGGGGGGAAAGATGCTACCAAGGAAAGAGTCAGATAAGAGACAGCAAAGCCCAGAGCTACATAATAGGTAGAGAAAGATACTCAGAAGGAACCTTCCCTGGACAAGGCCATTCGAGCTGTAAGTGCCTCCACCTGTATTCTGGACCCGTGTCCCTCCTGGCTGGTTGCCAACAGCAGGGAGGTGACACATGGCTGGATCCAGGCGGTTGTGACCGCCTCCCTTCGGGAGGGGCACTTCCCCCCGTACTTAAAACGGCGGTGGTGAGACCCTCCTGAAGAAACCATCTTTAGATCCAGCCATTCTAAACAACTTTCGTCCTGTCTCCAACCTCCCCTTTATCGGGAAGGTTGTTGAGAAGGTGGTGGCCTTCCAGCTTCAACGGGCCTTGGAGGAAGCTAGTTATCTTGACCCCTTCCAGTCCGGCTTCAGACCTGGTTACAGCACAGAAACCGCTTTGGTCGCATTGACTGATGATCTCTGGAGGGCCAGAGATGGAGGCTATGCGTCCATCCTGGTTCTCCTTGACCTCTCAGCGGCTTTCGATACCATCGACCATGGTATCCTTCTGCGACGTCTGCGGGAGGTGGGAGTGGGAGGCACTGTTTTACGGTGGTTCTCCTCCTACCTCTCGGACAGGTCGCAGTCGTGTTGGTCGGGGGGCAGAGTCCCTGAGGCCCCTAACATGTGGGCCGCAGGGTTCGGTCTTATCCCCCCTACTATTTAACATATACATGAAACCGCTGGGCGAGATCATTCGGAGGCACGGGATAAAATACCACCAATATGCGGACGATACGCAACTGTATCTGTCCGCCCCGTGCCAACTCAATGAAGCGGTGGACGTGATGAACCAGGGTCTGGAGGCCGTTAGGAACTGGATGAGTGCTAACAAACTGGTACTCAACCCGGACAAGACCGAGTGGCTGTTGTGCTTCCCTCCCAATAATTTGGCTAATACACCAACGCTTAGGCTGAGGGGTATAAAATTTGACCCCCCAGATAGGGTCCGCAACTTAGGAGTCCTCCTGGACCCACAGCTGACTTTTGACCACCAGCTGTCAGCTGTGACCAGGGGGGCATTTGCCCAGGTTCGCCTGGTCCGCCAGTTGCGGCCCTACCTAGACCGGGAGGCTCTCACAACAGTCACTCGAGCCCTTGTGATCTCTAGGCTGGAATACTGCAATGGGCTCTACATGGGGTTGCCCTTGAAGTGCATCCGGCGGCTACAGCTAGTCCAGAATGCAGCCGCGCGAGTGATAGTGGGCGCACCGCGGTTCGCCCACGTTACACCCGTCCTCCGCGAGCTGCACTGGCTACCTGTTGGTCTCCGGGTGCGCTTCAGGGTACTGATGACCACCTTTAAAGCACTCCATGGTAGTGGATCTGGGTACTTGAGAGACCGCCTTCTGCCGATTACCTCCCTAAATCGACCAATTAGATCGCACAGACTGGGCCTCCTCCGTATTCCATCTGCCAGTCAATGCCGACTGGCAACCACACGGAGGAGAGCCTTTTCTGTTGCAGCTCCGACCCTGTGGAACGACCTCCCCGTTGAGATCCGTACCCTCACCACTATCCAGACCTTCCGCGCAGCCCTCAAGATCTGGCTCTCCCAGCAGGCCTGGGGATAGGTTCCCAATTTACCCGCCCGAGTGTTTGATTGCTGAATGAAAGTTGTGTTTTTTACTATTTTTCTTTGTTCACATACTGTTCTGTTTTTGACACTGCACCCCCCCCCTTGTGGTTGTAAGCCGCCCTGAGTCCCCTCAGGGAAAAGGGCGGCATATAATCCCAATAAAACTCAAAACTCAAAAAAAAAAATTCCCTAGTTTCTCAGGCTGTAAGAGACTGTAGGTGGGAAAGACCAAGAGAGAGCAAAGAGATGTACTTATGGAATGGTCAGATTAAGAGACAGCCTAGCCCTCAGATGTCTAATGGGTGGGAAAAGAGGCTGAGAAAGTAAAATACCCTCCCTAGTTTCTTGGGCTGTAAAGGAGATGGCTGGAATGGTAGTGAGAAAGACTTTGGGAGACAAGTAGAAGAGACGCTCCCTAGGGAATGATTATATAAGAGACAGCACAGCCCTCAGCTGTAAAACGGGTGGAGAAAGAGGCTCAGGGTTTCTTCCTATGTTATTGGTAAAGGTGACATTTGTGGCCATAAGTTGAAGACTACTCGTAATTTAATGATAGTAGGAGCAAGTGTCTACTGAAGGAATATTGACCTTATAGAAACGTCTGGTGGAACCACAGCCAAGAAATATGGAATGGCCCCAGAAGGAACTATTGTGGCTGCAGAGCCTCCCTCTATCCAACCCACTGGGACATCCACATCCATTTTATGGACAAGTTTGGTACGTAAGCTTTGGGAAGTACCTGCCATGGTCTCCTGTGTTGGAGAATGTCACTTGCAAAAGGCAGGCAAGGACATGGCTGTAGAAAAGCCACACACTTGAAATAAGGACATGGGCTCTCACATTGATCGTCCAATCTTAAAAATAGCTGTGGCAGGCGTGCAAGAAAAGATCTGAAACATTTTTTTTCTTTTTTTTCTTCTGCTTCTTTTAAAATGGCTCATCTCACCTGGCCTGAGCCAAACATCATCAGACCTTGTTTTAGTAACAGATAACAGCTTAACAGAGTTGGAAGGGACCTTATCGGTCATCTAGTCCAATTCCCCACTCAAGCAGGAGACCCTACACCATTTCTGACAAATGGCAGTCCAGTCTCTTCTTGAAGCTTCCAGTGATGAAGCTCCCACAACTTCCGAAGGCAACTTCTGTTCCATTGGTTGATTATTCTCACTGTCAGGAAATGTCTCCTTATTTCCAGGTGGCATCTCTCCTTGGTAAGTTTCCATCCATTATTCCTTGTCTGGCTTTCAGTGCTTTTGAAAATAGCCTGACCTCCTCCTCTCTGTGGCTGACCCTCAACTATTGGAAGACTGCTCTCATGTCTCCCCTGGTCCTTCTCTTCACTAGACCAGCCATGCCCAGTTCCTGCAACCGTTCATCATATGCGTTAGCCTCCAGTCCCCTCATCATCCTGGTTGCTTTTCTCTGCACTCTTTCTAAAGCCTCCACATCTTTTTTATAGCATGGTGGCCAAAACGATGCAGGATTCTATCTGTGGCCTTACTAAGGCTTTATAGAGTGGGATTAGTACCTCCCTTGATCTTGATTGTATTCCTCTCTTAATGCAATTTAGGATTGCATTAATACTGCCGTGTTCCCATTCCTATTTTTCTTTTCCCCTTCTCCTAAATGGGCTAAAAGGTTTGGTTTCCATCTTCAAGAGTTGTGTTCCATTTAGCACAGGAAGAGGTCTCTCTTTTCATCCTCCTCCTCCTCCTTCCAGTTGCTAGGCAGCTGCCTGATCACCCAGCGAGAAGAAGTTGCAAATTGGGAATGCAAGTTGATTGCAGACTTCTTTTGTCCAAGGGCGGGGGGGGGAGGGGGAGGGAGGGAAAAGGAGGAGGTGAGGAGGAGGAGGACCCCTTGGTTGGAAGCATCTGGCTCACCCCTCTGAAATACCTTCCGAGGATTCCTTGGAGCTGAGAAGGAGGGAGGATTTCAAAAGGTAGCTTTATCCTTGGGCCCATCGGGGTCCTGAATGCCAGAGAGGACACCTACCATCCCATCCGTCAATCTCCTGGTAGGTTCTCCCCAAGACCTGTTGAAGTCCTCTTGGGCCAGCTTTGGGCAAGGAGGAAAACCAGAAGCCCTTTCCATCCAGCTAGCTCTCCCCCCCCCCAACCCTCCTGGCCCACCTCCCCTTCCCCACGCTTCGTTTCCTTGCATTATGCTGCTACTCTCTCGCGCGCTCTCTCTCTCCATCCATCCATCCACCCCACCCCGCCAGCAGGTGGTGGGAGAAGTCCCAGCCTGATGCTCGGGTGGAAGACAGTTTCTCCGCCGAGCCCAGGAAAGCCATCTTGGTATGTGTCCAGGGCGTGCGTGCGTTTGAGTTCTCTGCACAGCACACGCCGCGCCAAAGTGCTGCTGTGCCATAGGCTGTGGCGCCTGCTGCATGCCAATGATGCGCCCTCCCTGCCTCCCCGCACAGAGTCCCAGGAGCCTCTGGACAGCTCACAGGCGCACGGGGGGCTGCCGGCTCTTCTTCTGCTGCTGCTGCTGCTTCTTCCTCCTCCTCCTCTTCCTCCTCCAGCCTCCTCTTCTCCTCTCTGCGGCACCCAGGGCTCGTTCCTCTTGATTTTATTTTCCAATTGGTTATTTTCTCTTCCCCCTGTCTCTTCTCCACTCTGGTCTGCAAGGATAAAGGCTGCATTTCTGAAGGTAAGGCACCCGGTGATTGGTTTTATTTTACGTTTTTGCTGACCGGTCTGTTCCCATTTGACTCCTTCCTCCTAAAAATAGATTTACTGCTTAACTGGCTTAAGAGGGTCACCCACCCTTTGCCTCCCTCCCTCCCTCTCTCTCTCTTTTCTCTCTCTCTCTCTCCTGTCTCTCTCCCTTTCTCTCCCTCCTCCTTCCCTTTCTTTCTCTCTCCCTCCTGCCCTCCCTTTCTCTCTCTCTCTCTCTCTCTCTCCTTCCCTCCCTTCTCTCCCTGTCTTTCCTCTGTTTTTAATTTTCTCTTCCCTCCTTAACCCCCTTTTGGGGCTGACCAGCCACCACTGCAGGGGAGGCCATCCGGATAGCAGCCAAACTTTGGTATTCTGCTGGAATGTAGCTGCTGAGGGTGGGTGGGTGGGGGGCTTTGATGTCCTTCAAAAGCTTCCCAGATAAGGGAGGAGCTTGGACAGTTGAAGAAACGGCCTCTGGTTCTCTGAGGCCGGCAGCATAAGATATGCACCGGATTAAACCCTTTTGCTAGATTATTCCCCCCCCCCTCCCTTCTCTGGAGCTGCTCTGCCTTTGGCCATTTGCTCTCCCTCTGTGCCCCTCTCCTGCCCACTCCCATTGCTGTCCTCTCTTTGGGGTGATGCATCGGGAGGAGAAAGTACGTGCACCTTTTTTTTTTAAAGGAAAAGAAAGGAAAAGTCTGTGTCATCACTTCTCCCCCCCCACCCCCAATCCCGGATTGATCTTGGCCTCTTCTGAAAGCTGATGTTGTGGAAGCTGCTTTGCAGCCGCAGTCTGGGGTCTGCACCAAGGGGAAACTTTGTCATTCTGCTAATCATATCTTTCTCCAACCCCCCTCACCTCCCCCACCCCTTGATTCTCCATTCATTTTCCTCCTCTTGGTTTCATGGGATCCGTGTTTTTCCAAACAGCCGCTGAGCCTTGAAATGCCTGCCCTCGTTATGCCTCTTTCCCCTCTCTCCCTTTCTCTTCCTCCCTCTCTCTCTTCTCCCTCTCTCTTTCTCTCTCCCTTTCTCTGTCTCTCTCTTCCCCTCTCTTCTCTCCCTCTCCTTTTTCTCTCCCTTTCGCTGTCCCTTCCCCTCCTTCTCTCCCTCTTTTCTTCCCCCTCTCTCTTTCTCCCTCTCTCTTTCTCTCTGCCTCTCGCCTCCCTCTCCTTTTTTTTCTCCTCTCCCTCTCCCTCTCTCTCCCTTTCTCTCTCTCTCTCTCCATTCCCCTCTCCTTCCTCCCTCTTTTCTCCCCCTCTTTCCCTCCTTTCTCCGCCCTCTCTTTCTCCCTCTCGTCTTTCTCTCTCTGCCTCTCCCTTATTCTCTCTCCCCCCTCTCCTTTCTCTTTCTCTGTCCCCCTCTCTTTCTCTGCCTCTCTTCCTTCCCCCCTCTCTTTCTCCCTCTCTTTCTCTCTCTGCCTCTCCCTTATTCTCTCTCCCCCCTCTCCCTTTCTCTTTCTCTGTCCCCCCCTCTCTTTCTCTGCCTCTCTTCCTTCCCCCCTCTCTTCTCCCTCTCTTTCTCTCTCTGCCTCTCCCGTATTCTCTTTCCTTCTCTGCCCCTCTTTCTGCCTTCCCCCTCTCTCTTTCTCTTCCTCTCCCTCTCCTTTTACCCCTTTCCCTCATTCTCTCTGTCCCTTTCCTTCCTTCCCTCTCCCTCTCTCTTTCCCCTCTCTCTTGTGTCTGAAATGTTTGGGATGAAATTCACCATGGTTTTTTTTTCCAAGTATCTCTCTGCCTTTTGCATCTTGGCTGCCTCTGGGTGGATGATGATGGGTGGTTGGGAGAAGGGTTCACCAAACCTCACTTGGAGGAGGATGTGATGGAAAACTCTCTTGCATTTCAAAGTTATCCCTCCCTGGAGTTTGGCAAGCTGGTTCTGCAATGGGGGGATTCATTGGTGTAGAGATATACCTTTGGGGAGCTTCTGAATGTGTGCAAATGTGTACATATTTGTGTATGTGTACATGTACTGGTATGGTACATGTATACGTATAGGTATTGGTATAGTTGTTAAGGCACAAGGCTGGAAACCAGGAGTCCATGAGTTCTAGTCCTGCCATGAAAGCCAATTTGGTAAGTGGGCCAATCACCAGGAGATGGTGAGTTCTAGTGCTATCTTAGCCATGAAAGTAGCTGGGTGACTATATATCAATCCCAGGAGACAGTGAGTTCTAGTCTTGCCTTTGACATGAAAACTGGCTGGGAGACTTTGAGCCAGTCCCCCTCTCTCTCTCAGCCCAACCGGTTCTTAAGTGAATGACGCCTGATTTTGTGAATTCTTTGCCCTGTTGTTAAGTGAATCACTAACTGTAAGCGAACCGTGTGCGGTCATTAAGCAAATCCAGCTTCCCTCCTCCCCCCCCCCCCCCGCCATGAGTTTGCTCATAGGAAGACAACTGGGAAGATCAAGCAAATGGCAATCACGTGACTCTGCGATGCCCCACGATTGGTCATACATTCTGGTTGCTAAGTGCCTGCATTTTGATCCCATGACCAGAGATGCTACAGTAGTTGTAAGTGTGAGGAGCGGTTTCAAGTCACTTTTTCATAACGTTGTAACATGAAATGGGCCGCAGAAGTCTTCCTTTCAATGCCTTTTGAATTGCTGGCCAGAGTCCTTCCCTGAGATAACAATAGCACTTAGACTTATATACCGCTTCACAGTGCTTTACAGCCCTCTTTAAGCGGTTTACAGAGTCAGCCTCTGTCCCCAACAATCTGGGTCCTCATTGTACCAACCCCTCCGGATGAGTCAATCTTGAACCGATCAGGATTGAAACTATGGCAATTGGCAGAATTAGTCTGCAATACTGCATTCTAAGCATTGTGCACCATGGAAAGAAGAAAGGAGGGGGGAAGGAAGGAAGGAAGGAAGGTAGGTAGGTAATCAGCATATTGCCCCTAACAATCTGGGTCCTCATTTTACCCATCTCAGAAGGATGGAAGGCCAAGTCAACCTTGAGCGATCAGAATTGAACTGCTGGCAGCCAGCAGAATTAGCCTGCAATACTGCATTCTAACCACTGTGCCACCACGGCTCATGAGCAGATACAGAAAAACCCTAAATACATACATACATACATACATACATACATACATACATACATAATACAGAAATAAATGTTAGGTGTCAATTAATCTGGGACCTTCTATTCCTTACCCCCTCTTTTTTTGGTGGGGGAAACAAGACTCATCCTGCATAGCTTCGCATTGCCTGCTGTTGTTAAAACTCATCATTCCATCTTAATGTTTTTGTAACCCATCAAGCAGTCCCCGAGAAGTGAAGTGCGGAATCAATAGCTAAGACAATCGCTAAGTAGCAGCAACCCAGAGGAGAGTCTCTCCCTTCCAAAGGCATCCCCTGAGATAAAGCCGTAAGCTATCCGGTCTACCTAATAAATAAACATGTGGGCTCTTAATAAATTGCTTTCACCGCAGCCCTGCGAGAGCCACGCGGCGCTTCTTCAGACGTGCACGAACAATCGTTGGCTTGCTTGCGTGTCCATCAGGGAAAGGCGGCTGAGCGAAGGAGAGGAGGAGAGCTGGGAATTTTAATGGGAGGTAGACCATCTCAGCCCTGTTTTGGCATCTTGGGTCTTCTCGGTCTTCAGAGCCTTGGACATAGGAGTTAAGCAGACCCTCACCCAGTTAGGATTGGGATGAAAGACCACAGGAAACTTGTAGGAGGTCAAAAAAAAGGTGGGGAGGGAAACGTGCTAAAAGCAAGCAGCGGGATTCTCTTTCCATCCCGTTGCCAAGGAAACCCTATGCATCCATGAAGTTAGCTTGTGTGAAGCAGACTTTACTTTGTATAGCCTAAGCCTAAAATAGGCCTAACAGATTTATTTATTTATTTTTTAAAAGAAAATTGCTGTTGTTGTTCAGTCACTAAGCCACGTTTTTGCAACCTCATGGACTCCAATAGCACGCCATGTCCTCCAGTGGTGGGATGCTGCCGGTTAACAACCAGTTTGGTGATTGCGCGCTGCACACACGTGCACAGTTTTACGAAAATGTAACCGTATTTTTCGGAGTATAAAACGCACCTTCTCCCCTCCCCCCCCCAAATAGGGTGAAAATCTGGATGCATCTTATACACCGAATGCAGCATTTTTGGCCTCCCAAAGGCCCACCCCATTCACAAAAACAGATGTGCAGAGGATGTGCCTGCAAAGTACTCCTGGGGAGGACAAAAAACAAACAAAAATTGGGTCATTTTCCCTCCCCCAGCCCCCAGGAGCACTCTACAAGCCTCCTAAAGCATATGCATGCCCTGGGTTTTTTGGGTTTTTTTTTGCAAAAAATGGGCTTGTTTTTGTGAAAAACAAGCTGTTTTTGCTCAGTTTTGCCTCCAACCAAGTCCCCAGGAGCACTCTATAAGCCTCCCAAAGCCTATGCATGTCCTGTTTTTTTGCAAACCATGGGCCTGTTTTTCATGAAAAACAGACTGTTTTTTGCTCATTTTTGCCCCCTCCCCCCAGCCCTCAGGAGCACTTTGCAGGCCTCTCGAACTCTCTGCATCTCCATTTTTCACAAAAAAAACAAGGGGTGCAAAGGATTTGGGAGGCCAGCAGAGTGCAAAAACGTTTTTTTTAAAAATTCACCTCTTCAAAATCTTGGTGCATCTTATACTCCGGTGTGTCTCTATAGTTGGAAAAATACGGTGCCTTCTGTGTTACTGCTGGGGGGGGTGGGGGGAACAGCTGAGTCGAGGGTGAATCAGTCGAGAAGATATAGGTCAGTAAAGCGCAGGGGCGGGTGGATGAGCCCACCTGATCGTTTGAGCGAACCAGTTCGCACGCACCGGTCCGACTGATAGAATCCCACCCCTGCATGACTCTTGTCCTCCACTATCTCCTGGAGTTTGTCAAATCCACGTTCAGGGTGTTGACCCTATTTAACCATCTCCTCCTCTGCCCATCCCCTTCTCCTTTGGCCTTCCTTCTTTCCCAATGTCGGGGTCTTTTCTCCAAGGAGTCCCTCTTCTCCTTAGGTGGCCAAAGCATTTGAGCTTCAGCTTCAGGATCTGTCCTTCTAAAGAACAGAGTTCACTTCCTGTAGGAGGGTCTGGTTTGCTCTCTTTGCAGTCCGAGGGACTCTCAGGTCTACCCCTCTCAGTTCCCTCAAAAAATAGGTGGAATGGGCCTTTTCGGTAATGGCCCTCATATTCTGCAGATCTTGTCCTATGGAATGCTTGAATCCATGTGTAGAAGAGTAGTGGGCTTCTTAGGGAGGGGAACTGTTGAAGCTGAGTGTTGTGGCCCACCAGCAGAGCTGGTGGCAGACTCAGACAGTGAGGATGGTTGGGGGGGGAACATGGGCCAGTCCTAGAGTCTGGGGAAAGCTCTGACAAGGGCTCTGCATCGGAGGCAGAGATAGGCACAGGGCCGTCCAACAGTTATCAACTGCCTTTGGAGTTGGAGATCAGTGGGGCAGAAGAACAGCTGGAGCCTGTTCCCTTTGTGCGCATGCACAGAGTTGCCAACTAAGGAACAAGGGCCAATCAGGAGTAAAGCCACAGGTGGATGGGGAATGGCCCACCCATAGGGAATAAAGAGGAGTGAAAGGGGAGTGGAGTTTGAGGAGTTCAATCATTAGGGGTGAAGATCTCTTCCTGACTTCTTGCCAAGGAATTGCTGCTACAGCCTGGCATTTTGAACAGATATCGGCCTGGCAGCTGTCCAAGCCAGATAAAGGTCTGTAGTGGGAAATCTCACGAGAGACTGTTTGCCAGGACTTTGCTGGAGAGGATTCCCTTTAATCTAATTAAAGGAGGTTTCATCAGGACGAGGAGTCTTATTCATGATCTTGGGAAGCCTAGGTCAGAACGCTGGAGGAACATTCTTTGGTCTTCTAAGATCTCCTAATCCAGAACCAAGCACTGGAGATAGGACTTGACCCATCTAATTATTATTATTTTTTAAAAGGACCAGCTTTTTGGTGAGAGTCTCAGAAGCAGAAATGCAGGTTAGAAGCTCTGAAAAGGGCATCTGAACAACAAAATAGAATGGGCATCAAAGCAATAAAAATAGGATGCAGGAATCGAACAGCTAATAATTTGCTGCTCTTTTGTGACTTCTTGAAGTGAGGGGAAGAAAGAAAGACCTTGGATGGCTTCCAGAAGCTGAATTTCTACTTAGTTGGCCAAGATTTTCTGGGGTTGGGAGCAACATTTGTTGTTGTTGTTGTTGTTGTTGTTGTTTTGAAATGTGGGGAAACCAAAGAGGAATTGGCATCGCAAACCAGGTGGCCAGACGATCCTTTTATTCACCTGTAGTTCCTAAGGGATGGACTGCAGCTTTGCTGGACAGCCAAGAGAAGCCTGTGGTGAGTTGCCATGCCTTCTGTTGGGCCAGGCTGCTCGATTAAAATCCTTTGGCTGGAGACGGTGGCTGGGATCCAGTTGACTTGGGACTATGATCCAAGTGGAAAGTAGATAGGAAACACAAGAGCCAGTATAGTGAACCTGGCCTAAGGCCATCTAGGAGCTTCAGGGTTGCTACTATGTTTGTTGACCTGAGCCAGAAGAACCTGGTGAACTTGGCTTAGATAGAATTAGAATAGAATAGAATAGAATAGAATAGAATAGAATAGAATAGAATAGAAAGAATAGAATAGAATAGAGGTGAGGACAGGACAGGATAGGATAAGAAATCAGAATAGATAGAATGTAGAGTCGAGTAGAGTCGAGTCGAGTCGAGTAGAATAGAATAGAATAGAATCGAATAGAATAGAATAGAATAGAATAGAAGGACAGCACAGCACAGGACGGGATAGGATAGGATAAGAAATCAGAATAGATAGAATGTAGAGTAGAATAGAATAATAGAATAGAATAGAATAGAATAGAAGGACAGGACAGGACAGGACAGGACAGGATAGGATAGGATAAGAAATCAGAATAGATGGAATGTAGAGTAGAATAGAATAGAATAAATAGAATAGAATAGATAGAATAGAAGGACAGGACAGGATAGGATAGGATAGGATAAGAAATCAGAATAGATGGAATGTAGAGTAGAGTAGAATAGAATAGAAGGACAGGACAGGATAGGATAGGATAAGAAATCAGAATAGATAGAATGTAGGAGTAGAATAGATAGAATAAATAGAATAGAATAGAATAGAAGGACAGGACAGGACAGGATAGGATAGAAATCAGAATAGATGGAATGTAGAGTAGAGTAGAAAAGAATAGAATAGAATGTGTGATTGGACACACAAGGAATTTGTCTTTGGTGCATATGCTCTCAGTGTACATAAAAAGAAAAGATACATCATCATGAATCCTAAGGTGCAACACTTAATGAGAGTCATAGGGTAACAAAGAAGAAATCAAATCACACTAGTAAGCAATCAATATAAACCGTTATGATACAAGCAACAAAGTATAGTCATACAATCATAAGTGGGAGGAGATGGGTGATAGGAATGATGAGAAGCTAATAGTAATGCAGCCTTAGTGAATAGTTTGACAGTGTTGAGGGAATTATTTGCTTAGCAGAGTGATGGCATTGGGAAATAAACTGTCTTTGTGTCTACTTGTTCTGGGGTGCAGGCTCTATCGCATCATTGTGAGGGTCGGAGCTGAAACAATTATGTCCAGAATGTGAGGGGTCTGTAGATACTTTCCCAGCCCTCTTTTGACTCATGCAGTGTGCAGGTCCTCAATGGAAGGCAGGTTGGTAGCCATTGTTTTTGTGCAGTTCTGATTCTTCTCTGAAGTCTCTGTCTGTCTTGTTGGGTTGCAGAGCCCAAACCAGACAGTTATGGAGGTGCAGATGACAGACTCAAGATAAGGCAAACTTTCCCTCTGCCTATTGGCCATTGTGGAGCTCTGCAAACACATGAAACGAGAGCTGGGATACAGCTAGTCCTCGACTTACAGCAGTCATTTAGTGACCATTCAAATTACAAGGACGCTGAAAAAAATGTTTGACTTAGCACCATTTTTCACAGCTGCGACTGTGAAAATGGTGCTACATGGTTGCACGATCAAAATTCAGATGCTTGGCAGCTGGTTCATATTTATGATGGTTGCAGTGTTCCCCAGGAACGGTGATCCCTTTTGCACCCTTCTGACAAGCAAAGAAGGGACTGTGGTGGCTCAGTGGCTAAGAAGCTGAGCTTGCCGATCAGAAAGGTTGGTAGTTTGGAGGTTTGAATCCCTAGCGCCATGTAATGGAGTGAGCTCCCGTGACTTGTCCCAACTTTTGCCAACCTAGCAGTTCAAAAGCATGACAAAAATGCAAGTAGAAAAATAGGAACCACCTTTGGTGGGAAGGTAACAGTGTTCTATGCGCCTTCGGCATTGAGTCATGCTGACCACATGACCATGGAGACATTTTTGGACAGTGCTGCCTCTTCGGCTTTGAAACGGAGATGAGCACCGCCCCCTAGAGTCTGGGAACGTCTAGCACAGATGTGCGGAGGGAAACTTTACCTTTACGACAAGCGAAGTCAAATGGGGAAGCCTGATTCACTTAACAACGGGTTACTGACTTATCAACTTCAGCAATCGACTTAACCACCCTGGCAAGAAAAGTCGTAAATGGGGCAAAAAACACACTTCCCAAATGTCTCACTTAACGAGAAAAATTTTGGGCTCCGTGTGGTCGTAAGTCAAGGACTACCTGTACAATACGGGCAAGCTAAGGACATCTGAGGTATAGAGAGCTCATATTTACGAACAGACTCCTATTACTAAAAATGGACATATGGTCTTCTCCTTCCTTGAGCCACGAACTGCTGAATCTGTACCATCTTTTTATGAACTTCTCCAGCGGGTGTTTTGAGGCGCAAACCTCTTTTCAGCAGTTTGTGAAAACATTGCTCCGGCTGCAGGGGGTTGGAGGATGGAGAATGCCAGCACCATTTTAGAAATTGTTTCTAAGTAGGGGGGTTCCACCGTACATAGACATTGAAGTCGAAGAGCGAGTTAGGAAGGGGACTTGATTGAAGTGTCACAGAGACCTAGCCTGCAATCTTTGTTTTCAAGGACCAGACAAAGCTGAGCGAAATGAAACCAGCACAATTGTTGAGAGGAGAAGGGAAGGGAAGGGAAGAGGGGAAGGGAAGAATGAAGAGAAATAGAATAAGAATGAAGAGAAGAGAAAAGAGGAGGGGAAGGGAAGGGAAGCGTGAATAGAAAGAAAATAAGAAAGAGGAGAAGAGAAGAGAAAAATAAAGATCCTCTTTATTGTCATTTTTTACTGTGAACACACTGGCACACATTAAAAATGAAATTCTATTGCCCACTCTCAAAAGTGTGTGTGTGTGTGTGTGTGTGTGTGTGTGTGTATGTGTGTACTCTGTAAACTGTTTAGAGAGGGCTCTAAAGCACTGTGAAGAGATATATAAATCTAAGGGCTATTACTCTTCCTCCCTCCCTTCCTTCCCTCCTCCCTCTTTTTTCCTTCCTTCCTTTCTTTCCTTCCTTTCATCCATCCAGCCAGCCATGGCACGCAGTGGCTAGAAGGCAGGCTAACTCTGCCACTGCCAGCAGTTTTGATTTTCACCAGCTCAGGTTGACTCAGCCTTCCTGTTCTTCCGAGGTGGGTAAAATGAGGACCCAGATTGTTGGGGGCAAGCGGCGGACTCTGTAACCGCTCAGAGAGGGCCTGTAAGGGACTATGAAGTGGTATATAAATCTAAGTGCTATTGCTATGAGAAAAAGTCTTTGGTTTTGGCAAACACCTGCAGAAGTATCCTTGGCTCCCATGGGTCGTCTTCTTCATGGTCTGGAGCCTTCATTTCAATTCACCCTCCCCTCCCCCCTGGTTCTTTGGCAAGCTGAGAAGTGATAATAGTTGCAACAGCGTAAGTGTGCTTTGAACTTGACACAGCGCTTATATGCCAATGTCCTGGATAGAAGGAAGTGAATTACTTTGCCACGACCATCACTGTTAGTTGGCACATTTGATTCAATGTACAACAACATGCCTCCTTGTTATTGACAAATTAATGCTGCATCTGTCTTAAAGCTCCAGGAACCTTCTAATCTCTAGCAGGCACGTAAGAACTTAATGCATCCCCCCCTCCATATATTGGGTTTTTTTCCAGAGTTGCTATGACATCCATGAAGAAGCTTGCTGGGTTTATTCAAATGAGTGTCTCCCCCCCCACTTTTTTTTCTTTCTTTTTTGCTCTGCCAAACTCTCTTATCTCCATGCATTCAAGGTACTCTAAGCTCTCTAATCCATTATGAGTAGATTCCCCCATTTCCCGACCTTAAAAGAGAGAGAGAAAGAAAGAAAGTGGATGGGGAAAATAATTGAATGTGATGTGAAATATAGAAACAATTGCCTTCTTTGAAAATTGGCTTTAATGACTTTTCTTTTGGTTCTTAATAGGAAGGTTTCTTTGCTGGAGGGGGAAGTATTGTTGGCCTATGGAAAATGGGAAGAAATGTGATTGGGCTAAACACGGAGTAACCATTTATTAGTAGACAAAATAAGGCTTCTTTCTGCCCTTAGAATCGTTATATTTGGCCTTTAGTCTTCTAAATCTTCTAAATAAGGGAGAGGGTGGCCCATTTATTTCCTACGGATTCTGTGGGGCTTCAGACCATCTTTAATGTCTATGGAGATTCTCAATCCTCCAGATCAGGGTGTCACAAAGGTGCTTTTTTTTTTTTCAAGAGGCAACGGGGCTTTCTGTTTTTTCTTTGAAGACGTTTCACTTCTCATCCAAGAAGCTTCTTCAGCTCTGACTGGATGGTGGGGAAAGGAAGGATTTACTCCTTGCAGAGAGCTGGTCATTTGCATCCTTTTAGAGGGTCGTTGAGGCCGCCTTGGAGATTTATCTGAGTCCTCAAGGTCACCTGAGTGGTGCAAATGGTTCCTGTAGTCTGCAATTTTCCCTCTGGAAATCCATTCCTTCTCCCACACAATTCAAAGGGTCTTCATCCCAAATTGGATCACTAAAAGTCTGTAGAGATTCTCAGTCATCCAGGTCCTGGTTGTCTCAAAGGTGCTTTTTCAAGAGGCAGCTGACTTTCTTGTCTTTTCTTTGAAGACGTTTCGCTTCTCATCCAAGAAGCTTCTTTACCCCTGACTTGGATGGTGGGAAATGGAAGGATTGATACTTCTTGCAGACAGCTGCTCATTTGCATGGGTTTGCGTACAATGCAATGAGCCAGTGGTGGGTTACGTCCAGTACGCCCCAGTACAGGTACCGTTCACCCCGCCTGCCCACCTTCCTTACCGACTATTTGAAGTTTTTGGGGCTTCCGCGCACATGCACGGAGTGTACGGCGCCTGCGCAATGCTCCGCCGAGCAACTGGAGCATCGCAGAGGCGTCGCAGTGTGTTGCAGGAAGTAAGTACGCATGTGCGCGCTGCACGGGTCATCTGGTGGGCGCCCGGCCCCATTGCACCGTACTGATTGCACCGGGATCCGGAACCTACACTGCAGTGAGCCATATATAGATCCCTTCCCTTCCTCGTTCCCTGCTTTCTCCTTCCTTCCTTCCCCTCCCTTCCTCACTCCCTCTTTCCCCTTGCTTCCTTCCCCTTCCTCTCCCTCTTTTTCCTTGCTTCCTTCCCCTTCCCCTTCCTCATCCCTCTTTCTCCTTCTTCTCCTTCCTCCTCTTTCTCCTTCCTTTCTTCCCCTCCCTCCATCTTTCTCCTCCTTGCCTCCCTCCCTCCTCATCCTCTATTCCTTCCTTCCTCTCCCTCCCTCCCTCTTTTTCCTTCCCTCCTTCCCCTTTCCCCCCTCTTTCTCCTTGCTTCCTTCCCCTTCCTCATCCCTTTTCTCCTTCCTTCTCCTTCTTCCCTCTTTCTCCTTCCTTCACCTGCCTCCTCCCTCTTCTTCCTTTCTTCCCCTCCCTCCATCTTTCTCCTTCCTTGCCTCTCTCCCTTCCTCATCCTCTATTCCTTCCTTCCACTTCCTCCCGCTTTTTCCTTCCCTCCTTGCCCTTCCTCTTTCTCCTTCCTGCCCCTCTCTCCCTCTCTCTTTCTCCTTCCTTCCCCTCCCTCTCCCTCTTTCTCCTTCTTTGCCTCCCCCTTTCATCTATTCCTTCCTTCCTCTCCCTCCCCCTTTTTTCCTTCCTTCCCTTCCTTCCTTCCTTCCTTCCTTCCTTCCCTCTTCCTGTGTTCTAATCTTCTTTGCTTCCAACATGGCAATTCCTTGCATTCTTCCACCCATTGTCCTCAATTGTGGTTTGGTTTGACATTACAAGAATGCAAAGAGACTCAATTCGAGATTGTTCAGGACGCAGAAGGTGGCGGGTGCCTTGCTTTTAATCCCCCACTGCATTGGGCTGAATATAACCCCCCGCTCCCTTGGGGGAATTGCTGTTGATAATTGGGAGTGGGAAGACCAACGGCGTCATTTGTCTTCAGACTGCTAGATAGAACTTCCCCTGGAGAATCCACAACACGGCATGACACAAATTGAGAAATGCTCTCCTTCTCCCAGCCCCTGCACAAAAGCGTGGACGATGCTCAGGGATCTTTTTGAGATGCTGTACAAGTCAGAACCAGCTCTGCCGTGAAGTGATGTGACTTGAATGATTTCGAGCATTCCTGGAGGTGCTAAAAGAAATGAATGAGTCTCTTAAGGTGAATGGACATCGTAGCCTTTCCATTAGCCTAGCATGATTGAACATAAATCTCAACATGAACTCGGAAAGAGAGCAGAGAAGAGCAACCAAGACAATGAGGGGACTGGAGGCTAAAACATAGGAAGAAACGGTTTACAGGAACTGGGCATGGCTAGACTAGTGAAGAGAAGGACCAAGGGAGACAGGAGAGCAGTCTTCCAATATCTCAGGGGCTCCTACAAAAAAGAGGCAGGGGTGTTCAAAGCATCTGAGGACAGGACAAGAAGCAATGAATGGAAACTAATCAAGGAGAGAAGCAACTTAGAACTAAGGAGAAATTTCCTGACAGTGAGAGCAATTAATAATGGAATGTCTTGCCTCCAGAAGTTGTGGGTGCTCCAACACAGGAGGTTTGGAAGAAAAGATTGGACAATCATTTGTCTGGAATGGTACAGGGTCACCTACTTGGGCAGGGAATTGTCTAGGACAGCGGTCACCAACTGGTGATCCATGAGAAAATTTGGTGGTCCACAGAAAAAATAATTGCATTTTTTATATTGCACTCAATCAGGAGTCCTCAAACTACGGCTCCTGGGACGGATACGTGCAATGAACATTTGTGTTGCTGGAGAGACTCTCCCCCTTTGGGGTCTTTTTGTGTGGGTCGGAGGTGGGGGCAGAAGTTCAGACTTGGGGTCAGTTTCAGCTGCCTGGTGTGGGGCTTTGGGCGAAGGCTGGAGGGAAGCGCCACTGGTGGTAAAGAGCCAGAGGGCCTCATTCCAGTGGGACTGTATCATGGCCTGGAACTGGCTGACCATCTTAGCCCGCTGAGCCTCCAGGCGCCGTTACCTGGCTTTGCCTCTGCTTGGAAAGCCTATGCTCCTAGTCTTCAGTGAGGTGCTTCTGCCCCATGTCCTGTAGTACACTGATTCCTTCTTGTCCTTTATTCTCTATGTCAACCTATTCATTTCTGCACAGTCTAATATCTTCTTTTTTACCTCCCTTCCAATGGGATTTTGTCTGCTTTCCAGTTTTGTGCAAATACAATTCTAGCTGCTGTTATTATTTGTACAATCAAATATGAATCTTCTTTACTGTATTTCTCTGGTAGAATACCCAATAAAATATCTCTGGCTTAAACTCCACGGGTTGATGTTCATTTTCTCTAACCATGTTTGTATTTTAACCCAATAGCTTTTCGCATCCCTATACGTCCACCACATATGATATAATACATCCTGGCAATTGGTGACATTTCCCACATTTAGCTGTTTTATCCTTAAACATCTTTCCTGATCTTTCAGGTGTCATGTGCCATCTATAAAACATTTTATGTAAGTTCTCTTTATATGCAGTTTTCTTCAGGGGTGGGTTCCTGCTAGTTCTAACCTCTTCTATAGAATGGTTCCACAAATCTACCATGCTGTTTAGAACCGGTTCCAGCTCCCTCCCCTCCTCCCGTCCGCACATCATCAAGATGAAGAGCCAGAGAAGGAATTCCTGGAGTTGAAGTCCACAAGTCTTAAAGTTGTCAAGTTTGAACATCCCTGGGGATTTTTTTTCTAAAAGGTTAGGGGTACAAGGATCTTGTAACTTGACAGTTTTAAGCCTTGCGAACTTCAAATGCCAGAGTTTCTGAGCCAACATTTTGGTTGCTAAGCAAGAGCATTGTTAAGTGAGTTTCACCACATTTTACAAGTTGGCCATGCCTACCCAGTCACATGATTGCCAAGCCACTCCCACTCGGTCACATGGCTGGCAAGCCACTGCCACCCAGTCACATGGCTGGCAAGCCACTCCCTCAAAGCAGGCCACACCTACAGAAGAAGAGATTC
The DNA here is from genome assembly GCF_009769535.1 of Thamnophis elegans. NCBI lineage: Eukaryota > Metazoa > Chordata > Lepidosauria > Squamata > Natricidae > Thamnophis > Thamnophis elegans. The sequence continues at coordinate 12,782,798 of NC_045553.1, forward strand.
TAAAAAAATTGAAACCCACCACTGATTCTCTTTATACGCAGAGCCATTTCTGAGGACATGCGAGGCATTGCCCTGTCAGCTCCAGCGCATATGTGCGTGCTGGCCAGCTGATTCTTGGTCTTGGTCTTCAGCTGTTTTTTGCCCTCAGGAAAACTTCCCACATTTTTGGTTTGCGTGTTGGGCCATTTTTCGCCTTCCCCAGGCTCCTAGAAAGCCTCTGGAGCCTGGGGAGGGCGAAAAACGGACATACCTGGCCTGAACAAAACAAAACAAATTATAGATTACTGTTAATTTTAATTTTAATTCTTTAAAAAAAATGTCCATGGTTAATTTTAATTGGGTTTGGGTTATCCTATTTAATTTCTTTTTAACTTTTGTATTATGTGTTTCTTTTAATGTTGTACACCGCCCTGAGTCCTTGGGAGATGGCTGCATATAAATCGAATAAACCTAACCTAAACCATACTGGGCCCACCGAAAGTCGGGAAATGGGCCGTTTCCAGCCTCCAGAGGGCCTCCAGTTGGGTGGAGGAGGCCGTTTTTCGCCCTCCCCAGGCTCCAAGAAAGCTGTGAATTTTCAGGGGGCATTGGCACCCGAGGCGGAAAAGTTTCACCACCCCTGCTATAGGGCATTGCACACCAGAACAACTAGACGCAAAGAACAAGTTTTTTCCAAGAACCCCATCACTCTGTTTAACAACTAATTCCCACAACACTGCCAAATAATTTACTAAGACTGCATTACTTTGATTCTTCTCATCCTTCCTAGTATCTTTCTCTCCCCACTTAATGACTATAACCATGTTGCTTGTATCTTTGCAATTTATATTGTTTTGTTTCCTAGTATAATTCGATTGCTTATTAGTAACCCATGACTATCACTAAGTGTTGTACTTTATGATTCTTGATGAATGTATTCTATTTTATTTTTCTTTATGTACACTGAGAGCCCATGCACCAAAGACAAATTCCTTGTGTGTCCAATCACACTTAGCCAATAAAGAATTCTCTTCTCTTCTCTTCTCTTCTCCTCTCCACTCCACTCCACTCCACTCCACTCCACTCCACTCCACTCCACTCCACTCCCCACCTCACTCCATATTCTATTCTATCCTATTCTATTCTAATCTTAACCCTATTCTATTCTGTTCTATCATAATCCTAATTCTATTCTATCCTATCCTAATCTTGTTCTATCCTAATCCAATTTCCTAATCCTAATCCTATTCTATTCCATTCCATTCTATTCCATTCTACCTCCTTTTCTTTACCTCCGATACAAATGAAAAAGGAGCCCGTTCCTTGTTGCGGAAGCTGTAAGTCTGCCTCTGAATCTTTCAGTAGGGCTAAACAGATCGCAGGGTTTAAATTTCAGTCTTTATTCAGAAGTGGGGAGGAGAGCTACCAGGGTTTCCGTACAATGACGCCCTTGGAAAAATAGAATTGTTTCGGGTCGGCCACTGGTGTTCCATGCAGCAGCTGGTTCCATGCTTTTCTCTCTTGTAGTTCGGATTGATCATTTTTAATCAGTTTTTTGAAGATGGGCTGGTGAGCTGCAAATGTAGGTATTATTGGGTGGCAAGCCTTGGCTTGTGGGTTGTCAGAATAGTTAGCATCAGGGAGAACGTTCTTGTGTTTTTGTACACTGTGGTTTTGATGGGTTCCTGCAAACAGTTTCATGTTCTTCAGCGTGGAGATATTTCCTCCAGTTTGTCTCGGAAACTGACAACCCGATAGCTTCCTAAAAAGACCATTTTGTTTGGAGAAATCAAAAAACAGACCTCGGTACGCAAATGCGTAATTATTTTTCTTTCATTGAGCGAGGAAGGTTGAAAACCAGGCTTGCTGTTCTGGGGTTGCAGGCAAGGGAATATAAATATCAAACGTGCAAAAGATTTGCAGCCGAGCGAGAGGAAAGCCAAAACCAGCCTGAAACAGGAATAGCAATTGGATCACAGCCTGGATGGTTAAGGATGGCCGACTCTTCAACGCTTTGCTAAAGTTAGCTCCTGATGCCCTGAAGGCTGTGAAGTCCATGCCAAGACGTGCATGGTTGGCCCCTGGCACAGCTTCCGCAGCTAACAGAATAAGAATAAGCAGACTGGGACGGGACCTTAGAGGTCTTCTAATCCATCCCTCTGCTGAAGCGGGGAGACCCTACCCTCCGTGCAGTGGTGGGTTTCAACATTTTTAGAACCTCTTCTGTAGGTGTGGCCTGCTTTGTGAGAGTGGCTTGCCAACCATGTGGCCGAGTGGGAGTGGCTTGGCAGTCATGTGACCAGTGGGCATGGCCAACTTGTAAAATGTGATGAAACTCACTTACAACGCTCATTGCTTAGCAACCAAAATGTTGGCTCAGAAACTCTGGCATTTGAAGCACGGAAGTCTTAAAGCTGTCAAGTGACAAGACCCTTGTATCCCTAACCCTTTAGGGAAAACACCCCAGGGTGTTCAAACTTGACAGCTTTAAGACTGTGGACTTCAACTTCCAGAATTCCTCCTCCGCTCTTCATCTTGATGATGTGTGGACGGGCAGGGGGAGGGAGCTGGAACCGGTTCTAAACAGCATGGTAGATTTGTGGAACTCTTCTGCAGAAGAGGTTAGAACTGGCAGGAACCCACCCCTGCCTCCGTGCCAAAAAGGTTGTGCGGAAACATCGTCCACATTCGCGCGCTTGTGGGGCCGCGCTCCGAAAAAGCTGAACTTCCGGGTTCTAGCATGCACCACGCAGTCCGGTTTTTGGCACCGCCATGCGTGCAAAGGAATCACACTCTGGAAAAGTCAAACTTCTGGGTTCTAGCACGCATGCACAGGTCAGTGTTTCAGCACTGCCCTGCAGGCGAAGGGATCACTCTCCGGAAAAGCTGAACTTCCAGGTTCTAGCGAGCGTGCATTTCCAATGATCAGCTGGCCGGGGTGCATGCACACACTGGTTTTCGGCACTGCTGCGTGCACGAAGGGCAGCTGATTTATGCTTGCGCATGCGCACCAGAAACCTGGAAGATAACAGGCAAGGCCATGCATGTCAGTGGTTCGAATCCCTAGCGCCACGTAACGGAGTGAGCTCCCATTACTTGTCCCAGATTCTGCCAACCTAGCAGTAAGCACATAAAAAGCACATGACCTCATGTGCCACTTTGAGCACGCATGCCATAGGTTTGCCATTATGGCCTTACACCATTCTGGAATTGGCTTTCTGGTTTCTTCTTTAAAACCTCCAGTGATGGAGCATCCACAACTTCTGGAGGCAAGATATTCTGCTGGCTAATGGGTCTCACAGTGGGTTCCTTGGTACTGTCTGAGCTTAGCTGTTCCTTGCAGATCCTTCCTTCTAGCAGTGATGAGGTTACCTAGTTAGGTGATGAAACGTCTGCAAGAAATCCACTAAGCTCTGAGAGCACAGTTCAAACTCTGAGCTACCAATATTACCTACTGTTAGAATACAGGCTTTTTATGAGTCTCCATTCCTCATCAAGGAAGGTGGCTCAGTGGCTAAGACACTGAGCTTGTCGATCAGAAAAGTCGGCAGTTCCAATGGTTCGAATCCCTAGCGCCACGTAACCGGAGTGAGCTCCCGTTCTTGTCCCATATTCTGCCAACCTAGCAGTTCGAAGAAGAACGTTAAAAAATGCAAGTTGAAAAAATAGGAACCAACCTTTGGTGCGAAGGTAACAGCGTTCTGTGTGCCTTCGGGGTTGAGTCATGCAGGCCACATGACCACGAGAGACGTCTTCGGACAGCGCTGGCTATTCGGCTTTGAAACAGAGATGAGCAACCCCCCTGAAGCTGGAAATGACTAGCAAATACAGGTATGTGCGAGCGGAACCTTTACCGTTACCTTATTCCTCATCAGTTGCTTTTTGCTATCTTTTGCCCTGAGATTAAGGGAATTTGAAGATACTTTTGAACTACAGTGTCAAGGCCACTGAGAATGGGAATAGAATAGAATAGCAGAGTGGAAGGGACTCTTAGAGGTCTTCTAGTTCCAACACCCCTGCTAGGCAGGAAACCCGATACCGTTTCGACAAGTGGTTATCCAACATCTCTTAAAAATCTTCACAACTTCTGGAGGCTAGTTGTTCCACTGATAATTGATTTTTTGTTCTTCCCTGTTCTTGCCGTTTTTCATCTTGGAAAAAAAAATGCCAAAATTGTTGCAAAAAAGAGTACAAAAACAATGACCATTTCTCATTTTCAGGTTGGAAATGAGTTGCCATCCAGAACACTGCAGCGACACAGAAAACATTGAGCGACTCATTTTTTTAAGAAGAGAGGGAATCGCAGGTGTTTCGGTCTGATGTCATCAGCCTAAACCGAGAGAATCACCGTTGCGGGGCTTTGGTAAGTCATCCACATTTGGTATTCATTTGGCATTCGGTTTGTTGGTTGGTTTGTTTCCTGACTTCCTTGATGATCCTGGAGAGAAAAGAAAAAAGACAATATAGGATATGAGGACTCTGTGTGATTACACCTTCCTTCCTTCCTTCCTTCCTTCCTTCCTTCCTTCCTTCCTTTCTTTCTTTCTTCCTTCCTGTCCTTCCTTCCTTCCTTCTTTTCCTGACGGTTTCTATCATGTTTGGATTCCTTGTGTTGGATTTTGGACATGCCAAATAGGAAGTTTGCATCTTTACATTCCTCCCTCCCTCCCTCTTTCTCTTCTCTCTCTCTCAGTGCTGAAAGGCATTTTTGGTTTATTGTTCAGTATGGATTAATGGCACAAGTTAATGAGCAGCGTAGCATAACTGAAGTCCACATTCTTTCTGTAGCAATAGCAATATATACCGCTTCACAGTGCTTTTACAGCCCACTCTAAGCAGTTTACAGAGTCAGCCTCTTGCCCCCAATAATCTGGGTCCCCCATTTTACCAACCTTGGAAGCTGAGTCAACCTTGAGCTAATGAGAATCGAACTCCTGGAGTGAGCAGTGAGTTAGCTTGCAGTACTGCATACTAAACACTGTGTACTATGGAAGGAAGGAAGGAAAGGAAAGGAAAAAAGAATAGCAATAGTATTTAAACATATACCCCTTCACAGTGCTTTGGTTTACAGAGTCAGCCTCTTGCCCCCAACAATCTGTATCCTCATTTTACCGACCTTGGAAGGATGGATGGTTGAATCAGCATTGAGCCGGTCAGAATCGCACTCCTGGAGTGAGCAGTGAGTTAGCCTGCAAGTATTGCATTCTAAAACACCAGCGTACCATGGAAGGAAAGAAGGAAGGGAGGGAGGAAGGACGGAAGGAAAGACTGACAATAGCAAAAGCACTTAGATGTATATGCCGCTTCACAGTGCTTTCCAGCTCTCTCTAAGCAGTTTGCAGATCAGCCTATTGCAAACCCCAACAATCTGGGTCCTCATTTTACCCACCTCGGAAGGACGGAAGGCTGAGTCCACCTTGAGCCACCTCAGAATCGAGCTGCCAAACTTCAGCCAGCAGTCAGCAGAAGTAGCCTGTGCCACCACGACTCATACCTCTTTGTGCACTTTGGAATCTGTGGTTTAAGTCAGAATTCTCCAACCTTTCCAGCTATGTGGACTGGTAGGGGTGGGCTGGTGGTTGGAGAGAAGAATTGATGGTCTCATGCGACGCGGCTGACATGCACGCAACTCCATTTGCACAAGTAGTGTGCACACACACACACACCTGCCACTCATGATAATGGAGCACGCACGCAGATGCTCGCCCACTGCTCACACCAGTGGGGATGTGCATAAGTGCACCCGCTCTCTCGCTGTTTGCCAGTCATCCAGGTCATGGTTGTCCCAAAGGTGCTTTTTCAACAGACAACTGGACTTTCTGTTCCTGGATGACTGAGAAACTCTACAGACTTTTAGCTATACAATTTGGGATGAAGACCCTTGGAATGGTGTAGGAATAAGGAACGGATTTCCAGAGGAAAAATTGCAGACTACAGGAACCATTTTTACCACTCAGGTGACCCTGAGACACAGACCAACCTCCAACATGGCCTTAATGACTCTCTAAAAGGATGCAAATGACCAGCAAGGGATATAAATCCTTCCATTCCCCACCATCCAGTCAGAGCTGAAGAAACTTCTTGGATGAGAAGAGAAACGTCTTCAAAGAAAAAACCAGTTGCCTCCTGAAAAAGCACCTTTGGGAAAATCATGGCCTGGATGACTGAGAATCTCTACAGACTTTTACCTATACAATTTGGGGATGAAGACCCTTTGAATGGTGTGGGAGAAGGAATGGATTTCCAGAGGGAAAAAACTGCAGACTGCAAGAACCATTTGCACCACTCAGGTGACCCTGAGGACACAGACAAACCTCCAAGTGGCCTCAAGGACCCTCTAAAAAGGATGCAAATGACCAGCTGTCCACAAGGAATAGAAATCCTTCCTTTCCCCACCATCCAGTCAGAGCTGAAGAAGCTTCTGGGATGAGAAGCGAAACGTCTTCAAAAGAAAAAACAAGAAAGTCCAGCTGCCTCCTAAAACAAAGCATCTTTGGGACAACCATGAACCTGGATTGGCTGAGAATATCTAAAGTTTCCTTCACCCTCATCCTCATCCTACACCCCAGCTACAGATCTCCGCCGCTGCTGCCAAACAGCTGTGTTTGGTGCGTGCAAAGGGACACTGCCAAACCGTCACTCTGCCAGCAGGCCTCTCCTTTATCCTTGGCCATTAAGCATGAGCCTGCGAAGGAGACAGGTTCGCTGGCTTTCTTACCTGGCCGTTACTAGGCAACTGTAGAATTTGCCGCGTTGGGTGTGCAGCTGTTGGGCTACATGCACGGAAAGCCTAAATGGAAGGGGAATAGCCGGGTTGGGGCGGGGAGGGGAGAGGATTGCAATCGATATCAATAAAAAGATTGGGAAGCCAGGAGGCAAATGTCACTTCGCTGGGAGTGCCTGGACGCAGCTCCCGAGCCTTTGGTGCGTCCGTGTCATTTTGTTAAATATTTTTTAAATTAATTCATTTATTTCCCGCCTTTGTTATTTTGCAAATGGCTCGAGGCAGCTGGACCAGGGGTGAAATCCAGCAGGTTCTGACAGGTTCTGGAGAACCGGTAGCAGAAATTTTGAGTAATTCAGAGAACCAGCAAATACCACCTCTGGCTGGCTCCAGACTGGGGTGGGAATGGAGATTTTGCAGTATCCTTTCCCTGGAATGGGAAGGGAATGGGGATTTTACAGTATCCTTCCCCAGGAGTGGGGAGGGAATGGGGATTTTGCAGTATCCTTCCCCAGGAGTGGGGAGGGAATGGGGATTTTGCAGTATCCTTCCCCAGGAGTGGGGGGGAATGGGGATTTTACAGTATCCTTCCCCAGGAGTGGGGAGGGAATGGGGATTTTGCAGTATCCTTCCCCCAGGAGTGGGGAGGGAATGGGGATTTTACAGTATCCTTCCCCCAGGAGTGGGGAGGGAATGGGGATTTTGCAGTATCCTTCCCCCAGGAGTGGGGAGGGAATGGGGATTTTACAGTATCCTTCCCCCAGGAGTGGGGAGGGAATGGGGATTTTGCAGTATCCTTCCCCCAGGAGTGGGGAGGGAATGGGGATTTTACAGTATCCTTCCCCCAGGAATGCAGAGAGAATGAGGATTTTGCAGTATCCTTCCCCCAGGAGTGGGTAAGGAATGGGGATTTTACAGTATCCTTCCCCCAGGAGTGGGGAGGGAATGGGGATTTTACAGTATCCTTCCCCCAGGAGTGGGGAGGGAATGGGGATTTTACAGTATCCTTCCCCCAGGAGTGGGGAGGGAATGGGGATTTTGCAGTATCCTTCCCCAGGAGTGGGGATGGAATGGGGATTTTGCAGCATCCTTCCCCAGGAGTGGGGACGGGAATGGGGAGTTTGGCAGTATCTCTTCCCCAGGAGTGGGGATGGAACTGGGGATTTTGCAGTATCCTTCCCCCAGGAGTCGGGAGGGAATGGGGATTTTGCAGTATCCTTACACTAGGGGTGGGGAGGGAATGGAGATTTTGCATTATCCTTCCCCTGCCACGCCCACCAAGCCACGCCACAGAATCAGTAGTAAAAAAAATGAATTTCACCACTGGGCTGGATGTTGTACAATAAAATTATTAAAAGGATAGAAACAGATCCTCCCTGCCTGAATGGGTGGGACAGGCTGAAGTAATAAACAGTAAACAGTAACAGAGTTGGAAGGGACCTTGGAGGTCATCAGTCAAACCCCAGGAGGCCTGTACTAGGGATTTGAACCGCTGAACGGCGGGACAATGACAGTTCCATAAGATAACATTCTCAGGCTGTGGTCTAGGGCCTGCAGCTCTGCCTCCTGCCTCCCAAGGTTATCCTCACAGCCCGTTGCAGAAAAACTCTTCATCTCAGCTCTTCTGCCATCAATCCAGATGCGATTAAATGCCTCCCCACCCCCCTATTCCGCTGAGTAATTTTATGGCGGTGCGTTTTCCCGGCTTTAGAAACAGGCTTTGCTCAAAAGGCGTGCCTGGGTAAACATCAGCTCACAAAAAGTTCCGGCTCCGTGTTCGGAAAAACGCTGGTGGAAAAAAAAGCATGTGTAAACATTAAGGGGGAAAAAAAGCCATTTGCAGGTTGCTCATGTTGCAGATTCCCTTAAAAACACTCAACGGAATGGACCAAATATTTACTGGAGGTGCTAAAGCAAACAACAAACACATCTGCTCCTCTTCACAATTTCGCGGAAGCCAACGACAGTCTTCCACAAACATGGGCTTCAAACCCGCATGGCAAAATGTGATGGGGTTTGTGTTTTTTGGCTTGAGCGTTCTTCCTTGTTTAAGGTTTCGGGAAATATTATTTAAAGGTCAAATGAAACTATCCACTTGTCTACTATTTCTCTACTATCTCATTGGGTCAGGGCTACTTTCTGCTAGATCCTATGGAAGGGGCTCCATATTCCCAGGGACTGATGCAGAAAAGGCCCTGCTTTGTGTGTGCAGCTGGTGGGACCCACAATAGGAAAGTCCCCAATCCTCAAGAGGAGATGCAATAGATAGATAGATAGACAGACAGACAGACAGACAGACAGACAGACAGACAGACAGACAGACGACAGACAGACAGACAAACAGACAGACAGACAGATAGATATGGATGGCAGTTGATAGAGACAGTTGAGAAAGAGAGATACAGAGATACAGATAAATAAAGAAAAAATAGAGAGATGAATGGAGATGATAGATAGATAGACAGAGAGAGAGAGATAGGCAAATAGATAAAGAGAAGATAGATGAATGGAGATGAGATAGATAGATAGATAGATAGATAGATAGATAGATAGATAGATAGATAGATAGATAGACAGACAGACAGACAGACAGACAGACAGACAGACAGACAGATATGGATGGCAGTTGATAGAGACAGTTGAGAAAGAGATACAGAGATACAGATAAATAAAGAAAAAATAGAGAGATGAATGGAGATGATAGATAGATAGACAGAGAGAGAGAGATAGGCAATAGATAAAGAGAAGATAGATGAATGGAGATGATTGATAGTTAGATAGATAGATAGATAGATAGATAGATAGATAGATAGATAGATAGATAGATAGACAGACAGACAGACAGACAGACAGACAGACAGACAGACAGACAGACAGACATATGTAGATAGAGATAAAATAGGGAGATGGATAAAGAGATAGATAGATAGATAGATAGACAGACAGACAGACAGACAGACAGACAGACAGACAGACAGACAGACACAGTGCTCAGTGGCTAAGACGCTGAGCTTGTTGATCAGAAAGGTTGGCAGTTCAGCAGTTCAAATCCTTGGCGCCACGTAACAGAGTGAGCTCCTGTTACTTGTCCCAGCTTCTGCCAACCTAGCAGTTCGAAAGCACATAAAAATGCAAGTAGAAAAACAGGAACCACCTTTGGTGGGAAGGGAACAGTGTTCCGTGTGCCTTCGGCGTTTAGTCATGCCGGCCACATGACCACAGAGACGTCTTCGGACAGCGCTGGCTCTTCGGCTTTGAAACGGAGATGAGCACTGCCCTACTAGAGTTGGGAACGACTAGCACATATATGTAGGGAACCTTTACCTTGAGAGGGAAAGATGAAGGGAGGGGGTGGAGAGAGAGGGAGGGAGGGCGGGAGGGAGAGAGAGAGAGAGAGAGAGAGAGAGAGAGAAGAGAGAGAGAGAGAGAGATCTGAGCCCAAAGCAGGAATGAGGATAAGGAAAGCATCTCAGATGTGACCCTCCCTCATTCTCTGGTACACAAAAATGGGAGTGGGGTGTAGCATTGCATAGTATTGGTGGGTTCTAGTCTGGATTTAAGGGCTGTAAATTGCTGTATCCCACCACACAACTTCTTCATTAGGCCCCGTAAAATACATGAATCTTTAAAAGATGGTATCAACCTATATAAGTGATGGCAAACTTTGTCAGCACCGAGTGCCCCAAAACAGAACGCACGTGTGCTGTAGCCCCAGAAACTCAAAGACCAGCTGGCCAGTGTGCTTGCGCATGCTGGCCACCTGGCCTTTGGGTTTCCCGCTGTGTGCATGCGTGCTGGTTTGGGGCACTCGGTTGCCGACAAAGTTCGCCATCACTGATATAGGTTGATACCATCATTTAAAGATTCCTGTATTTTACGGGGCCTAATGAAGAAGTTGAGTGGTCAGCTGGTCTTCGTGCATACCGGAGCGCCTGAAACCTGAACACCAGGTGTCCAGCATATGCAGCAGGCAGCTGTTTCTTCGGGTTTCCGGGGCTCCGGCATGTGCAAAGGTCAGCTGGCTGGAGTGGCCATGTGCACTCCAGAAACCAGAAGAGCAGCGTTTGTACCATAGATTCGCCATCACGGAGCTATATCAACTGAGCTGATGCCCCCATTTTCCTTCTGAGCAAAGCGGTGTGATGCCACAAGCTTAAGCCCAATGTACCATGTCTGATCTTCATTAAGAGCCTTGGCGAAAGACATTAGTTCAGAGAGGGGAACGTTCTGTGAGCAGATGACATCACAGACCTGAGATGTCATGAAAACGAGACTAATTTAGTTTGTACTAAACTTACCTAACTTTAATGCTGGAGGGAGAGAAGTTTTTTGTCCATCACTTCCAGGTAGATCTGACAAGACCGGTTGAGCTAATTCAGTTTTTCGTAAGGCTATTGTCAGGGTTCCAAATAGCATCCAAAAGTAAATCAGAGTCCGAGGCAAAGGATTCCTCAAAGTTCCAATTTATGAAGAGAGCCATGTTGGCACATCTGGGAAAACCTGAATCTGAAAGCTTCCCAGTTTTCCCCACCTAATTGAAAGTTCAAGCTCTTACCCCCACACCCACAAGTCCATCCCATGGTCCAATCTCCCACTACCATGCTGGCAGTGCCACCCATCCAGTTCCGGCCAGGTGCAGAGATGCGAAGACAAGGGAAGACCTTGGCTTTCTAGAAAGGAATTTTGTTATGGCTACATATCATCTAACTCCGTACAATCCCCCCCACCCATTTTCCCACAATAGAAAATGCATAGTAGAATAATAGAAAGTGTGGCAGGCCAAAGATCCAAAAGAAAAGATGGCTGCAGGCCTGACAGGATCTTGCAAGCGTGACAGTGCAATTCTCACACCCTCATCTTTACAAGCACTAACTTGGGGAGAGTCTCTTCGGAGCCTCTTTGCTCCATCCACTAGGCCAGTGGTGGTCCGTAAGAAAAATTATTTGCATTTTTTATATTGCACTCAATCAGAGGTCCTCAAACTGCAACCCCTAGGATGGATACGTGCAATGAATGCTTATGTTGCTGCAGAGAGTCTCCCCCTTAAGGTCTTTTTATGTGGGGCAGAGGGGGGCAGAAATTTCGACTTGGGCTCTGCTTCAGCCTCCTGGTGCAAGGCTTTGCGCAAAGGCTGGAAGGAAGCGCCGCTGATGGTGAAGAGCCGGAGGGCTCCATTCCTGTGGGACTGCATCATGGCTTGGAACTGCAGCCCGCTGAGCCTCCAGGCGCTTATACCTGGCCTTGCACTCCTGCAGGTCTTCCCTCTGCTTGGAAAGCCTATGCTCATAGTCCTCAGTGAGGTGCTTCTGCTGAGCCTCCTTCTTGGTCAGATCCAAAGGGAAATGAGCTGTTTTGCCTGCTCTTTCTCCTGGTGGCTGCTTAGCTCCAGCAATTGCTTTCGGTTGGGGCCCTAAGGAGTCCGAGCGGGCAGGCGAGGAGTGGCTGGGAGGGGAGGGACGAGTAGAAGCCGGTGAGGTACCCTTCAACATGAGTGACATCAAGTTGGCCACACCCACCCAGTCACATGACCACCTTGCCACTCCCACCCAGGCAGTCAGTAGGCAGATCATAATAGTGGTCCATGGGATTTAATATGAATTTAGTGGTCCCTGAGGTCCGAAAGGTTGACCCCTGCACTAGGCAACTATGGGCTATGTTAACTCTTATCTGACTGACATTTCTTTCCTGGTCTGCCAAGGTCATTCTCACCCCTTTTACAGTATTTCTCAAACTTGGCACCTTCCAGGGAATGTGGACTTCAACTCCCAGAATTCTCATCCATGACCATGTTGACTGTGGAATTGTGGGAGTTGAAGTGCCCACACCCGGAAACGGCTGTAGTAGGGAAATAGTGTATTAAATGGTTGGTTATTTCTCGCATTGTCTGTGTTTGCAGTTCTTGTTGGTTGCCCTTAATAGACGTCTGTATCTGGGCCCCATTGACTGTTACGAACTTGGGAACGGAAGGATACAGTTGAAACCAGTTTTCCTGGAAGTCAATTTTCTGCACATCACTCAAAATTGATGGCCTGGTGTTCCAACTAGAGCCAATTCCTTAATGGAGAGAAATCAGTTTGGCTGAGCAACTGAAGGATGGGGGGTTTGGAGAAGGGGGCCCTGTGCTTCATCTGCACGGCGTTGCTCGCTCCTTTGCCCCACCTCCAAGCGTTATTAAAAATTCATCTGCCTTGCTCTCTTGCTGATGTGCTTTTTCACTGTGGAAGCTTCCAGCGTGGTTAATAATTGAGGGCAATTAAAAACAGGTATGTTAAAGCTGTTGATTTTGATCGGGTTGGTTTTGATGGCATAATGAATGCTTTGTCGGTTTTTCTTGGACGGCTTTTGGGTGGGGCTAGAACTCACTGTCTCCTGGTGGTAGACCTAAACTCACACCGTCGGCTTTCAAGACTAAGGCTGAACTAGAACTCACCGTCTCCTGGTGATTGGCCCAAGGTCACCCAACTGGCTTTCTTGCCTAAGGTAGAACTACAACTCACTGTCTCCTAGTGATTGACCTAAACTCACATAGTTGGCTTTCATGCCTACAGTGAAACTAGAGCTCACAGTCTCTTGGTGATTGGATCAAATCACCCAACCAATTCATGTCTCCTGGTGGTTGACCTAAACTCACACAGTTGGCTTTCATGCCTAAGGTGGAACTACAATTCACAGTCTCCTGGTGGTTGACCTAAACTCACACAGTTGGCTTTCATGCCTAAGGTGGAATTACAACTCATTATCTCCTGCTTTTTAGCCTGATGCCTTAATGACTAGAACAAACCAGTTCACTTTTGTATAGTATTTGCAATCCAAAGTAAAACTACTACTAGGAACTACTTTAAGGGACCACAAGCGTGATGCCTTTTCCTTCTACATGTATTTTAAAAAAATATTATCAAAAGCTCTGATTTCTCCAATCTGCTGGGATCGCCTATAACCTGACCCTTTTCCTATGCACAATGTGGTTTTATATGGAATACGCTTGAGCCGTTTTTTCTGCAGGCGTTTCATGACCCAACTAGGCAACATGATTAGTGCTAGAAGGGAGTGGGGTTTGCAGAGAGGAGGAGGAGAACTGTGGGGTCCTCGGAGCTTCCCAAGTTTGGCTGTTTCCTTGCAGACTTTTCATGACCCAACTAGGCAGCATCATCAGTGTTAGAAGGGAATGAGGTTTGCTCTCTGTTTATAGACAGGTAGCTTGCCCTGTCACTATTATTGGGAGTGTTGTTCTCTTCCTGGTAGTTACTTGAAAAAATGAAGTCTTATGTGACCCATTTATTCATCTTTAGTCCTGGGAGTAATTTAATTTTGTGAAAGGCAAATTCTAAATGGCTATTTCCCCATTTGGAGCTGGACCTGCGAGATCAAAATTCGGAGGGACAGAAAGTGGTGGAATTAAATTTTGGCCTTTCGTGCCCTTTCTGCCGTGTTGTTTGCTTAAGGAAGGTAATTGAGTTTGGCTGTGATTACATCAGGTAACCAGATTGCAGTGTTAATGTTGTCTGCACAGCAGGAAATGAGAACATTGATTTTATTTTTTTAATCATTAGCCTGTGAGCTGATGCTGGAATAGGCAAATTTTGAATCTTCTTTGTTTCTCCATCCCCCCCACAAAAAAAACTTTCTTGAAGCTTCTCTTCTGGGAAGAGGAGACCGATAAGAGTTTTGCAAGAGATTTGTTTGCACAGATAAAATATAAGCTATCAGATAGCAAGTAGGACCCTCTTTCTAGATCTCAAAAAAGGGTGAAGAGATGGGAAAGGGTCTGTCTGCAGGAACTGTATTTTGTTGCATTTAGCTACTAACTAGAACGGGTTGTCTGCAACTTGTGGCTCCAGAGCCACATGTGGCTCTTTGGACCCTCTGCTGTGGCTCCCTGTCAGGTGATCCCATCACTGGCTGGCCTCGCCCTCCCCTCCCAATCAATCCTGGCCTGAGAAGGTAAGGGCAATGGTGAGGGATGGAGAAGCAACAGGAAAGAGAGAGAGATACAGAGAGGAGAGAGGAGAGAGAGAGATACAGAGTTACAGAGAGAGAGAGAGGAGAGATACAGAGTTACAGAGAGAGAGAGAGAGAGAGAGAGAGAGATGAGAGGGATACAGAGAGAGAGAGAGAGAGGAGAGTGAGGAGAGAGATGCAGACAGAGAGAGATACAGAGATACAGAGAGAGAGAGAGATGAGAGATACAGAGAGAGAGGAGAGAGAGATACAGAGTTACAGAGAGAGAGAGAGGAGAGACAGAGTTACAGAGAGAGAGAGTGGAGAGATACAGAGATACAGAGAGAGAGAGGTGAGAGATACAGAGATACAGAGAGAGAAAGAGAGAGTGAGGAGAGAGATACAGACAGAGAGAGATACAGAGAAAGAGAGGTGAGAGATACAGAGATACACACACACACACACACAGAGATACAGAGTTACACAGAGAGAAAGAGAGAGAGAGAGAGGAGAGATACAGAGTTACAGAGAGAGAGAGAGGTGAGAGATACAGAGATACAGAGATACAGAGAGAGATGAGAGAGATACAGAGAGAGAGAGAAAGAGAGAGTGAGGAGAGAGATACAGAGAGAGAGAGATACAGAGAGAGAGAGTAATACAGAGATACAGAGAGAGGGGGGGATACCCACACACACATACACAGAGAGTGTTACAGAGATGCAGAGACAGAGAGAGATAGAGAGAAAGAGTGATATAGATAGATAGATAGATAGAGAGAGAGATACAGATACACAGAGGGAGAGAGAGGAGAGAGAGTTACAGAGATACAGAGCAAGAGGAGAGAGAGTTACAGGGAGAGAGAGGAGAGAGAGATACAGAGTTACAGAGACACAGAGAGAAAGAGAGAGAAAGAGAGAGAGAGAGAGGAGAGAGATACAGAGATACAGAGAGAGAGGAATGAGAGAGAGAGAGAGAGAGAGGAGAGAGAGAGGAGAGAGAGATACAGAGACAGAGAGAGATACAGAAAGAGAGAGTGATAGATAGATAGATATAGATAGATGATAGATAGATAGATAGATAGAGAGAGAGAGAGAGAGAGAGAGAGAGAGAGAGAGAGAGATAGATAGATAGATAGATAGATAGATAGATAGATAGATATAGAGAGAGTGATACATTATACACACCCAACCACCCACCCACCCACACACACACACAGAGTGACACATAGATATAGAGAAAGAGATGTCAAAAGTGTTTTGTGTTTTTTAACAACCAGTTCTCTGCCCTAATGACCAGCTGCGTAGGCATGGCTGGCTATAATTTTCATACCTACCTCTGCATGGAGAAGCTGACAAGTGGAAAAGGAAGAGACAGAAGTTCATTGCCCATGACCTTCGCATCCCTCTTTTCAAAGACAATTTTACCGCTGTTGAGAAATCTTATTCTTTCTCCAATAAGCTGAAGGCCGCTGGATTGTTAAGTCAACTCATGGTCCTCCACGGAAGTGAGAAACCTTGAATGAGAGTGTGACACCTCTTTTGTCCCTTCCATTGATCAGGAGATCTTTTTGTTGCCATCATCGTGAGACATCTTACATTCATAAGGTTTCATCGGGCTGAGTAACGCTCCCTCTCTCCACGTTGAAATGGTTTACAGTTTCTGTCAGAAATTAATGGCTTCTCTTTTGGGGAAAATCTTCTCTCATTTTGACTACTAGGGTCTTAGCAGGCTGAGATGTGAAATTCTGAGATGGAGAAAAAGAGGATTTTGCTTCTATTTTGGCCGAAAGGGATTGTTAGATGGGTGAAAAGACAGCTACCCAAAACTGGACCCTTGTGGGAAATTGCTAACTAATTGAGCCATGTCTTATGACTTGCCAAAGATTAAGAATCAGAGTCACCTAAATTGGGTCTCACCAGGTAGTGAAATTCAATTTTTTTACTACCGGTTCTATAGGTGTGGCTTGGTGGGCGTGGCAGGGGAAGGATACTGCAAAATCCCCATTCCCTCCCCACTCTGGGACCAGCCAGAGGTGGCATTTGCCAGTTCTCCGAACTATTCAAAATTTCTGCTACCGGTTCTTGAGAACCTGTCAGAACGTACTCAATTTCACCCCTGGTCTCACCTAAATCTTGGCAACTTTAAGACTTGTGGACTTCAGTCCCAGAATTCCTCAGAATTCTATTGGCTGAGGAATTTGGGAAGTTGAAATCCACAAGTCTCAAAGTTGCTGTCAGGTTTCCGAAAGATGCCCTAATTGATTCATGAGCCTCGAGCCAAGTTTCAAAAAAACCCCAGTCATTTATTAGGAACACCATTTTGGCAATACCGTATTGCAGTCAGATCTAACCTCCTTTGAGGTTAGAACTTTGCTGAACTTTGCCCCTGTTCCTTCCCTCCCCTCAGTCTGTGTCATAAATCACATTTGCCAATGAGGTGTACCCCTCCCAAGGTAATCTGACATCGGGCTGTAGCCAAAGGTTTGCATGGAATGCGCTCCCCCCCCTTTCCTCACCATGGCAACTTATTAAAACATGCCAATGCTTTATGAGTTGACAGTCACCAAGGTTGGTGACCCCAGCCTCAACCCACAAGATGAGCAGCAAATACGTGTGATACATAAATCAGCATCCTGCAGGTCTAAGAAGAGGGCAAAAACTAACTAGAGCAGTGATGGCAAAGTGCTGAAAAGGGAGCGTGCATGTGCTCGTTTGGGCGGCAACCCAGAAGGGGACCTGCCCAAGGGCGCATGCGCACTCCCGAACAGGGCTTTGGATTACCGGCACACACATGCACGCTGGACAGCTAGTGTTCTGGGTTTCTGGCACGCATTCGTGCACGACGATCAGCTGGCCAGCGTGCATGCTGGCCACCCAGGAAAACGGAAGACCGGCTCTTCCCATTTCCAGCACTGCTGCACACATGAAGGCCAGCTGGTTGTCACACATGCATGCCAAAAACACAGAGGAGGAAGGTGCGACACAGCACATGCCAGGCAACATGGCTCCATGTGCCACTTCCGGCGCGTGTGCCATAGGCTTGCCATCATGGAACTAGAGGACCCAACAGTCAGTAAGTCAATAACCTGGCAGTTTCTATCAGCTGTTCTTCACCAACCAGCAAATCTGAATTTTGGCCAGATTCCTAAATCTACCACAATATGGATATACATACAGGAGAGTGATCTCATCTTCCTTGACTGCATGTTCTCTAGTCCTTCTATTTCAGGATCTTATAGGCAATGGCCCTGCAAGATTTATGATACTGCAGTACAGCAGGAAACAGAGACATCTCTGCCTCTTTATCCAGCTTGCAACAATAAAAAAAAGCTCAAATTTAAATGTTGACTAAGAGTTGACAAATGCCTTGATGTCACATCATCCATCAAGGTGTTGATGCAATTGGCTCGAAGAAAAACCAACATACAAAACTTCACTTTGAGTGAATGTTCTGTCTAGTAATTCAACAACTGCAGACAGAGGTCCCTTGTAGGCATCAACTGTAGATACAACCAACTGGGGTCACAGTATGTCAAAATGCCCGTGTCCTTAAACATGTTCAAGAGACAGGAAGAGAGGTCAACGTTTCAGGAACTCTGTTGTGGATCCACTTTGATCCTTCCTATCTATCTACAGTGTCTGTCTGTCTCTATCCATCCATCCATCCATCTTTATCTATCTATCCATCCATCCATCTATCTTTATCTATCTATCCATCCATCCATCCATCTATCCATCCATCTAATCATCTATACCTACCTACCTACCTATCTTCTATCAACTATATCATCTATCTATTGTCCATCCATTCTAGCTATCTATCTATCATCTATCTCATTCTATCTATCTTTATCCATCCATCCATCCATCCATCCATCTAATCATCTATACCTACCTACCTACTAATCACCTATCAACTGTATCATCTATCTGCCTGCCTGTCTGCCTGTCTAATCATCTATACCTATCTATCTATCATCTATCGATTGTCCATCCTGTCTGTCTGTCTGTCTGTCTGTCTACCTACCTACCATCTTACTATCTATCTATCTATCTATCTATCTATCTATCTTCTATCATTCTCTCTGTATCTATCCTTCCGTCATCTCTCTCTCTCCATCCATCCATCCATCCATCCATCCATCCATCCATCCATCCATCCATCTATCTATCTATCTATCTATCTATCTATCTATCTATCTATCGATGCATACATACCTACTTATATACATATATCCATTTGGACATCCAGCCATTGATCTATCATCCATCCATCCATCCATCCATCCATCCATCCATCCATCCATCCATCCATCCCTATAGCCACTATAATGCTAGAAAATCTGAAAGTAAAACTATTTTATGAAGAAGATCATGCTGAGAAACAGTGGCCTTGTCTGCATGAAATTTTCCTATTCCCTCCTTCTTCCTGTGCCTGAAACAGCTGAGAAATCTTTCTGCCTTCATCATTATGGGCCACATGGTCTTTAGAGTACAGTCAAGAAAGCCAAGATGGTTGTTCCCAAAAAGCACAAGGCAGAGTTCTGGTCCCGACAAAACCCCTTTCATTAAACAAATGTGAATTCCTCTCATTCACAATCAGCAAGGTCTGGCAAACAGTTTTTCAAAGGAATATTTATGACTACAGACCTTATCTATCTTGGAAAGCTGCCATGTAAATATTGAGGTGCTGTGCAAGGAAAGGAAAAGAAAGGAAAGAGTGAGCACAGAGTCTCTGGCTCTTCTTTTAAAACTATTGTTGACTTCACCCCATTCCTAAGAGGTTTGTAGGGGGCGTGCATAAGTGCACCAGTGTGCCTACCATCCCTGTCCTACTGTCTCCATTTATTCATACCCATTTACTGTGTTTATATTTATGTTTATACTTATACCTGTTATACCTATTAATGTTTATACTTATTATCTTTCACATGTTCGACAAACTAAAGAAATAAATAAATAAAAAGATGCACAGACAGATCTTCACACTCCTGAAATGAACTATGAACGAACAAATTGTTTCCTGCAGAAACCCCCCCCCCTTTCTCTCCTCTTTTATTTCCTATGGGAGGGGCCAATCACCTTCCACCTGTGACTTTACTCCCAAGTCGACCCTGATTTCTGAGTTGTTCTTTTCTTCTGGCAGACCTGCGCCAGATGGGAACAGGCTCCAGCTGTTCCTCTGCCTCATTGCTGTCCAGCTCCAATGCAGAGCTCTCGTCTGAGCCTTCCCCAGACTCCAGGACTGGCCCATGTTCCACCCCAACCTCCCCACTATCCGCCTCTGCTGCCAGCTCTGCAGGCCACTGGTGGGCCACAAAATTGGTGTCCACTGCAGTATGATGAAAGCTCTTCCTTCTTCCCTATCTGGGAGCAGATGTCTCCTGCGACCCCCCCTAGTGACCAAGTCCTCTTCCAAGCAGCAAGATCTTTGGCTATTCTTGCTGGTGTTGCTACGTCTTACGAAATGAGAGCCTTTCAGTAACAAGATCCAGAACTCCCCAAAGGGAGATAAGTCTTCTCGAGCAGATAAACGGTAGCAGGACTTGTTTTCTCCATGAAATGGAGCAGTGCTCAGCGATTACATAAGAGCGATGCAAGAGGGGGAGGGGGAGGAAGGGGTATATCAACGCCGTGTGATCTCTCCAATTCAATTTCAGATCCATTTAGGAGGTGCTGACATTTGCCAGGGTGGAAAGAAAAGAGGAGGTCATGAGTTCTCTCCCAAACTTAGAAACAACATCGTGGTATTTGTATTGTATTTTGTATTTTATTAAATTTATATGCCGCCCTTTTCCCTGGGGGGACTCAGGGCGGCTCACAACTCAAGAGGGGAGGGGGAAAAAACAAACTTTAGACATATAGAACAATACAAATTTAAAAAACACAACATTCATACCATTCGGGCGGGTTACAATCTTAGTCCCAGGCCTGACGGGATAGCCAGGTTTTGAGGGCTGTGCGGAAGGTCTGGAGGGTGGTGAGGGTACGAATCTCCACGGGGAGATCGTTCCATAGGGTCGGAGCTGCCACCGAGAAGGCTCTCCTCCGCGTGGTTGCCAGTCGGCATTGACCGGCAGATGGAACTCGGAGGAGGCCTAATCGGTGAGATCTAATAGGTCACGTGGAGGTCACATGGTCTTTAGAGTACAGTTAAGAAAGCCAAGATGGTTGTTCCCAAAAAGCACAAGGCAGAGTGGTACCTTTGGAAGTGGAGTGTACCTTGAGATGCTGTGGAGGAACAGGGCAGTCTTACTCTTCTTCTGCTCCAAGAAAGTGAATTGCCTGGAGCAGGGGGTGTCAAACTCAAGGCCCAGGGGCTGGACCTGGCCTGCAGGTTGCTTAGATCTGGCCCGGGGGGGTTGCCCTGGAAACAGCAAAGGATCACCCTGTGGTGCCTTGGCCAGCAAAAATGGAACTTTGAGTGCAGCCCTCCCAAGCTCCGTTTTTGCTGACCGAGGGTTGCAAGAGAATGTCGCAGTCAAAAATGGAGCTTGGAGCCCATTTTTCTCCTCCCTCCTTCTTCCTCCTTCCTTCTTCCCCTTCCTTTCTTCTTCTTCTTCTTCTTCTTCTTCTTCTTCTTCTTCTTCTTCTCCTCCTCCTCCTCCTCCTCCTCCTCCTCCTTCTTCTTCTCCTTCACCTTCACCTTCTCCTCCTTCCTCTCTGTCTCCCTTCTCCTTTCTCCTCTTCCTCCTCCCCTTCTCCTCCTCCTCCTATTCCCCCTTCCCCCTTTCTTCTTCTTCTTTCTTCTTCTTCTTCTCCTCCTCCTCCTCCTCCTCCTTCTCCCTCTCCTTCCTCTCCATCTCTTTCTCCTCCCCCTCCCCCTCCTCTTCCTCTTTCTTCTTCCCCCTTTCTTTGTCCTCTTTTCTTCCTCTTTTCCAAGCCCAGCACTCAGCCCACAACAGGCACCCCTCCCCAACACAAATGACATTGAGATGGCCATTCCCACCCTGGCCCTCTGAGGTCAAACCAGGGGTGAAATGCTACCATTTTGGACCAATTCATCCAAACCGGTAGTTTAAAAAATGTGGATCCCCCACCTCCCTCACTGTTCTAATTACCTTTACAGGTGCACTCCATAGCAGGCTCCGCCCACCTGCCTGGACGTCATCATGTCCCATTTTTTAATAGTTTTTTATTTTTTATTTTCAAAACAAACACAACACAGAAAATCTTCCTTCTTTACATATTTTTGTGCATCTCTTCCACAGTCATCAAGCATAATTCATATTAACTCAAGTATTTTAACTCAGATATTTATACATGTTACCATCATCATACCTCCATTTTCATTTGACTATAGTTGTTTAAACATCCTTCATCATAAAATATACCAAGATTTAATACATAACCACATACTGGCATTTCATTTACTATTTCTAAAATCCTCCAATGACACTAAATCCTTTTGTCCTATTCTAGCTAAACAGCCATAATATTTAATAACAAAGTTTTCTATCCTTCTTTCCAAATCACTGTTTACAATTTACATCTCATTTCCTTATGTTGTACACATACATACATACATACATACATACATACATACATACATACATACACATTATTATCATTATCCCTCCTTTATTTGACTATATCCTGCATCATATCATTTTTCACTCTAGTAATCAAGACTTAACTAAATCTAACTTAATTATTTTTTATTATTATTATTAACCTTTATATATAATCCAAAAGGGTTTCTAATCTTCCTTTCATGGGTACCATTCAGTATTCATATCCAGTTATTACTTATAATAACATTACACATTGTATACATTATTATCATTATCAATTATTTATTTAACTATATCCATTATCACTAAATTTCACTAAGTTTAGCTAGTTTTAAATTATACTCTTCCATCTATCAACCTGTATCTTTCCAGTAACAAAACAGTGTCATATCTTCTGCCATTTGTGGCATCAGTCCTCTAATCATCTCCTTAATCAACTTTGTATGGACTCCTCTTAGCAACTCTTTGCTTATAAAATCTCTCATGTAATTTCGACGCCCTTCTTCTGTTTCCTTAATCAGCTTATCTTTGATTGTCAGTGGTGTTATCAAAACTATTGCTAATAAGATTTCTCTCTTTAAATCCATAAATTCTTTTATTTTTTTCCTCTTCTGTATCTTCCAATCTGGGGTAGGTTTCCCCTCCATTTAATTCCTCTTTCAGTATTCCACTCTTTCCGTTTTCAGAAACAAACCAATCACCATAAATATCAGCAATTTTAATTTCTTTATATTCATTTTCCTCTTTGATTTTTTGGATTTTAACCGCCACTTTTTCCATTTGATGAATATCTTCAACTTCTCCATCATATTTTACTGTTAGATGCACTAAATAATCCAACTTCTCTATCCTCTCACTTGTATTTGATAATTTCTGTATTTCTGAGAATATCCTTTGCAGATTTAAAACTTCTTTCTGGTGTTGAAATTGTACCATGATTTCCAGCTGACAAACACTGCTGATCTAGCTTAGAAGGTTTTAACAGAATTAAGCACCACAATAACATTTCACCTTTCTCTGGTTAAAAATCTACTTCAAATGAATATCTGTGTGCTTTTCTTCTTCTTCTTATCACTCTCTATAAACAAGCTGTGAGTCCTTGAAGTGCCAAGCCAGGATAATCAGTGAAAAAAGTATTTCGTTTCCAATACACCAACCTCTAGGCTCCCAGTAGCAGTGTTACAATATTACAATGTTACCATTTCTTTGTTTCTTTTTGTATCTTTTTGTATTTCAAATTTTAAAAATTCTGATTCTTAAATGAGTTAGAAAAACACCCACAGTAATGAAAGAGGAGACTTTTAGTCCATAGATTACAGAGAATAGTCAAAGGAAAAAAAATAGAAGGAAACTTAATCTGTTCATTTTAAAAGGCTTGCATAAATTCCATCCATAAAAATAGCCTTTAAAAAGTAAGATAACCCACTGTTCAAAACCAGCCCAAATTTAATTCCACCGCTTATTTCTTCTGTTCTCCAATTTAAATTAATTTTAAGTTTTTTTATAGGCGGTCACTTTTAAAACAGTAAAAATTCCTCACCAGCTGAAAACACTTTCTCTTTCCATATCCTTCCATTTTGGAGCTGCCCCGACTTCATCAGCCATTTGGCTGGATTTTTTGTCACCGGCTTGAAGAGCTTCTCTTGGATCAATCAGAGACTTTGTCATGTCCCTGTGATCATCAAGATGTATTCTTCCTGTTCACCATCTCTACGGGACGGTTTAGGTCCGTTTGGACCACCCAGAGGCAAAAGTGTTGACTGCGATCTCAGAGCATTGAGATCGCACGTCATGTCGTCGCAACTTCGGTCCTCCCCCATCATGTCCCGTTTTTGATGCTCTATGCATATGCAGAAGATCCTGCCCATGCGCGGAGGTGGCCACCCTCCATTTTGAACTGGTAGTGAAGATAAGTTGATTTCACCCCTGAGGTCAAACACAACCCTCAATGCAATCGAGTTTGATACCCCTGGCCTGGAAAAAAAGTTGCACTGTCTTGTGATCCCTGAAATGTATTCTCCACTCATATTGCGTGAATCCAACTTTGGGAGTGTCTGTGGAGATCTCCATCATCCAAGGTCATGGTTTGTTTGTTTTCTTTGAAGATGCTTCACTTCTCACCCAAGAAGCTTCTTCAGCTCTGACAGGATGGTAGGGAACGGGATGAACCTTTCATTCAAATCCTTCCATTCCCCACTATCCAGTCAGAGCCGAAGAAGCTTCTTGGGTGAGAAGCGAAACGTTTTCAAAAACAACAACAACAACAACAACCCCAGAAGGTCTAGTTGTCTCTTGGGGAAAAAGAGCACCTTTGGGACATCTTTGGGATTGAAAACTACAATCTAACTACACTTTCTAACTACAATGGTCATCTCCAAAATACTTGTTTTTGCAACAGCCATACCTTTTTTTTTCTTTTTACAAAAAGAGCTAGTCTTTGTCCTTTCGATTGCCTCCTTTTTCTGTTCCCTATTTGGTCTGATCTTCTTTATCACATGGATGTGGCTGAAAATACACAGCTCTGCTTGGCTTGTAATGCTCTGTTAAAATTAAACTGTGGCATGTTTTAAGTGTTGGTTCTTTGCTCTGTCAAGCATGTGCCTCTCTCTTTCATGCATTGGTCTTCCAGACCTTCTCTTTGGAAGAAGAGCTGCATTCAGTTTTGGTTGCCATGATGTAGAAAGATGTTGAGACTCTAGAAAGAGTGCAGAGAAGAGCCACAAAGAGGATTAGGGGACTGGAGGCCAAAACATAGGAAGAACAGTTGCAGGAACTGGGTATGTCTAGTTTAATGAAAAGAAGCACCAGGGGAGACATGATAGCAGTCTTCCAATATCTCAGGGGTTGCCACAAAGAAGAGGGAGTCAAACTATTCTCCAAAGCACCTGAGGGCAGGAGAAGAAGCAATGGGTGGAAACTAATCAAGGAGAGAAGCAACTTAGAACTGAGGAGAAATTTCCTGACAGTGAGAACTATTAACCAGTGGAACAACTTGCCTCCAGAATTTGTGAATGCTCCAACACTGGAGGTTTTTAAGAAGAGATTGGACAACCATTTGTCTGAAGTGGTGTAGGGTCTCCTGTCTAGGCAGGGGATTGGACTAGAAGACCTCCAAGGTCCCTTCCAACTCTATTGTTATTCTACTCTACTCTACTCTATTATATTTCCGTTATTCTGTTCTGTTCTATTCTATTCTACTCTACTCTACTGTACTCTATTTCTGTTATTCTGTTCTGTTCTATTCTATTCTATCCTAATAACTATGTTATTCTATTCTAAAAGAAGAAGACACAGAGTCTTGCCTTCTTCTTTTCTTCTTTATCTTTATGGTATCCGTTATTGCAAAGGTTCTCAAAACAAACAAACAAAAAGCAAACTCCAAAATGAAACACAAAACACGACCTTCAAACATTTGTTTGAAAGACAGAAGCTGGCTCAGCAGCAAAGGGGAGAGGGGGTTGCTCTCCGTGGTGCTGAAGCTGCTTAAGACCAATTAACCAACAGGGCATATTTCCTGTTGGAGCTGTCCATGTTGATGAAGTTTACCACATGTGCTTGAAAACATAGTGTTGGTTGCCTTGTCAAGTTGCCCCTCTCTGAGAATCTAATAAAACTGATTTAGTAATTTAATTAGTTGGATTCATCCCAGGTTTTCCTTGGGATTATATGCCTCCCAGTGAACATATGTATTGCTGAGTTTCCAGAGTGGAGTTTCCCCATCCACTCATTCTGAAATATGCAATAGAACCTAGGGTTTGGAGGGGCCACAGAGGTCTTCTAGTCCAACCCCAGTGATGGTGAACCTTTTTGGCACTGAGTATTGAAAAGAGAGAGGCTATCCTAGTTCAGTGATGGCAAACCTTTTTGGCACAAGGTGCCGAAAAAGGAGCATTTTGCATGTGCTCATCTGGGCTGTGACCAAGAAGAGGTGATGGAAATGGGGCATGCGCACAACAGAAAATGAACTTCCAGTTTCCGGCCCACGCTTGTGCGCCAGACAAAAAGTCTTCCAGGCACGCATGCACACACGCCAATCAGCTCTTCCAGTTTTCAGCACTGCCACATGTATAAAAACCAGCTGATTATTGTGTGTGCATGCATGCCAGAACACAGAAGAGGAATGGGCGATGCTCCAGGCGAAATGGCTCCGTGTGCCACTTCGGGCACACATGTCATAGGTTTGCCATCATGGCCCTATACCATTCTGGACAAATGGCTGTCTCTTCTTGAAAACCTCCAGTTAATGGAGCAGCCACAACTTCCAAAAGCAAACCATTCCACTGATTGATTGTTCTCACTGTCAAAAAAATTCCTCCTTATCTCCAGACATGTAGCCATTTTGGTATTCCCCAAACCATGGGGAACACCATGCCTGTGACACTATCTTTTTTTAAAACTTTTTATTTTCTTTATGCAAACTTCACATCTTTGCAACACATTACACTTCTATTACATATCTGTTGTGATTCTTTTATCTGTACATATAAGTCTTATATAAGTATAAGTATAAATATATGTACACACAACACAGCCAACCCATTCTTTTAAAGCAACAAAGCCAATATTCCCCATATATATATATATATATATATATATATATATATATATATATATAGATAGATAGATAGATAGATAGATAGATAGATAGATAATGTATATATGTGTATGTATGTATGTGTATGTGTGTGTATGCATTTATATTATTTCATACATCTTTTTCTTCATTCTATATATAACATTCTATATATTCTATGTATAACAACCTTTATTACATTTGACTCATTTTGTATCCATTTCCTACTATTTATTTGCTGCAGTCTATTTGTATTTTTATCTTTTAATCACTTTCCGGTTTTGTAGTTGTTTTTTAATTTGTTGATCTTTCTTCCTTTCTTTTTTGCTTTCCTACTCCCCCCTTTCCTCTACCCAATTATACCATGAATCCCATACGTAGTAATATTCAGATTCTTCTTTCTCTTTTAATTTAATAAGACCCGTGACACCATCAACCACTCTCCTTAACCTTGATTAGAATGGCCAACGATAGAAAATAGAAGCCTAGCCTCTCATTTTCCATTCTGTTAATTCTTCAAGGGTAATGCTATTATTTTATTTTTAAACAATTAAAACCTGACAGCCTTTGTCTCCAATCTTTTTTTCTATTTACCATCATCTGTGTGTGCTATTTTGGGCAATTAAATTGGAGATGGTTGATAGGAAACGTCAATTCATCCTTTTGGGATGAAACTGACTTAGTATGTCTCTGTTTAGGAAAAAGGGTGATTTTTCTAACTGCTTTCTCCCCTAGGCAAGATAGAATGAGCCCCAGGATTGATAATCGTCTCCTCAGTTCAGACAAAATACAACAAAATGCTGTCTTGTAAAAGAAAGAGAGAGTTTTTATTAACAGAGACGGAAACTTGTCTAATTAAAGGATGAGTTGTTGATTCGGTGTAAAAATGTAATGGATTTATTGAGTCATTTCACTGAATCGCTACAGATTTGCAGAGCTGCCGAATAAATGCAGTTTCAAATGAAACACAATTTTGTCTAACCAAAGGCCACCTCTTTAGAACTGTGCCTCTTTCTTTGCAATAGATCTTTGCTCCTGGTGAGTTTATGAAGGGACAGAAAGCCTGCACAATATTTGACCAAATTTAAAAGGAAATGTGTGCAACTGTGACTAAAGATAGAATGGGAGGCTTGATCCTTTGTACAGCCCAAGTGACAATACAGTATAACAGAACTGGAAGGGGTCCTGGAGGTCTTCTAGTCCAACCCACTGCTGAAGCAGGAGACCCTAATTCATTCCAGAAAAGTTAGCTGTCCATCCTCTTCTTAAAAACCTCCAAGGATGGAGCATCCACAACTTCTGGAGGCAAGTCATTCACTGATTAATTCTTCTAACTCAGTGTTTCTCAACCTTGGCAACTTGAAGATGTCCGGACCTCATCTCCCAGAATTCCCCAGCCAGCATTCGCCAAGGTTGAGAAACACTGTTCTAACTGCTCATCCTTCTGTCCTTCCGAGGTGGATAAATGAGGACCCAGATTGTTGGGGGCAAGAGGCTGACTCTGTAAACTGCTTAAAGAGAGCTGTGAAGCGGTATATAAGTTGTGCTACTGCTAGTGTTCTTCCTTTACTCTTCCTTCCTTCCTTCCTTCCTTGGTCCACAGTGGTTAGAAGGCAATACTGCAGGCTACTTCTGCTGACTGCTGGCTGCCTACAATTTGGCAGTTCGAATTTTACCCAGGCTCAAGGTGACTCGGCCTTCCATCCTTCCGAGGTGGGTAAATGAGGAGCCAGATTGTTGGGGGGGGGGGGGGGGCAATAGACTGACTCTGTAAATGCTTAAAGAGGGCTGTGAAGCGGTATATAAGTCTGAGTGCTATTGCTAGTGTTCTTCCTTTTCTCCTTCCTTCCTTCCTTCTTTCTTTTCTTGCTCCGTAGTGGTTAGAAGGCAGTGCTGCAGGCTATGTCTGCTGCCTGCCAGCTGCCTGCAACTTGACAGTTCAAATCTCACCAGGCTCAAGGTTGACTCAGCCTTCCATCCTTCCGAGGTTGGTACAAAGAGGACCCAGATTGTTGGGGGGCAAGAGCCTGATTCTGTAAACCGCTTAGAGAGGGCCGGAGAGCACTGTGAAGCGGTCTATAAGTCTAGGACTATTGCTATTGCAAAGAAACAATGTTGAACTGAGGTTTCCCAAACCACCGTTAACCCAATTCCTGGAGACATCGTGAGCCATGTTATGAAGGGCTAGGTAAATTTTTCAACATAGCCCTACGAAAGGCTCTAACAGAGCTTAGAAGGTTTGACTTTTGCCACTGTGTGTCTCTGTTGTTTGTGTGTGCGTGCGTGTGCTAGTGCAAAATGTGTGTTTTTTCCTCTCCCTGCCCTAGCTCTCTCTCTCTCTCTCTCTCTCCTCTTCAGCCCCAGGCGACTAATAAGCTGTTTCCAAGCACTTACCGGAAAGGTCAACCCCAACCAGGCAGGAAAATTAATTTAAAATGAACAGCAGGCACCCCACACCAGAGCAGGAGGTCTGACCCTGGGGGGGGGGGGCTGTTTCTATGGGGGAAACCATGTGGGCAGCTGGGTGGATTGCTTATGGAGAAACAAAGTCCCAAGACCAGATACGGTTTTCGTAGCGATTGTTTAGAACTGCTGTTTAAGGAAGCAGCACTTCCTGGCCTCTTTCTTGCTCCGTCTTGGGTCAGTCCCACCAATGCCTCACAGAGGTTGCTCCTTGTCCACCTTTCAGGAGGACATTTCAGCAGGTAAGTCTTTTTGCTTGTTTTCCATTGATGATTTTCCTCTTATGTCCCTTTGCAAGGCGTTCTTTGCCGTCTTCCAGCAGTGTCCTGCCAGCACCTTCTTCGTCCTTGCATGAATTGCTTGGCTGTGGGAATAAAAAGTAGAATGCATTTATTATGGTGGTAGATCAGCTCAGAAACAGGGATCCTCAATTCAATAGGCAATTGCAGTGTCTATTGGCACATTGCACAGCTAGCAGGAATAAGCCGGACCCATCAACTTGTTTTGACATGTTGACATGTTCTTCTTTCTTTTCTTCTGTTCAACTGGGTTATAAAGTATTATAAAATACAAAATGCAAAGTAAATAGAAAAGCAGTGTGGGGGGGGGAGAGAAGTGAGGAAAGGAAAAAGGAAAGAAAAGAAAGAGAAGGGAAGGCAAGGAAAGAAAAGGGAAGGAGATAGATGGAAAGGAAAGGAAAGGAAAGGAAGAGAAAAAGGAAAGGAAAGGAAAAAAAGGAAAGGAAAAGAAAAGAAAGGAAGATAGAAGAAGGAAAGGAACAAAGAAAAGTAAGGAAAGAAAAAGTAAAGAAGATAGAAGAGGGAAAGGAAGGAAAGGAAAGAAAGGTATAGAGAAGAAGGAAGAAAGGAAAGGAGAGGAAAGGAAGTAGAAGAAGGAAAGGAAAGGAAAGAAAGGAAAAGAAAGGAGGATAGAAAAAGGAAAGGAAGGAAGGAAAGGAAGCATTGACTTCTGACTCTCTCAGAATAAAATAAAATCATCAAATCAAAACTTTTTTGTTTTTTCATAATAATATGAACCAGCCATTTTTATAAGATCTATCAGTCTAATTGGTAAACCCAAAGTCAAGCGTTTCATTCTTTTCCACATCAAGCACCAAGTTCATAAGTGGTACTTATGTTCTTTTCTTTAGTTATTCTTTAATCCAAGTGATCAATCATGTCTGATTCTTGGAAAGTTTTAGAAAGGTTTTTTGTGGGAAGTGTTTTTCTCCTTGCCATCTCTTTCTTAGGACTCAGAGAGAAGGACTGAACCCTCACACAGCTAGCTCTGTGCCTCAAAGTGGACTAGAACTCACAGTCATTTAGTTTCTAGCCTGTTGCTTTTAAGCTCTACCCAAACTGTTCCAGGCACACAAAATGTAGCCAGTTTAATACAAATTCAGAGGCTCTGATTAAGAAAATAATTTCCAATAGACACTACATTAAAGACTGTAACCCGTGAATCTCGCTTGGGGATAAAATATAAAACATTAATTGTTTGTGTTTCTTCCTTACGGTGGGTCAGTATCATGTATGGATTGAGGAGGGGCTAAATTTGGATTTTGCACTAAGCTTTCCTTCATATATAAAGTTGTATTAATAGAGGAATACAATCAAGATCAAGTGAGTTACTAATTCCACTCTATAAAGCCTTAGTTAAGGCCACACCTAGCGTTCTGCATCCATTTTGGTCACCACACTATAAAAAAGATGTTAAGACTCTAGAAAGAGTGCAGAGGAGAGCAACCAGGATGATGAGGGGACTGGAGGCTAAAACCTGCGATAAACGGTTGCAGGAAGTGGGCATGATTAGTCTAGAGAAGAGAAGGACCAGGGGAGACAGGATAGCAGTCTTCCAATATTTGTGAGGCTGCCACAGAGAGGAGGGGGCAAGCTATTTTTTCAAGGCATCTGAAGGC
This sequence comes from Thamnophis elegans, assembly GCF_009769535.1. Taxonomy (NCBI): domain Eukaryota; kingdom Metazoa; phylum Chordata; class Lepidosauria; order Squamata; family Natricidae; genus Thamnophis; species Thamnophis elegans. The sequence continues at coordinate 12,813,906 of NC_045553.1, forward strand.
CAGACAAGGAATAATGGATGGAAACTGAATAAGGAGAGATTCATCCTAGAAATAAGGAGGAATTTCCTGACCATGAGAACAATCAATCCATGGAACAGAAGTTGCCTTCAGAAGTTATGGGAGCTTCATCAATGGAGGCTTTCAAGAAGAGACTGACTGGCATCTGTCAGAAATTGTGTAGGGTCTCCTGCTTGGGCAGGGGGTGGACTAGATGACCTACAAGACCCCTTCCAACTCTGTTAATCTGAATCTATCTAAGATGATCAAAGGCCTGGAGACTAAAACAATATGAAGAACGGTTGCAAGAACTGGGCATGACTAGTCTAGTGAAGGAGAAGGACCAGGGGAGACAGGATAGCAGTCTTTCCAATATCTCAGGGGTTGCCACAGAGTGGAGAGGGGCAGCTAATCTCCAAAGCACCCGAAGGCCAGACAAGGAAGAATGGATGGAAACTGACTGAGACTTTCAAGAAGAGATTGGACTGCCATTCTCAGAAATGGTGTAGGGTCTCTTGCTTTGGGGGGGAGGGGTTGGACTAGATGACCTATAAGGTCCCTTCCAACTCTGTTAACCTGTTAACTAATATTCAGTTGACATGTCTTCAATTTGGGAAAGAATTGAATTCGACCTCGAGAATACGGCTAAGGGGAGAATGGTTGCTGTGGTAGCTTAACAAACTTCTTCTGACAAGATCGTCTTTGTCTTTAAAAAAATATTGAAAGGAAAGCGAAGATTCCTACGCCATGCTGGGCATGGATTTGTTAAATATATCTCTGTCACGATGTTTAAAACATCTTTGATTAATAAAATATGAGTCCGGATCCTCACAGCTTGCTCATTAAGTAAAGGCCAAACTATAAGATTAATCCCTAGCTGTGCAATAATTAACATAGCAACACAAATGCCGCATAGGGTGGCCATTGAACGTTCTCTCAAGTTGGGGTGTGTGTGTTTAACTTATGAAGTCTTCTCCCACCCCCAACTGGGGGATCCAAGGTGACAAATTCAGTTGGCTTTGTGTGAAAGACAAGTTGCGTACTTGTGTCTTTTAGCCGCTGGAAGCAGCCCCGAGAGGAAGCATTCCGGATTTGAAAAATTGAATCTTTGTCAATCTCTGGGGAAATTGAGCTCTTGATGATCCTGCAAAATAATTTTAGAACTTTTATTTTCTCCTCTTTAAAGAAAGGGCCAATATTCCTTAAACATGGGAGGCTGTTGTCCTGGCAATGGGTGATCCTCTCCAGGTTTGCTCACCTCTTATGTCTCTCTTTTTGCTCATGGCAATCGGGCCAAATTTTGAGAATGGATTTTCCTCTTTGGAATACTAATGTTCTGCAAAAAGGAAGGGGATGGATTTAAAGCTGAGCTGTTTCCTTCTTTTGGTTGATTTGGATCTGGTTGCCATGCCAACCTCTGTAGATTCACAGGGGGAATTTTCATTCTTCTTCTTCTTCTTCTTCTTCTTCGTCTTCTTCTTCTTCTCCTCCTTCTCCTTCTCCTCCTCCTCCTTCTTCCTCCTCCTCTCTTCCTCCTCCTTCTTCCACCTTCTTCCTCCTTTCTTCTTCCTCCTTCCCTCCTTTCTCCTCTTCTCCTTCCTTCTTTCTCCTCCTCTTCCTTCCTCTTTTCTTCTCCCTCCTTCCTTCTTTCCTCTCCTTCTCTTTCCTCCACTTCTCCCTTCTCCACCTTCCCCCCTTCTCTTCCTTCCTCCTCCTTCCTCTTCCTCCTCCTCCTCTTCCCTCCTCCTCCTCCTCCTTCTTTTTCTTCTTCTTTACCAACACTAGCACCCATGTTGTATGGGTGTCTGCTTCATCTGGTCTCACAAAAGCTTAAATTCATTCTGCCCCAGCTCTCTTGAGGTCTGTAGGAAACATCTCCTTGTAGAAGATTAAAAAGCAGAAAGTAAGAGGGACACAGACTTCAGTTAACATTTTTCTATAAAAATGCATTTTCCCCCATCTAGCACCCTAACAATTTTGTGGTGACTTAAGAATCTAGTTCTCTACTGTAATGTCTGGCACTATCAAATGTTGGGAATGGCTGAACATCTTTAGAACAATAATCAGATAAAAAGAAGGAAGTTGACCGACAAATTTGCCTTTGGGTGGAAGAGTGGACACCAACCCTTATGTATTTCCTTATCATCCTCGTGTGTGTGTGTGTGTGTGTGTGTGTTCCACCATAACAAGTGCCTCAAACAATTTAAACACAGATGACTTACTCTCTGGAAACAAATACTGTGAGGGCAAGATACCCCTAACACACCTCAGGGTGTGTGTTCTGTTAAGATACAACCTGTTGTGCCTTAAAATGACTTCTACTGTACTGTTGTAAAATGGCTTCTACTGTACAGCACAGTGGAGTTGCCATGGTAATGGCTCCACAGTACTCCACAAGGGGCTCCCTCTGGTAAGGGGGAAAATCCAACATTAGAAATTATGTTGGTCCGGACTTTTCCCCCCTATAAATAAATACCGAGCAACGCTGGGTTATGGGCTAGTATTCTGTCATCTTTATGAGCAAATGTATTATGAAATGGAAAGGAAAAAGTCAGTTTACTGTCTTTGAGGGATTTCCCCTATTTTAATTCGTGCAGGGAAGAAGGGATTTGAAAAGAGTGCTTCCTACTCTACACTAAATTAAAAATAAAAAAACAGGTGCCCTCCGCATGCTATCTAATTAATATCAACTCGTAAGTTAACCCAGTTTAACATCTACCAAGTGTTTAAAACTTAAGACTTTCTCAATATAAGTATAGTATTAATTTGTCAAGCTGAGAGAGTGCCTTTGTCACAAGGTAGAAAGATATGGAAATGTCAGGAAAGTTGATTTAAAAAACCACCAAAAGAGATATATTTGTGGTAATATATCTCTTCTACATGTTTTTTCCCCCCATGTTTTATTTGTTTAATTGAATATTACTTTCCATTTCCACTGAATAGTGTGGTATCAAGGTTTTAAACAATCAAGATCCACATATTTGTTGTAATATTCATCACAATACTATTAATAATATAACTATGTATCCATACAGTTACAATGATGCATAATACCTTTCATCATCGAATTCTCTCCACATTATCACGTCCTCTTTTTTATATCTCCTCTTTTTTAACTTCTATTCTATTATCTAAACATTCATAAAATACATCCCACGTCAAGAAATACTCAGTTCTTTCTACAGCTTTAATAATAAGCGTTAATCTGTCCATTTCTGCAAAATCTAATATTTTCTTAATGACATGCTCATCTGACGGTATTTCATCATTTTTCCATTGTTGCGCAAATACAATTCTAGCTGCAATAATATACGTAATACCCGATATCTAGTCTTTTTATCATATTTTTCCAGTAGAATGCCCAACAAAAATATTTCAGGTTTCAAATCAATATGCTTTATCATTTTTTTCCAACCAAGTATGTATTTTTTCATCCTGATTTTTTTGGCTTTTGGGCATGTCCACCACATATGATAAAATGAACCTATTGATTGATTGTGTTTCCAACATTCAGCAGATTTATTTTTATACATTTTAGCCAATCTTGCTGCTCTAAAGTGTCCTTTATAAAACATTTTATACATGTTTTCTTTATATGCAGTTGACATAGTCAGTTTAACATTTCTATCCCATAGTTTCTGCCACTTATCTAGCTCTATTGCATATCTTCTCATTTTATACACCCTTCTGGATGTATTTCTGGGGATAAGAAAGAGCCCACTCCCTTCCCATTAGAAGGAGATATATATATATATCAAGTAGAGGAGGACATCTCCAATTTTTCATTTTGGATTGCTGTCAGCTTCCCACTTACTCTACTCTTAATCAGTTTCATTAAATAGATTGGATTAGCAGTGGAAAGAATCCCCTGGGATGCAACTGCAGCCCAGGGTAACTGAAGGGAAGCAGATTGATGGCATCTAACCTGACATATTTAATTCAGTCTTTGGCCCTTGAAATCCCCAGATTCTTTGGGAAGTTTAATGAGAAGGCAAAGGGACCTTTGTACACAATTGTCCACCTTTAAACGTGTTGCTGCAGGTAGCAATATCTGGCTAATTTATGCCTTCAATGCGGGAAACCAGAGAAGGGATTAATTTAGTAACTAGGTTTCATGTCTAAAGCAGGAATAGAATACAACAGAACAGAACAGAACAAAATAGAAACAGAACAGAACAGAATAACAAAGTTGGAAGGGACCTTGGAGGTCTTCTAGTCCAATCCCCTGCTTAGGCAGGTAACCCTAAACAAATGGTTGTCTAATCTCTTCTTTAAAAATTCGAGTGTTTGAGCATTTACAACTATAGCACTCACTAGATTATAACTCACCATCTCCTGGTGATTTGCCCAAAGTCACTCAACCATCTTTCACACCTAAGAAAGCACTAGAACTCACCATCTCCAGATGATTGCTCCAAAGTCTCCTATACCGCTTTCATGCCTAAGGTGGGACTACAACTCACTGTCTCCTGGTGATTGGTCCAAAGTCACCTAGCTGGCTTTCATGATTAAGACAGGACTAGAACTCCCAGTCTCCTGATTTCTAGCCTGGTGTCTTAACCACTAGACCTGACTGGCTTCCCCCATGAAGGATGTTGATTTCCCTAAGAAATACAATTAGGTATCACCATCCTAACTAAGGAACATCTTAACTAAGGAACTAACAAGGAAAGATTGAAGCCAAATGAGGTCCAGGCAGAAGAAGAACATCATGGCTTCAAAATCTAAGGGACCCATTTGGACAAAACTCAACAGCACTTATTCTTGTGGCTGTTGATAAAAATAGGACCACCAGTGTCCGGTGACAGATATGGCACAAGAAGAAGGATCCTAACTAAGGATGGAGGCTGATGGTGTTGTGGCCCACAAGCAGGCAATGGAGGTGGCAGCAGATTCAGACAGTGAGGAGGTTGGGGAGGAACCTGGGCCAGTCCTGGAGACTGGGGAAGGCTCTGATGAGGGCTCTGTGTTGAAGGCAGTAGTGGGCCAGGGCCGTCTGACAGTTATCAGCTGCCTTCAGAGTCAGACATCAGTGAGGCAGAAGAACAGGTGGAGCCTGTTCCCAGTGGTGCGCATCCGCAGAGTTGCCAGATGAAGGGAACAGCTAAAGAACAGGGGTCGACTTGGGAGTAAGGCCACAGGTGGGTGATGAATGGCCCCTCCTAGAGGAAATAAAGAGGAGCGAAAGGGGAGTGGAGTTTGCAGCAGACCATTAGTTCGCTTCATTGGTTCGTGACTCTCTGAGGCTCCTTGCCAAGTTCTGCAGATATTGGCAGCTCTCCAAGCCAGATAAGGTCTATGACTGTAAATCCTCCCTTGAAAGACTTTGCTGGATGTGAATGAGCAGAATTCACAGCAAATTAATAAAAGGCGTTTTTGTCGGGACCAGGAGTTTGCTTCATGCTCTTGGGAAGCCTCGGTCAGAACAGATGGTGGGAAGGCATAGCTAAATGATGGAAGTTACTGCAAGGGGTGATGAAAAGGATGTTTATTCTGTCTGGATTCACGAGCATCCCAGACACATCTGGACAGATGCTCTCAAAACAGTATGCTGGTTAGTTAGTCCCTTGGATCGGTCTCTCGGTGCTAACCTAGGTAGCCTTGAAGGGTATCACCCATCCTAACTAAGGACATCTAACTAAGGGTCCATCTGCTGGACTGTTGGATGGCACTTTAACCGCAGCAAACTCTTGATTGCAGAAAAGTCTTGCTGGTGGCTCTGAATCTCAGATAGGCAGTTGTTTATTTCCTCCGTGGCTATTTTTACCCTTTGCGTTTCAAATGCTCTGTTCTCAGGCTATCATTAAAGAACAAACTCCAATCGGGCTGCAGTGTTGATGCTCTTTTATGAGGACATGTTTTAATTTGCATCTCTAAAAAAGAAAGAAAGAATCTAATTGTGGAAGGGAGCTATTTAAAATGCAGATGGTTTCTCAGCCACCATACATAACCGGAATAAAACCGGTTGGATGGTTTAGCTGAAAACCTCCCTTGGCTTTTAACAGCTGGCACTTTCTGGATTCACAGGTTTCTTGTCTTTTGATGGCCTGGCACCAGTGGTGAAATCTATTTTTTCCCCCTACCGGTTCTGTGGGCGTGGCTTGGTGGGGGGAGAGGTCATGTGACTGGGTGGGTGTGGCTATGTAGTCATGTGACTGGGGGGAGTCAAAAGACAGAAACTCACTTTAACAATGTCCTGCAGGAGCAGGGGGTTGGACTAGATGACCTCTAGGTCCCTTCCAGCCCTGGATTGTTGTGCTATTTCAAGGTATCCTCTGAAGCTGCATCTAGTGCCAGGTTTGTGGTCCTTTCGCCATCTCCTTTTTCCCTCCCTCGCTCCCCCTCCCTCCCTCTCTTTCTTCTTTCTTTCTTTCTTCTTTCTTTCCTTCTTTCTTTCTTCTTTCTTTCTTTCTTCCTGTTTCCCAAAGAAAACACCGGGAGCCACAAAACCTGGGTGGGTGTGGCCAACTTGTCATCACTGACTCCCACCCAGTCACATGACAACCCCCTAACCACGCCTACCCAGATTTTGTGGCTCCCTCCCCGCTTCTCTCATCTCAGGCCAGGAGTGACTGGGAGGGAAGGGTGAGGAGCGGGGCCAGCCAGTGCTGGGTTCAGCCTACAGGGAGCCATAGCAGGGGGGGACAAAAGAGCCACAAGCAGCTCCGGAGCTGCAGGTTGCCAACACTCCAGGCGATACAGAATCTTGCTCCAGAAACAACAGTGGGTTAAATTTACCGGCTTCTTCTTTCTTCCTGCATTGAATTTATTTTCTTTCTTTTTCTTTCTTTTTTTTTGGCTTATGGTGGCCTTGTCTTCCCTGGAAGATTTTAATGACTCTCGCGGTGTTGTTTTAAATTGCATTTATTTCCACTCCTGGAAGAGCTGCTGGCATGGATTTCCCCATCAAGACACAACTGGGCTTAAAAAGGCAACTTGTTCTATTTAATTTTTTCCCCCAAAAAACATTTGTTCTATCCTGTGGATTTTTTTTTTTTTTTTTGCATTCTTCCTGTTGGAGATCACAGGATATTAGCTAGTTGTAACAGTTCAATGGACTGATTTCTTATTAAACAGGAGTGCTGCAAGGCAGAAACAGGGAAGCGGGAGATTAGATTTTTGATGAATTTCCGTATCTCACAGATGCTTTATTAAAGAGAGATATCTCAGAGAAGATGCAGAAGGTCCTTGGGAGATTCTGCCTGAGATTTTTTTGTACAGGTAGTCCTTGGTAGCTCAGTGGCTAGACGCTGAGTTTGTTGATCAGAAAGGTTGGCAGTTCGGTGGTTTGAATCCCTAGCACCGCATAACGAAGTGAGCTCCCGTTACTTGTCCCAGCTTCTGCCAACCTAGCAGTTCGAAAGCACGTAAAAAATGCAAGTAGAAAAATAGGGACCACCTTTGGTGGGAAGGTAACAGCGTTCCGTGAGCCTTCGGCATTGAGTCATGCTGGCCACATGACCACGGAGATGTCTTCAGACAGCGCTGGTTCTTCGGCTTTCAAACGGAGATGAGCAACGCCCCCTAGAGTTGGGAATGACTAGCAGATATGTGCAAGGGGAACCTTTACCTTTACCTTTAGTCCTCGACTTAGGACCACAATTGGAATTGGAATTTGTAAGCAATGCAGTTTAGTGAGTGCTGCCTTTGGCCATGGTCGTTAAATGAATGGTCGCACTTGTTAAAGGAATTGCTTTGGGCCAATGACCAGGAGACTGTCAGTCCTAGATCCCACTTAGCCATGAAACCAGGAGGCAGTGTGTTCAAGTCTCGTTTTAGGTATGAAAGCGGGCTGGGTGACTTTTGGCCAGTCACCAGGAGACTGGGAGTTCTAGTCCTGCCTTAGTTTGGAAAACCAGCTAGATGACTTTGGGCCAATCACTAGGAGACAGTGAGTTCTAGTCCCGCCTTAGCCTTGAAAGACAACTGGGTGACTTTGGGCCAATCACCAGGAGACGGTGAGTCCTAGTCCCGCCTTAGCCTTGAAAGCCAACTGGGTGACATTGGGCCAATCATCAGGAGACGATGAGTTCTGGTCCCGCCTTAGCCTTGAAAGCCAACTGGGTGATGTTGGGCCAATCATCAGGAGACGGTGAGTTCTCATCCTGCCTTAGCTTTAAAGCTGGCTGGGTGACTTTGAGCCAGTCTCTCTCTGTATCAGCCTAACCCACTTCACAGGGTTGTTTTTGTGGGGAAAATAGGAAGAGAAAAGTATGTTGGATATGTTCGTTGCCTTGAGTTATTGGTAAAAATAATAAAGGGGGGGTACAAATACATATATACATACATACACACACACACACACACGTGTGTATCTGTGAGTATGTATGTTCCAACATAACTCTGGAATGCCTTGAGCAATTTCAACCAAACTTGGTACACAGATGGCTTACTCTCTGGCAAAAAACACTGTCGGGGTAAGACACCCCTAACAACCCTCTGGGTGTGTGTTCTGTTAAGATACACCCTGTTGTGCCGTAAAATGGCTTCTACTGTACTGCCGTAAAATGGATTCTACTGTACAGGGCAGTGAAGTTGCCATGGTAATAGCTTCACAGTACTCCACAAGGGTGCTCCCTCTGATCAAGGGGAAAATCCAACATTAGGAATTACGTTTGGTCCAGATATTTGTCCCCTATAAATAAATATTCAAGCAACACTGGGTTATCGGCTAGCAAATAAATAAAACCCTCCATTTCTTTACAGGACATTTTCCATCTTATCCCAACACCATCCAACCTACCAGCAGCATTTGAACAAAATACCACTGCAATGCTTGAGTCCCTCTTTGCTTTCCTTGCAGGAAAATGAACTGAAAAAATGTCGGGGATGGAAAGGATCCTTTGAACTTCCAATATGCAAGCGTATCACCCAAGGTATTACAAGTACAACTAGGGAATTTGCAAGGTGAGGGTTTAAGTCAAAAGAAGGGGCTGCACTTTCAAATCAGAGGCAAATTTCTTTGAATTGGCTTTGTTGTGATCTGCTGGCAACCTGTGGAGCTAGCAGCAAAGTCAGACAGGGAGGAGGTTGGGGAGGAACATGGGCCACTCTTGGAGTCTGGGGAAGGCTCGGATGAGGGCTCTGCGTCGGAGGCAGAGATGGGGACAGAGCCTTTGGGAGTTATGTTCTGCCTCTGGAACCTCCAGAGTCTGACATCAATGAGGCAGAGGAACAGGGGGAGCCTATTCTCAGCGCGCGCATGCACAGAGCTCCCAGAAGGCAAGAACAGTTAAGACCCCAAAAGGCGACTCGGGAGTAAGGCTTGGAGATGATTGGACCCTCCCATAAGACAGAAAGGATGAGCAAAGGAGCCTTTGCAGGAAGCAATTTTGTTTGTCCTGGTCGGTTTAAACTCTGAAGCTCCGTGTGGCCTTGCAAAGCTAAATGCCAATTAGGTCTCTGGCAGCGTTTCAAGGGAGATAAATTTGGGTGCTTTTCAGCCTTGTCCCGAAAGACTTTGGCAGACTTCTGTCCGACTCTTTACAAACTATTTGTGACTCATTATGGGATGTGAATGAACATAATTCACAGCCGTTGAAATAAAAAGAGGGTTTTGGGGATTAAGCATGTGCCTTTTACTATCTCAGGAAGCCTAGGTCAGGCTTAAGGCTGCAGCCAAGACCTGAAGCTTTGGAAACTTGAGGCACACAGCATCGTTCTCTTCTTCTTGGTTGGTGAATTTAATTCTGTGATGCCCCCATGCTGTCAGGCTCATCTTTCACCACCGAATGTCACTGCCAGTACCTAATACTGAGGCTATCGAGCATCCTCCAACCAACGTCAATCCGGATCTCTTTTGTTCCTCATTTGTGGGATCCTTGGTGATCTCTGAGCATGATTGTTTTCTTGCAGATGTTTTATTACCCACCTGGGTAACATCATCAGTGCTAGAAAGGAGGGGAGTTTGCAGGGTGGAGAAGAGAGATGAGGGGAAACAGGGAGGAGAAGGAGATCCTTGGTGCTCTTTGAGCTGGATGGTTTACAGACATTTCATTACCCAACTAGGTAACATCATCAGGAATAGAAGGGTGTGGGGTTTGCTCTCTGTTTCTATACAACTGGCTTGCCCTGTCAGTGTTGGTGGGAGTGTTCTTGGTGGCGCCTTGATTAGGTTGTTGTTTACTGTTTGATTGTTTCCCTGAGATGGTAGTTCTTTAACTTTGGGGTGTTGTCCTTTGTGACTCTGACATTAAAATATATCCAACTGCTACAATGGTTGAACTTCAGAACTTCTCCTGTCTTCTATAGTTGGGGGATAAATAGTAGAAGGAATCTCATTCAGAGACAATTGTTCACCTTCTGTTGACAAGAATGTGAGTATGGAAAGGGGTTTTTAACCCTCATTTTCCCCCACCCCCTTCCTGTTTGCTTTCTAGGTGTAAAACAAGGATGACCGGCTTAGAGAAGTCCTTGCTGTAGTAACCAAAGAACGAGATTTGGCTCTCTGGAGGAAACACCATCTCCAAGCCAAACTGGAGAACTTAGAGCAAGTCCTAAAGGTAGGGTTGGTATTACTATGAAAGCCCTCAGTGGCTAAGACACTGAGCTTGTTGATCAGAAAGGACGGCAGTTCGAATCCCGAGCACCGCGTAACGGAGTGAGCACCCATGACTTGTCCCAGCTTCTGCCAACCTAGCAGTTCGAAAGCACGTAACAAAATGCCAGTAGAAAAATAGGGACCACCTTTGGTGGGAAGGGAACAATGTTCCGTGCGCCTTCGGTGTTTAGTCATGCTGGTCACATGACCACGGAGACGTCTTTGGACAGCGCTGGCTCTTCGGCTTTGAAATGGAGATGGGCACCGCCCCCTAGAGTCGGGAATGACTAGCACATATATGGAAGGGGAACACCTTTAGAACAGGACAGCCAACAGTACAGGCAGTCCTTGACTTCCAACCATTCATTTAACGACCGGTCAAAGTCATAAGGGCACTGAAAATAAGCGACCCATCCTTGCACTTCAAACCCTTGCAGCCTCCTCACAATCATGTGATCAAAATTTGGGCATTTGTAAACCACGTGTATTTTCGAGGGAGCACGATGGCTCGGTGGTTAAAGATGCTGAGCTTGTCAGTTGGAAAGGGTTTGAGACCCGAGCATCATGCAATGGGGTGAGCTCCCATACTGTGCTCCAGCTCCTACCCACCTAGCCATTCAAAAGCATGCGAATGCGAGAATCAGGAAACAGACTCGTTGTCTCGCAACCCCCACCCCTTCTTTTTTTGGTTAATGTGAATTCCTAACATTCACATCCAGAAAAATCCTGGCAATAAGTCTTAAAGGTTTAATTGCAACAACAGACCTTATCAGTCCTTGGATAGTTGCCAGGCCGAGAGCTTCTTGTCGCAATGCTGTACAATGAAATACCTGACAAAGACATAAACTCAGATAAGCAAATCTTCACAATAATAAACAAACTAATTGCCTCCTGCAAACTCCACTCCCCGTTTGCTCCCATTTATTCCCTATGGGAGGGGCCATTCAATGTCCACTTGTGGTTTTTCTCCCGAGTCGACCCCATTACTTAATTGTTTCCTTCTCCTGGCAACTCTGTGCATACATACATTGGGAATAGGCTCCAGCTGTTTGTCTGCCTCACTGATGTCTGACTCCGTAGGCAGCTGATAACTGGCATACGGCCCTGGCCCCCTCTCTGCCTCCGACACAGAGCCCTCGTCAGAGCCTTTCCCAGACTCCAGGACTGGCCCAGGTTCCTCCCCAACCTCCTCACTGTCTGAGTCTGCCACCAGATGCGCTGGTTGCTGGTGGGTAACAACAGAATCATAAAACCAAGCAACGCCTATAACTCTTAAGGACCCAACCTTTAACCACCATCCTCCTTAGCAATGCAAATTCTGCTTATAAGTCAAGGACTCCCTACAGCTTGCTAGCTTCAACCGCTGTGGTTGTCTTCCTTTCTCTCCCCAGCATATGCGAGAGGCTGCTGAACGGCGGCAACAGCTGGAACTAGAGCATGAACAAGCCTTGGCTATTCTCAACTCAAAACAGAAGGAAATTGAACTGTTGCAAAAGGTAAGAGAAGGGGTGGCCGGACCTCAGTAGCCAACAGAAGGGTAGAAATTGCTGCAGAGAATGAAAAGAGATGATCTGGTTGATGTGTCATCTATCTCTCTCTCTCATCTCTCTCTCTCTCTCATCTCTCTCTCTCTCTCATCTCTCTCTCTCTCTCTCATCTCTCTCTGTCTCTCTCTGTCTCTCTCTCTCTCTCTCTCTCTGTCTCTCTCTCTCTGTCTCTCTCTCTGTGTGTGTGTTTCTGTCTCTCTCTCTGTCTCTCTCTCATCTCTCACTGTCTGTCTCTGTCTCTCTCTCATCTCTCACTGTCTCTCTCTGTCTCTCTCTGTCTCTCTTTCTCCTTGTCTCTCTGTCTCTCTTTCTCTGTCTTTCTCTCTCATCTCTCACTGTCTGTCTGTCTGTCTCTCTCTCTCTCATCTCTCACTGTCTCTCTCTGTCTCTGTCTGTCTCTCTCATCTCTCTCTGTCTCTCATCTCTCTCTGTCTGTATGTCTCTCTCTCATCTCTCTCTCTCTCCTTCTTTGGTTTATGAAATTCTCCACTTGCAGGCCAGTAAATTTAATAACCGTCTGTTCTCGTTGCTCCTTAACAATATGATCGGAACAATTATCCAATTACGGAATATATGAAATGTCTCTCCTGGCCAGTTCTTCCTAGCCAGCTTCCAAAACCAGACAGAACCTTAATAATGTCCTTCAAGAGGAAATGGATACTGATAAGGAGATCCAATAAGGATAACTATGTCAGTCAGGAAACCAAGATTACTGTCTCTCTCTCTCTCCCTCTCTCTCTCTCTCTCTCTCTCGGTCTTTCTCTGTCTCTCTCCTTTATTATTACAAGCTCTAATTTCAAAAAGATGTATTATTATGGAAATCTGTGTTACAAGGTAAGATAGTCATTTCTTATTACATTGCCAAGGACATTTCATATTGCAAACCTCAATCTTAACTTCTCGCCTCTCTGGATCTGATTGCCTAGTTTAATATATAGTTTGGCATACAGACTGAGTAATCCCAGCTGCAGGATCCGGTCTTGAGGTCATAGAGAGCAAAGATGGGGATGAATGGTTAAACTTTGACCCAAGATTTGGGGGGACTTTCTCAGCTACCTAGTGGGACATCACTTCTAGTTCCTGAAGTACACCAAAACACACACACACACACACACACACACACACACACCTATGCCAAAAAACCCTTCCTCTCTGCCCTCCAATTTCCAGAAAGTTTCTCTCTCTCTCTCAGAAAAGGCTTCTGTTTTTGTTCTCACTTTCAGATGAATTTACAGGTTGTCCTCATCTTACAAACATTCATTTAGCGAGCTTTCAGTTGGTCATGTAGCCATTCAGTTACAGCGGGCCCTGAAAAAAAAAGTAACTTACAACCAGTCCTTGCAGTTACGACCATCACAGCATCCAATTACCCGGGGAAAAAAGGTCATAAAAACCAGGTCATAAAAAGAAAATGTATATTTCATTATTCATATTATAACAGCAGCTAGGATTCTATTTCCCCAAAATTGGAAAAATGAAGAGAATCCATACAGAGGAGAATGTGATTAGGAAAATATTAGAATATTAGAATATTAGAAATATTAGAATGTGCAGAAATGAACAGATGGATACTGGCTATCAAAGAGAACAAACAAACTGATTATTATACAATTTGGGAATCTTTTTACCAGTGGTTAGAGGATAGATATAAGAATTAATAGTACAAGGAGTTATCTAAAGTATAGAAAATGTATTAATAGCCAATATAACTAATAGAGTTAAATAAATTACAATGGGATTTTATATTTTAAGGTTGGCACAAAATATTTTTACCCAGTCAACAGACTGGTTAATGGAAAATGGATTGTTTATATAAAAATTAAAAAAAAAACATTTAAAACAAAAAATAACACCTCCTTGCATAGCCATGGAAATTAGAATCCCAAACATGTTTATAAGTCAAGGACTCCCATCTGTTTGATGGTGTTTGGGGAACTTCTTTTATGGGAAAGACGCGGAAGTTATTTATTTTCTCTTTGATTTCCCCTAATTTTATTTTTATTTTAGTATCCAAATGAGAAACATCATGTAGAATTTTTTTTCTGATTTTTCCCCCTTTAAACTTCCAAGCCCAGGTGAATGTTTAAGAGATGTATTTCATGTGTTAAATCTTCTAAAAAAACCTTTGCCAAAATCAAATCTGGTCCAAGACTTTTTGATATTTATGACGTATGATGACTGCCAAATTCCTGAAAATTGCTCCCCTTGTCTGAGCGTTAGGAAGAGCATTCAAAACTCAACTCCACAAATGATGGCATCATTTGTCTATGGAGATTCTCAGTCATCCAGGCCATGGTTGTCCCAAAGGTGCTTTTTACAAGCGGCAACTGGGCTTTTGAGACCTTTCGCTTCTCATCCAAGAAGCTTCTTCAGCTCTGACTGGATGGTGGGGAATGGAAGGATTTATACTCCTTGCAAACAGTTGGTCATTTGCATCCTTTTAGTGGGTCATTGAGGCCACTTGGAAGTTTCTCTGTGTCCTCATGATCAATTGAGTAGGGCAAATGGTTCTTGTAGTCTGCAATTTTTCCTCTGGAAATCCATTCCTCCTTCCACACCATTCAAACAGTGTTCACCTCAAATCGTATAGCTAAAAAGTCTGTAGAGATTCTCGGTCCTCCAGGTCACGGTTGCCGCAAAGGTGCTTTTTTCAAGAGGCAACTTGGACTTTCTGGGGTTTTTTTTTTTTTTGAAGTTTTGCTTCTCCTCCAAGAAGTTTCTTCAGCTCTGACTGGATGGTGGGATATGGAAAGATTTATACTTCTTGCAGACGGCTGGTCATTTGCATGGGTTTGAGTACAATGCAGGGAGCCCTGTGTAGATCTGTATATTGGGGAAACAAAACAACCACTTCATAAAAACATGACACAACATAGAACAAACCCATCAGGACTAGATTCAGCCGTCCACCTGCATTTAAAGGACAAAGGCCACTCTGTTGAAGACAGCAAAGTTCACATTTTGGATGGAGAGGATCACTAGTTTGAATGAGGGGTCAAAGAGACCATCTGTGTCAAAATTGAACAGCCTTCTCTCAATAGAGAGGGAGGGATAAAACATTGTCTATCTCCAGTCTACAACACAGTTCCGAGAAGGCTCCGCACCCATTTGCACCATTCAGGTGACCCTGAGGACACAGATAAACCTCCAAGTGGCCTCAATGACTCCCTAAAAGGATGCAAATGACCAGCTGTCTGCAAGGAGCATAAATCCTTCCTTTCCCCACCATCCAGTCAGAGCTGAAGAAGCTTCTTGGAATGAGACGCGAAAGGTCTTCAAAAGAAAAAAACAAGAAAGTCCAGTTGCCTCTTTTTAAAAAAAGCACCTTTGGGATGGCGTCATTTCTACAAAATGTATTGCAGAGCAAAATAAGTTAATCCTTCTGCCTTTTCCTCTTTCTCTCTTTTTGAAGGCTCAGGTTGAGGCAAAGAAAGAACATGAGGGAGCCATCCAGCTGCTAGAGGTAAGGCCAGTCTTCATTTACTTTGCCACTTGGAGTTGCATTATTAAGTACAGGTAGTCCTCGACATAAAACAGTTTGTTTAATGACCATTCAAAGTTACAATGGCACGGGGGGAATGACTTAGGATCGTTTTTCAAACATACAGTGCGCCATTACAGCTTCCCTGTGGTCTCGTGGGCAAAATTCAGGCGCTTGGCTGCTGACTCATATTTATGACGGTTGCAGTATCTGGGGGTATGTGTTACATGATCCCCTTTCTCTATCCTCTGATGAGCGAAGTCAACGGGGAAGCAAGATTCGCTTAATACCCAGGCGATTCGCTTAACAACTGCCGCAATTCACTTAACAAACGTGGCAAGTAAAATAGGGCAAAACTCACTTAACAAATTTCTTGCTCAGTGACCAAAACGTGGGGCTCTATTGTGGTCGTAAGTCAAGGACAACCTGTACAATGAATCAACTGTGAAATGAATCAACGATTAGACCAGTGGTTCTCAACCTGTGGGTGGGGACCCCTTTGGGGGGAGCCTTTCACAGGGGTCGCCTAAGACCATTGGAAAACACATTTTTTAAAGAAAAAATACGAAAAACATAAAATAATTTTATGGTTGGGGGTCACCACAACAAGAGGAACTGTATTAAAGGGTCGCGGCATTAGGAAGGTGGAGACCCACTGTGTTAGACGAACGGGCAGAGAAAAAAATGGCCAGGTCAAGCGTGCTGCATGTTTGAGATTTTTTCCAAGGTGAGACGGTAAGAAAGAATGTGAAGCAAAATTAATTAATGTACGTAATCATTCTAACAATGATTGGAAGGTATTAAGCACTAAAGCTTGCTTCCAATCCATTCCACAGGGACAAAGGGGCCGCAAAGTGGAAGAGATAAAGGCAACCAAAGAGCCTCGTTCGAAAAAAACCAAAAGATTTGAAAGAATTAAATGAGGCTTGAGGTAGAAAGATCTCAAGTTGTTGTAGGAAAAAGACACTTCTTGTCATCCCTTTTGATGTCTAACTTTCTGAATCGGAGTAGGAAATACTGGTTTGCGTAGTGAAAGGTGTTCCGTTTGCTATCGACGATTCGGACACGGATTCTGTAGTTCAGGAGTCTCCAAACTTGGCAACTTTAAAACCACTCGACTTCAACTTCCAGAATTCCTGAGTCAGCATGACTGGCTGAGGAATTCTGGGAGTTGCAATCCACAAGTCTTAAAATTGCCAAGTGTTCTGACCCAATTCCCCAAACACGACAAACCCTCTGTAGTTAAATAAATGTTCCCTTTATTAGGAGCGCCAGCAGCCCCGGCAAAAAGTCTCAGGCTAACAAGTCCGACTGACCGGAAGATGAATAGTTGTCTGTCACATTTATTCATCTCCACCCCCTGCCTTTTATCCCCAGAGCTAGGGTGGGGCTTCACTAGGAGCAGTGGCTCTACCATCCTGAGGACCGGCCCATAGATTTCCACTGCTCTCCTCTCCTCTGTCTTCTGCGCATCTGCACGTCAGGCATTGGACCCAGCTGTTCCTCCTCTTCCTCATCAGCCACTTCCAGACCTGGGGTCTATTGACCCTCCATCTGAAGGCTGACGGACGGCCCAGGCTCTGCCTCTGCCTCTCTCTTTCTCTCTCTCTCTGTTTCTCTCTCTCTTTCTCTCTCTCTGTTTCTCTCTCTGTTTCTCTCTCTCTGTATGTGTCTATGTCTCTGTCTCTTTCTGTCTCTCTCTGACTCTCTTTCTGTCTCTCTGTCTCTCTCTGTGTGTGTCTCTCACACTCTCTCTCTCTGTCTCTCTGTCTCTCTCTCTCTGTCTCTTTCTGTCTCTGTCACTCTCTCTTTCTGTCTCTCTCTCTGTTTCTCTCTCTTTCTCTCTCTCTCTTTCTCTCTGTGTGTCTCTGTCTCTTTCTGTCTCTCTCTAACTCTCTTTCTGTCTCTCTGTTTCTCTCTGTGTGTGTCTCTCTGTCTCTCACTCTCTCTCTCTGTCTCTTTCTGTCTCTCTCTCTCTGTCTCTGTCTCTCTCTGCCAACTCCATTTCCTCTTCCCCCTCGAAGTTCTCAGATTACCTTGATGCTGGCCCTGACTCCCATGCCTCCTTCTCCTCCTCTGATTCGACTGCTTGAGGGGCCGGCAGCCGACAGGCCACAACACCAAGTTTGGAGACCCCTCCTCTAGTTGGGAAGTGATATGGAACTTATCACCTGGCTGTGCATTTTTATATTTGCAAACCTGTTGGGATTGATATGAAGCCTCTCTGAAGGAATGGTCCTTAATACAGATCGTCCTCAACTTATAGCCACAATGGAGAACCAACATTTCCATTGCCGAGACATTGGTTAAGTGGGTTTTGCCCCCATTTTAGGACCTTTCTGGCTGTTTTTAAGTGAATGACTGCATGGTCCCACGGTGGTTAAGTGAACCTCATCGCTTGTTGGAAGGTCGCAAAAGAGGATCCCGGGATCCCGGGACACTGTGACCGCATCTGAGTTTTGATCACATGTCCATGGAGATGCTGCAAAGGTCATAAGTGTGAAAAATGATTGCAAGTCTTTAGACTTCTTTATTGGCCAAGTGTGATTGGTCACACAAGGAATTTGTCTTTGGTGCAGAGGCTCTCAGTGTACATAAAAGGACAAGATACATTAAGCAAGAATCATAAGGAGCAGCATTTAATGAGAGTCATAGGGTACATATCGCATTGCTTATTTAAGCAATAAGGAAACAATCAATATCAATATAAATCGTAAGGATACAAGCAAGAAAATTACCATCCTGCAGTCCTAAGTGGGAGGAGATGGGTGTTAGGAACGATGAGAAGACTAATAGTAATAGTAATGCAGCCTTAATGAATAGTTTGACAGTGTTGAGGGAATTATTTGTTCAGCAGAGGGATGGAGTTTGGGTAAAAAAACTGTCCTTGTGTCTAATTGTCTTGGTGTGCAGTGCCCTGTAGTGTCTCATTTTGAGGGTAGCAGTTGAAACAATTTATGTCCAGGATGTGAGGGGTCTGTAGGTATTTTCACGGCCCTCTTTTTGTACAGGTCCTCAATGGAAGGCAAGTTGGTAGCCATTGTTTTTCGTGCAGTTCTGATTCTCCTCTGAAGTCTCTGTCTGTCTTGTTGGGTTGCAGAGCCAAACCAGACAGTTATGAAGGTGCAGATGAGAGACTCAATCATTTCTCTGTAAAGAATCCACAGCTTTTTGGGCAGTTTGAGCTTCCTGAGTTGGCTCAGAAAGAACATTCTTTCTTGTGCTTTTTTGATGTTAGGTGTTCATTTTAGGTCTTGAGATATGATAGAACCTAGAAATTTGAAAGTCTCTACTGTTGATATTGTGTTGTCTAGTCACATTTTTCAGCGCCGTTGCAACTTTGAGTGGTCACTCAATGAACTGTTTTAAGTTGAGGACTGCCTGTACCCAAGGAATAATAACAAAGCCTCAAACATGGTAGGCAGGGGAAGCTTGCAAGTGAAGCTTGCAAAGAACGGGGAGCATAAATTTCTCAATGTAGAGGATGGGAAATTAGTCCAGCGACCCATCAGGAATCTTCCTAGTGAGATAGGGAAATCAGCAAAGGTGAACAATTTTAGTTCCCGATTTTGTTTCTGGTTGCTTCTACATGCTTAGAACCAACATCGGGGATTGTGAATTGCTGCAAGCATGAGTTGTAGTTTTGTTTTTTTTTAAAAAAATATTTGATAGAGCTTTACCGGCAAAACATCCCTGTGTGTTTTACTGTTACCATCAAATGTATTGACATCAGTTTTTTTAAAAAGGAAAAGGAAAAAAAAGCAAAAAGAAAAGTCCAAACGACTCAGACATTTTTGGTTGCTTGCAAAAGGAAATTAGTTCGGTCCCAAGAGGGGAGGGGGCGCGTGTCTTTTATTAGGGTAAATGGCTTTTCTTTTTTTCGATTTCACCTGCCATTTCCCTCTTCAGTGATTTCCTGATCAATCTGTCCCAGCTTGGGAACCTGATTAAATTTTTCCCCAGATGTGTTTATTTAATTGGCCCATAGAGACTGCAAATCGGCAACTGTATTGATTTTTCTCCCTGCCCTGGAAATATATTCCTTTTGATGCATGCTTTCCCCCCTCCACTGCCCTTCTCTCCCCCCACCACCCTTTTTTTAAAAAGCGTGGTAAGTGTACTAGCGGGCATATCTCGTTGAAAACTAGTTTCAAAGCTTGTGTTTGCCTCACTGGATGGGGGTTGTGAAATTCCAGCCCCTGCCTTTTCCCAAACTGCAAAACTGCAAAAAAGAAGATACTTTAGAGGCAGTTCTGTTAAACTTACAAAAAGCTTTGTTGTTTGGAGCAGCACCTAAATTAAGGAAGGAAGGAAGGAAGGAAGGAAGGAAGGAAGGAAGGAAGGAAGGAAGGAAGGAAGGAAAAACAAACAAACAAACAAACAATTCCAGAAGCTCTGAAACCATTTCAGATCTGTAGCATAGACAGGCTCAATATGTGTATTGCTTTGTAGAGGATGTCTCTGTTGTTTGGCTGTGTTTTGGCTTTTTGTAAATCTTTCTTTTAACGCACAACTTTTTCCCCCCATCCTGTGTCTTTGTTTTTTTGTTCTTCCTTCTTCTATGTATTGCTTTGCTTCTCATCCAGATCACTTTGGACAGTATGCAGGTATTTTTAGATGGAGGGGAGAGGGAGGGAGGAGGGGGGGGGAAACATTATATGGGTCTTCTTCTACCCAACCTCTACCAGCTTGCCCCTTGCCAAATGCCCTTGGCCTACCTTTGCATGGAACCCTAAACACGATTGTTACTCAAAAAAGCATGCCGAGTTGCTTGATGCGAATACTGGCGCATGGCTTGTTGGGATGTCCAAGCAAATGGGAGATCCTTCAGCCCATAAACCTACAGACCCAAAATGCTCGGTGACTAATAACTTCTGGAGATCATCTGCTTGGCGGGTTGGCCACTAATCCAAAAAGCGTGCCTTGGCAGAACCGTGCAGAACTGCTCTCCATGCAAAGTAGAAAGTTTCTTGTGTCTGTCTGTAGACGTCTGTCTGAATTCACAGTAGATGGTCTTAACCCTAACTCTAGCTGGAAGAGATTCTGGAAGGATCTTGGCCGCAGGGCTTCATAGAGCAGCTGACAACTCTATTCTGACCTAGGCTTCACAAAATCACGAAGCAGACTCCTTGTCCAGACAAAATCCCCTTCTTTATTCAGCTAACGTGAATTCCTCTCATTCACATCCAGCAAAGTCCTGGCAAACAGTCTTTCAAGGGTGAATTGCCAACCACAGACCTTATCAGACTTGGAGAGTTGCCAGGCCAGTATTTCCTAAATGCAATGCTGTACAAGAAAATACTTGGCAAAGGAGTCTCTGACAGTCATGAACAAACCTTCACACTAATTAAGCAAACTAATTGTCTCCTGCAAACTCCACTCCCCTTTTGCTCTTCTTTATTTCCTCTGGGAGGGGCCATTCACTATTCACCTGTGCCTTTACTCCCAAGTTGACCCCTGTTCTTTAGCTGTTCCCTTAATCTGGCAACTCTGAGTTTGCGCGCACTGGGAACAGGCTCCAGCTGTTCTTCTGCCCTACTGATCTCTGACTCTGAAGGCAGCTGATAACTGTCAGACGGCCCTTCCCCATTCTCTGCCTCCGACACAGAGCCCTCATCAGAGCCTTCCCCAGACTCCAGGGTGTCCCATGTTCCTCCCCAATCTCCTCACTGTCTGAATCTACCACCAGCTCCGCTGGCCGCTGGTGGGCCACAACAAATTCTTACGATGACTTTGATTAGCCTTCAAAGATGTTTAGGAGTTCCAGACCTGGTTCGAACATGGATAGGAGACTTCTTGAAATTGCCATGGCTTAATCTAGATAGTTAATTGAAGGGTATGGAGACCTGTTGACCTGTAGCAATCGTACAAGAATGGTTTGGGAGACTACCATTCACCCACCATTGATGGAGGATGCTTTCAGCCATTTCTAGCACATTCAGTCTACATGTAGCAAGGGCAGAGACAATGGCAGTGACTCATTTCAGCTTCCAGGCCATGCCTCTTCCTGGCACTTCACATTTGTCCACACCTGAGATCCCATGGAACCATAATTGCAATTCATGGATCTTCATCGAGATTACGGGCGGGAAGAGGTTGCACGGAAGTTCTTTTTCAAGGCAAATGTGGCTCAACCAACAACTTCAGAAAACAATTTAGTCCTAGATGGAGCCACAAAGTAAATAAGGAGTCCAGAGGGCTCAACCATACAATGAATGATTGAAGGAACTAGGTATGTCCGGTCTAATGAAGAGAAGAATTGGGGATGATATGATACCAGTCTTCCAGTACTTGAGGAGAAGAAGGGGTTGAGCTCTTCTCCAAACCACCTGAGGGCAGGACTTTGGAAGCTTAACAAAGAGAGATCCAACCTAGAATTAAGGGGAAATTTCCTGACAATTAGAGAGAACAATTAGTGAAAGAGCTTCCCTCCGGAAGTCGTGGGTGTTCGGTCTTGAGGTTTTCAAGAAGAGACTGGACAGCCATTTGTCCGGAATAGTAAAAGGTCTCCTCCTTCAGCAGTGAGATGGACTAGAAGACCTTCAAGGCCCTTCCAACTCTTTTATTCTATGTGCTATAATTACTGTATTTTTCAGAGTATAAGACGCACCTTTTTCCCTCAAAAAGAGGTGCATCTTATACATTGAATACAGCATTTTTGCCTCCCAAAACCCAACCCTTTACACCAAAATGGTCGTGGAGAGCCTTTAGGAAGCTTATAGAGTGCTCCTGGGAGCTGGGAAGGGCAGAAATGAGTGAAAAACGGGCCGTTTTTTGCTCATTTTTGCCCCCCCCCCACCAGCACTCTACAAGCCTCCTAAAGGCTATTCATGCTCTTTTTGGGAGGAAAAAACGGACCCGTTTTTGCAAAAAAATCACCGTTTTGGGAGGTCTGCAGAGTGCAAAACCTTTTTTAAAAAATGTGCCTCTTCAAAATCTTGATGCGTCTTATACTCTGAAAACGGTAGCTGGATAAATTGACATGGACTATGGGTCCTCCATCAGTGGAAGATTTCAAGGCTGGACAGCCATTTGTTTGGAATGGTAGAGGGTCTCCTGCTTGAATAGGGGTTGGACCAGAAGACCTTCAAGGTCCCTTCCGACTCTTTTAGTCTACATTCTAAGCTTCTGACACATCTCTGCTAGGTCTCAAATCTGCCTTTTCCCACCGATAGTAACAGAGGGCCACCGAACATTTCAAACTGGGTCACAATCCAAAATTGCCATGTTTGCCCTATTCCCATTTGTCCATACGGATTGTTCCTGGGAAGGATTTGGATGGGAAATTGCCCGTTTTTCAGGGCAGAGGCGGGAAACATGGCACTCCTTTGCTATCCTGGTGTACCTTTGCCCTTTGACAAGTCTTGCAGTTCTTTTCTCCTCTCTGTTTGCCCAGGCCAAAGTCTGTGAGCTCGAAGAGAAATGCCGGACGCAGAGTGAGCAATTCAACCTCCTGTCCAAGGAACTGGAAAAGTTTCGGCAGCAAACTGGAAAGTTCGATCTTTTAGGTCCTAACCTGTTGGTCTCCTCGGCTCTTCCTGGCTCTCCTAGCAAAACTTTAGCCCAATTGATGAACGGAATTGCCGCCTCTTTGGGTCAAGGTAAGAAGGAAGAGAGGGGGTCAACCTTACCAGGTAGATCAGACAAGAAACACGGCTAAATGAGCTACCGTATTACCATATTTGGAGTATAAGACGGACTTTGTCCCCCCCAAAAGAGGGTGAAAGTTTGGGTGCATCTTATACACAAAATGTAGCCCCTCCCCACCCTTTGGCCTCTGCCTCCCAGCAATTTGCCTCCTTGCAGCAAACAGCCTGTTTTCGTTTCAGCTGCCGCACAGCCTGATTAGCACAAGCAGCTGATTGTCAGTTGGATTGACCTCCCCACCACCAGCTGTTTCAGGCTGCAGAGATTGCCATTGCCTATTGCCGCCTCTGCGCACCTCATTTTCGGCCTCCATGCACTCCATTTTCTGCCCCTTCCAATCCCCACTGCCCAGAGTGGGGGTGGGGGGGATGGGGCACACAGAGGCCAAAAACGGGGCATGTGGAGGTTGAAAACAGGATGCGGAGGCTGAAAATGGGGTGCATGGAGGCAGCAATAGGCTATGGCAATCCCTGCAGCCTGAAACAGCTGATCATCAGGGGGCCCTACAGTCAGCTGCTTGTGTTAATCAGGCTGTGCTGAAACTGAAACTGAAAACATCCTCTTGGCAGCATCTCTTGGTCCTGTCTTCTGAGATCTTTCCCAGATACCATTATAGTTGCATGCTTTTCAGCTTGAGAAATTAGCAACGGTCCCTTCTAAAGCTTCTTTCGCCACACATTTTGCAGCTGTGGGCAAGGCAGTCTCTTATCTGACCATCTCCTTGGCAGCTGTCTTCCAAGGTCTTTCCCATATGCCATTATAGCCACATGCTTTACAACTTGAGAAATTAGGAAAAGTTCCTTCTAAGCATCTTTCTCCACCTGTTATGTTGCTCTGGGCTATGCTGTCTCTTATCTTTTCATCCCTAGGCAGCATCTCTTTTCCCCATCTCACAAGGTCTCTCCCACATGCCATTACAGCCATCTCTTTACAGCCCAAGAAACTAGGGAGGGTCCCTTCTGAGCGCCTTACCTTGCCCAGTATCCATTTGTGGGCTAAGCAGTCTCTTATCTGACCACTTCTTTGGCTGCATCTCTTTGCCCCGACTCCCAAAGTCCTTCCTGCATACCATTATAGCCCCGGGTGTGGGCTTCGGCAGGCACTACTGCCAGTTCGCTCGTGTGCATGCTGCAGTGCTGTTAAAATTGTTCTGAGAAACTGGTTCGGGGGCATGGCAGGCCTGGGTCGCTGCTGGTTCCAGCGACCCAGGCCGCTAAACCACTACCGGTTCAGTCGAACTGGTCTGAACCGGTAGGAACCCATCACTGTTATAGCCATCTCCTTTACTGGATGATAAATCAGGGAGGGTATTTTCAGAGGGTCCTCCCCCCCCCATTATGCAGTGGTGGCCTAAGCAGTCTCTTATCTGACTACTCCCTTGAGAGTGTCTCTTCTACTTATTCCCTGAGGTCTTTCTTACATACCATTACAGCCCAAGAGACTAGGGAGGGTCTCTTCTGAATGTCTTTCTTCACCCATTATGCAGCTGCGGGCCATGCTATCTCTTATCATTCCCTAGGGAGCTTTTCTTCTACGTGTCTCCCAAGGTCTTTCTCACATACCATTACAGCCATTTCTTTACCGCCCAAGAAACTAGGGCGAGTCCCTTCTGAGCCTCTTACTTTGCCCATTATCCATCTGTGGGCTAAGCAGTCCCTTATCTGATTGTTCCTAGGGAGCATCTCTGCTTTTCATCTGTCACATGGTCATTCCCACATACCGTCACATCAGGTCATCGGATCCCGGGAGGACACCTTATCTTTCTAAATGTTTTCTAGAGATCCTTTTAATTTTTTTTTTAAAAAGGAGAATACCTTGTGGCAGAAGACAACATCAATATCCAACGTAATTTTTATTGGCGAGAACGCCTCTGGGGTACCCCAGCTGATATTGTTAGAGGATAAACACAATCAATGCTTGTACGTCAGTCGTTTGTTCGTCCGGGCTGAAGCGAAGGTGAAAAGTAAGGTCTGGTCATGAGCAGCATCTTCTCCAGTTTGTCTCCAAAGAAATGGAGAAATGTAAGTTCTCAGTTGTGCAATTGGCTTCAAATTTCCAAAATTGACTGTCAGGCAGTAGTGCAATTCAGGCGTTTCTGTCTGGTTCGGGCGAACCAGTAGTGGCAGCAGTGGGAGGCTTTGCCCACCCACCCGGATGTCACCATGTCCCCTTTTTGATGCTCTGCGCATGTGCCGAAGATTCTGCACATGTGCGGAGGTGGCCTGTGCACTCACATTTGCGAACCGGTAGCACAGGTAAGTTGATTTCACTCCTGCTGTCAGGTAACCTATAGAACTGTGATGGCAAACCCATGGCACATGTGCCAGAGGGCACACAGTTCCCTCTCTGCTGGCACGCACCACGTCGCCCCAGGTCAGATCTCTGTGGCGTTTCTTTTGTGAGCTTCTGTTTCCCTGCAAACGACGAAACAAAAGCTCACGAAATAAAATGATACTACCTCTTGCTGCGCTGCCAGTGTTAGGATGCCCCACCTCCCGCCGGCCAGCTGGTCTTTGGAGCCATGCTGCGCCTGTGGCATGTCTGTGCATGCACATCTGTCCAGATGCACCTTTTGGTTTTGGCATGTGCACGCACGCACATGCACTCAATGTCTAAAAGGTTCACCATCACTGCTATAGAATGTTTTGGTAAATTCTATCCTGCTGCAACACCAAAATTAAATCAACTTTATCCAGCTGGGAGATTCGTTTTCCCTTCTCTGGGAAAACCCAGATGGAGTTCAGGTGATAGAATGTCTCTTCCGGTTGATCTCTGTTTGATGTAAGGAAGTGACAGACTGTGGAACTAAAAACAGATCGATTAGCATTCGTGTAACAGGGAGGAACAAGGGATTTCGGAAAGGAAAAACATGTCATATGTCTGAATCATTTTGAAGAGTCATATCAAAATTGAGTGGCTGTGGTTGCCTGGATTATTTTAATGACTCAGAGTAGTTCTGACAGTTTGATAGTTACAGTTCTTTTAAATGTGATCTTCTAGAGAAAAGGGTGTTTCTAGGCAACTTGGTGAGTTACAGTAAGAAACTGTAAACTGGTGGTAAACTAGAACTATTTTGACACACAAAAAATTGTACTCCAATGTCTTACTGATTAAGGAATGATGAAATGTTTGTTTTAAAAGAAATAAAACTTTTGAACAAAGAAAAAGAAAAAGAAAAATAGAAGTTACAATTGAATTGCATGGAGATATTTTTTTTAACCCGGATGAATGTTTAAACCAGCTTTTTCCAATTCGCCTAGCATTCCCGTTATGCTGATCCTACAATTCTTAGTATCCTTGACCATGTTAGTTTTAATCTATCTTCATATGTATGCATATATCATATCATATTCTATATATATAAAAGGATGTAGGTATGTATGTTCCAGCATAACTCTGGAGCACCTCAAGGAATTTCAACCAAACTTAGTACACAGATGACTTACTCTCTGGAAACAAACACTGTGGGGGTAAGACACCCCTAAAGCCCTCAGAGTGTGTGTTCTGTTAAGATACAGCCTGTTGTACCTTAAAATGGCTTCTACTGTACTGCTGTAAAATGGCTTCTACTGTACAGCACAGTGGAGTTGCCATGGTAATGGCTTCACAGTACTCCACAAGGGGGCACCCTTGCGGGAAGTGGGAAAATCCAACATTAGAAATAATGTTTGGTCCGGACATTTTCCCCTTATAAATAAATACCCTGACAATGCCGGGTTATCAACTAGTACAGAATAAAAACCATCACTTTAATAACCATCTTGCTTGGAACTGCCTATATTCTTAGATGCTACCTCAATAATAGTTGGCTAGCACTTGAATTGTTAAACTTCCATTCATCATAATAACCACTTGAACACCATCAGCATTGATAATTAGTTGGAACAGCTTACATCCCGCAACAAGACTTTAACACCATCTGCCTATCCTAGGTCCTTGGGGAGATGTGATAAGACGAACAAATTCAGTCTAAATAAATATCTAAACAGCAGGCTGGCAGAGTATTCTGGGAGTTGATGAAGCTCCCACAACTTCCAAAGGCAACTTCTGTTCCATTGGTTGATTGTTCTCAGTGTCAGAAAACTCCTCCTTATTTCTAGGTTGAATCTCTCCTTGTTCAGTTTCCATCCATTATTCCTTGTCTGGCCTTCAGGCACCTTGAAAAATAGCTTGCCCCCTTCCTATCTGTGGCAGCCCCTCAAGTATTGGAAGTCTGCTCTCCTGTCTCCCCTGGTCCTTCTCTTCACTAGATTAGCCATGCTCAGTTTCTATAACCGTTCTTGATATGTTTTAGCCTTCAGTTGTCCCCTGATCAAAAGCAAAGGAAGATTGAGTTACAGCTGTACAGATGAAAACCCAGAAGCTACTGAGAGCTGAACATGGGACACTCTGCATTGTTTTAATCTGGGCAATCATTGTAATTAAATATGGAGGGCAGGGAGATCCATTTACTCGAGGATCTAGTGGAGCTCATAACTGATGGATCGATACTGATATGACTCGCCTTGCATAAATGTTCTTTTAAGTGCCAGCGATTAATATGTGCTTGGAGACCTTTAAATTAAGTCTGTCACCCTGGAAGCTTTTTATTTTCGTGTTGCTTTGTTTGGATGAAGGCTTCTTCGCTCCCTGAGTGGTTCGTTCTTTGAGCAGTTGGCTTGGAACTTGCTTACGGTCTTCTGGGTTTTTGCATGACTGCTTCTGAGTTCCATATTGCTTGTTCTTGCTTTCATATTGCACCTGGCTCCCCCCAGGAATGTCAATTATTTTTATCTTAATGTCAACTCACAAAGCATTCCTGGTCTGCTCTCGAGTTGCCATAGGCAAGGGGGCGGGGACTGACAGAGCAGCACAGCAGCCACAAACAGAAGCACATTCCATGCATGCCTTTCTCAAGGTTGTCTCCCTGGTTACCCACAGGGGCATGATCTCTACAGCCCACAAAAGTGCTCCATTGGAGAATGTGATTTATGACACACCGTAAGGGGATGGGGGAAAACAGGGTCATAGTTGGGCTGTAAATTAAGTGGGATCAGAGCTGGCTTGACTTAGGTATGTGCCAACATGTTGCTTCTATGTTGCTTTTATTAGAAGCAATAAAAACTGGATTTCTTTTGAAGCTTGGCTCGAGGCTCATGGCATCGGTTGGAACCCTGACACTTAACTTTTGATAGAATTGGGTTATATTCAGGATCATCTTCTCAAGAACATTGAAAAAAATGAAAGAAAAAGAAAAAAAAGTTTGGCTCATCCATAGGAGAGAATATTTGTAGCTCAGGATTCAACTGTGGGATCCTGGGGGGTTCTCTGAGTTTGTTGTTTTCTTGTAGAGGTTTCATGATTCAGTTAATTAACAACATCACTGTTGGAAGGGAGGAGTGATGCAGTGGCCTAGGGCTTGGGTGGCATGTATATGGGAAGGACAGACAGTGCCTGGTGGAGGAGTCAAGAGAGTCATCAGCCTAGAGTTGTTACATTCCCACCAATGCTTTAAGTCCATCCCTTCTTGAATTCCTTTGAGATATCTTAGCGCCAATTTCATGCTGACCAGATTTTTGTGTGGACTCTTGACTCCCTGATGTTGTCCATCCTAGTTCAGAGATTCCCTCATTCCAGGACCCTGTACGGGAACATCATTGAGTGGTGTGGTTGGCCTAGAGGTGGAGCTCTCGTTTCACAATCAGGAGGCTTGTGAGTTGGCAACAAGAAGGGCATCCAGCCAGTAAACACTCAGCTCCATTCAGTTGCCCCGACTCCACCCCGATGCAAGGGATTATGGGATCATTAAAAGACAAAAAAAATCAGTGTTGGAAGGGAGTGGGGTTTGCAGAGAAGAACAGGAGGAGGAAGAGGAAGAAAAGGAGGAGGAAGAGGAGCAGGAGCAGGTAGGTAGGTAGGTAGGCAGGCAGGCAGGCAGGCAGGCAGGCAGGCAGATAGATGGGCAAGCAGGTAGGCACGTAGGTAAAGAGAGAGAGGCAGACAGATAGGCAGGCAGAGAGAGAGAAAGAGGCAGGCAGGCAGGCAGATAGACGGACAGGCAGGCAGGCACGTAGGGAGAGAGAGAGAGAGAGAGAGAGAGAGAAGCAGACAGGCAGGCAGGAAGATAGATGGACAGACCGACAGCAGGTAAGGAGAGAGAGAGAGAGAGAGAGAGAGAGGCAGATAGATGGACAGGCAGGCAGGCAGAGAGACAGGCAGACAGATAGATGTGTGTGTGTGTTTTTATTCCATTTGGATGTTTCCCAATTCTGTATTAATCCAGTTGGTTTCTATAATAATAAATAAATAAAGGCAAACATTGCAAAAACAATGAGAAAGTCGGTGTCTGTTATCCCAGAACCGCCTGAGGTTCGTTATTTTTAATTCAGCTACAATTGCTGTGTAGGGCAACTAGTGTGACGTTCAGTTGTGTGGTTGCTTTTTCCTTGCAGATCATGAAAGTCCCTCCCGAGGCCAGTTTGTGATCTCTGAGTGTACGCGTCCCCTGCAGCTGTCTGGTGACAAACCAGAGCAACTCTCCATCAAACCAGCTTTCCTGGTCCGCTCGCGTTCTGGCATCCCAAGATGCAGATTTGAATCAGACGTATGTAGACAATATACTTCCCTCAACTGCAAGCAGGTGGCTGTGCTGAAAATGAATGACAATAAGAGAAAAGTAAACGGATAGAAGAGAATATGTGTAGCTCAGGGTTGAACTCTGGGGACCTTGGTGCTCTCGGAGGTGGGTGGTCTTCTTACAGACGTTTCAGGACCCAACTAGGGGACATCGTCAGTGCTAGAAGGGAGTGGGGTTTGCAGAGTGGAGGAGGAAGAGGACGGGGAGAAGGACGAGAAGGAGGAGGAGGACTGTGGAGTCCTTGGTGCTCTCTGAGTTGGCTGTCTTCTTGAGATATCCCATGACCCAACTGGGGGAACATCGTCAGTGCTAGAAGGGAGTGGGGTTTGCAGAGTGGAGGAGGAAGAGGACGGGGAGAAGGAGGACTGTGGGGCCCTTGGTGCTTTCTGAGCTGGTTGTTTTCTTGCAGATGTTTCATGACCCAACTAGGGAACATCATCAGTGCTGGAAGGGAGTCGGGTTGTGGAGTAGAGGAGGAGGAGAACTGTGTGGTCCATGGTGCTCTCTGAGCTTGGTGGTTTTCTTGCAGACATTTCATGACCCAACTAGGGAACATCATCAGTGCTACATGAGAGTGGGGTTTGTGGAGAGGAAGGGGAGGAGGACTGTGATCTGTGGAGCTCTTGGAGCTTGGTTGTTTTCTTGCAGATGTTACATTATCCAACTAGGTAACATTATCAGTGTTAGAAAGGAGGAAGGGTTGCTTTGCTCTCTGTTTTTTATATAAGAACTTTGCCCTGCCAGGGTTGATGGGTGTGACCTTGGTGGTTCTTAATTAGGCTATGGTTTACCATTTGTTAACTTTAAGTCAGTAGTTTCTCTATTGGATATTGTTCCCTGCTTGTATATAAACAGAGAACAAACCCTTCCCTTTTAGCACTGATGATGTTACCTAGTTGGGTAATGAAACATCTGCAAGAAAGCCATCAAACTCAGAGAGCACCCAGACCCATGAGTGGCCGCCTCCTCCTCCTCCTCCTCCTCCTCCTCCTCCTCCTCCTCCTCCTCCTCCTCCTCCTCCTCTTCCTTGTCCTCTTCCTTGTCCTCCTCCTCACTCCCTTTCCTCTATTCCACAAGTCCTCACTCCATTCTAGCACTGATGATGTTATCCAGTTCGGTAATGAAACATCTGCAGGAAAACCACCAAGCTCAGAAAGCACCAAGGATCCCCACAGACAGTAAATAGTGCATCACACCTCAACTTAGTGTCATCTGTGTCTCTGACGATGGATGTTCATGAATTTTCGCATGCAGAAGATTCAAGCAGTACTTCTCAAAATGCCTGATGAATCAGCAACAGTTGACGGTGTTAGATAAGCTCCCTGTTGGGAGAGCGAGTGAGTTCAGAGAAACATTGTGAGAGTTGTGTTGGAGAACACACAAACCAGCATACAGAGACACTGCAGTTTAAATAGGCTTTTACTTTCGTGGAAGTAGAGGTATCAGAGACCATCAAACAGTCCAAGTCATACACGGATAAGACAGTCAGTCATCAACGTCTTTCAGTTAAGGGATAATCCAAATAACATAGTCCCTAATCATACAAACAGTCTGGTACTCAAAGTTTGCTAGCAGTTGCAAAACTTACAATAGCTCACGGCACTTTCTAACATATTAGATTATATTCCTGACAGACGGTCCACTCCCACTTCCAAAATTAGTTGCCCATAAGGGTTGTGTCAAGTTATAAGCTCAGATGTTGCAACATCTAGCAATTACCTTTGCTAGGAAAACATTTTTCCAGGCTCCGAAAGCCTATTGTCCATCTCATCGATCTTCAAAGGCTAGAAGAATGATTCAGGAGAAAAGTCACCAATTTATGGCCAGGGCAATTCCAAAGGTTCTTTTTTGTGGCAACTAGACTTCCTTGTCTTTTCTTTCATTTCTCCTCCAAGAAGCTTCTTCAGCTCTGACTTGGATGGTGAGGAACGGAAGGATTTATACTCCTTGCAGACAGCTGGTCATTTGCATCCTTTTGGAGGGTCATTGAGGGCACTTGGAGGTTTATCTCTGTCCGCAGGGTCACCTGAGTGATGTTCCTGGTTTCTGTAGTCTGTAATTTTTTTCCTCTGGAAATCCATTCCTACTCCCGTACCATTCAAAGGTTCTTCATCCCAAATTGCATAGCTAAAAGTCTGTAGAGATTCTCAGCCATCCAGATCACGGTTGTCCCGAAGGTGCTTTTTCAGGAGGCAACTGGACTTTCTTGTTTTTTTTCTTTTGAAGACGTTTCTCTTCTCATCCAAGAAGCTTCTTCAGCTCTGACTGAATTGTGGGGAATAGAAGGATTTATATTCCTTGCAGACAGCTGGTCATTTGCATCCTTTTGAAGCACTTGGAGGTTTATCTGTGTCCTCAAGGTCACCTGAGTGGTGCAAATGGTTCCTACAGTCTGCAATTTTTTCCTCTGGAAATCCATTCCTTCTCCCACCCCATTCCAAGGGTCTTCATCCCAAATTGCATAGCAAAAAGTCTGTAGAGCAGTGTTTCTCAACCTTGGCCACTTGAAGATGTCTGGACTTCAACTCCCAGAATTCCCCAGCCAGCATTCGCTGGCTGGGGAATTCTGGGAGTTGAAGTCCAGACATCTTCAAGTAGCCAAGGTTGAGAAACACTGCTGTAGAGATTCCCACTCATCCGGGTCTTCAAATAAAAAACAAGAAAGTCCAGTTGCCTCCTGAAAAAGCACCTTTGGGACAACCATGACCTGGATGGCTGAGAATCTCTCCAGGCCAGTGCAGTTCATTTTAGCACATTTCCATTTCTTATTAGCACCTCTGCATGGGCTGCTGCGTTTAATCTCTCTCTGTCTGTCTTTGAAATTATCACTTACCTAAAAATATAAAGTGGTCTTCAGACTTTCACACATGCTTAATCCCTCCTGAGACACGGTTTTGGGATTTCCCCCCCCTTTCTTTGATGTTAAGAGGAATCCCATATTGTGTAAGGTGACGTCTGCAGGTGGACGACTCATCCTGTTTAATATCTTGTCCATGTTCTTGTTGCAGATGGAGAACGAACGGAATTCTAATACCTCAAAGCAGAGATATTCGGGGAAAGTCCATCTTTGCATTGCCCGATATAGGTAAGATGGTCTGTCCAATAAACACTGTCAATCTTATATTTATACTAGTTTTAAAATCTTTTTTAAAAATATATTTTTTTTAATTTTATTTTAATTCAAACATTATCTTTCATTAAACAGTGTGTCGCCTGGGTACATATATTTTGTGCAAATATTTTATACAATAGCAATTACAGATTGCAACCATATTTACTACTTTATCTATTCTTAACTTAATACTAATATACATACCTGTTCTGACCCTCCTCGTTCCACACCCAAACACACTCCGAGTCAAAGATAAGTTATGGCATTTAATTAACAGACAGACAGGACTTTGGCAGCAAACCGGCACAGACCTGCTTGGGCAGCAATAAACACAGATAAGGCTTGGCAGCAAGCTTCTAATAATGTTCTCCGACATTCGATCCTGTGTTGACTTCTGCAAAGAGGGGCATGTGCACAAGTAGTCTTTTTATAGTCTGGAGAGGAGCCTAATGACCACCAGCTGAATGCAATTACCTCCTGTAACTGTGCAATTGTTCCTGACACCTATTAGCTCTTTGATGCCGTGCATCCAGGAACAACTCACTACTGGCGTCCGGCTCACTCTCCCTTGTCTCCTCCCCACTGATCCAAGGCTCAGGCGCCTCTGGTGGCCAACCAGCCTCTCTGCGCCCTGCTCGGAGTTGGAACCCTGTCCAGGGTCCTCCACATCCTTCAGAGCCGACTCATCGGGCCCCTCGCTGTCAGAGTCTGGTGGCAGCTCCAACGGCTTCTGCTGGGCCGCAACACATACCATACCTAATACTATAACAATCCTCTTCTTAACTGGTTTAACTTTGTTAAAACATTTTCTCTAGTTCACTCTTCTGCTTTTTTCCATTTTTCATATTTATTCTCTAACCATTGCTAAAATAATTCCCATATATTGTAATAATCAGATTGTTCCTTCTCTTTAATTTCAAGTATTAACCTATTCATTTCTGCACCTTCTAATATTTCCCTAATCCCATTCCCATCCATAAGGATATCTTCATTTTTTTCCAATTTTGTGCAAATACAATCCTAGCTGAGTTTATTATATGAATTATCAAATATACATTCCGATAATATGTATGAAGTTGTATTAAAAAATTAAAAAAAATTATCTTCAGATAACGCTGGCTTCCTTGGTCAAGAAACAGAGGTGGGCACTTTGAGCTTTACCTCTTTATGAAAGATCCTAAAGACAGATCACAATCTTCTGTTTTTCTCCAGTTACAATCCGTTTGATGGGCCAAATGAAAACCCAGAGGCTGAACTTCCTCTCACCGCAGGAAAATATCTTTATGTGTATGGAGATATGGACGAAGATGGCTTTTTTGAAGGTTTGTGGGAGATGAGGGGAGCCCTAGCGGTCCCTTGATTTAAATATTTTTATTGAAATCGCTCCACCCTTGAGATAACAGAAGCTTTGTCAAACGTGAGCTGGTCAGGATCGAACTGTTGGCAGTGGGTAGAGTTAGCCTGCAATACTTCATTCAAACCAGTGGGAGGGAGGGAGGGAGGGAGGGAAGGAAGGAAGGAAGGAAAGAAGGAAAGAAGGAAGGAAGGAAGGAAGGAAGGAACTGGCAATAGCCTTTAGACTTATATACCACTTCACAGTGCTTTACAGCCCTCTCTAAGCGGTTTCCAGAGTCAGCCTCTTGATCTCAACAATCTGGGCCCTCATTTTACCCACCTTGGAAGGAGGGAAGGCTGAATCAACTTTGAACCTGGTGAGATTCGAACTGCCAAATTGCAGGCAGCTAGCAGTTAGCAGAAGCAGCTTGCAGTACTGCAATCTAACCACTGTGCCACCGTGGCTCACAAAATTACCCTTATTCAGAGGTGGGATTCAGCAATTCTGACAGGTTTGGACTAATCCCATCACTGCTGGCGCCGCCGCCACCCGTTTTTTGGGGTGTTTTTCAGCCAGTTTTTTGGGTTGAAAATGCCTCAAAAGCGGCCTGAAAAATGGCACCAAAACAGTCTGAAAAAAGGCCAAAAACCATGCCAAAAAACAGGTGGGGCAGAGCTAGCCAGTAGTGGGATTAGCTGGCCCACTGAACCGGGCAGAAGTTTAACAACTGGTTCGCCCGAGCTGATCCCAACCCGCTGAATCTCATCTCTGTCCTTATCAAATAATTAGTAGATGATTCTTAACTGGGAGAGGGGATGAACAGGATCTTTATGTTGTGGGAACACGGCTGATAGGTGTCTTCCTTTTCTCAGAGGTAGGATTCAGATGATTCTGACCAGGTAGCAGAAATTTTGAGTAGTTCAGAGAACCGGCAAATACTACCTCTGACTTGACCCGCCCCCATCTATTCTCTGCCTCCTGAGTCCCAGCTGATCAGGAGGAATTGGGGATTTTGCAGTAACCTTCCCCCAGGAGTGGGGAGGGAATGGAGATTTTACAGTATCCTTCCCCAAAGAATGGGGAGGGAAAGGGATTTTGCAGTATCCTTCCCCTGAAGTGGGGAGGGAATGGAGATTTTACAGTATCCTTCCCCTGGAGTGGGGAGGGAATGGGGATTTTGCAGTATCCTTCCCCTGGAGTGGGGAGGGAATGGAGATTTTGCAGTATCCTTCCCCTGGAGTGGGGAGGGAATGAGGATTTTGCAGTATCCTTCCCCTGGAGTGGGGAGGGAATGGAGATTTCTCAGTATCCTTCCCCTGGAGTGAGGAGGGAATGGGGATTTTGCAGTATCCTTCCCCTGGAGCTGGCGGGGGGGGGGAATAGAGAATTTACAGTATCCTTCCCCTGCCATGCCTACCAAGCCATGCCCACAGAACCAGTAGTA
This sequence comes from Thamnophis elegans, assembly GCF_009769535.1. NCBI lineage: Eukaryota > Metazoa > Chordata > Lepidosauria > Squamata > Natricidae > Thamnophis > Thamnophis elegans. The sequence continues at coordinate 12,849,626 of NC_045553.1, forward strand.
AAAAAATTGAATCCCACCACTGCCTTTTTTCATATCTCTTTCTCCCTAAGGTGAACTTCTAGATGGACAGAGAGGTCTGGTCCCATCCAACTTTGTGGATTTTGTGCAGGATGAGTCTCGTTCATCTGGCGGTTTGGCCGGCGAGCCAGAGCAGAACGTTCTCAACCACAGCAGCCACCTGGTCGAAGGAGAAGGCCATTTACCGGTCCAGTTGGACTCCAGCATCCTCAATAACGGTGCAGGGACTCTGGATGTGAACATTGATGAAATCGGCGAAAACATTGTGCCTTACCCTAGAAAAATTGCCCTTATCAAACAATTAGCCAAAAGTGTCATTGTGGGCTGGGAAGCTCCAGTCGTGCCACCTGGATGGGGGACCATCCATAGCTACAACGTCCTAGTCGACAAGGAAGTGCGCATGAACGTCTCCCTGGGGAGCAAAATGAAAGCTCTCATAGAGAAATTGAACATCGCTACTTGCACTTATCAGATATCGGTTCAAAGCATAACCAGCCGGGGGAACTCTGACGAACTGCAGTGCACCCTGTTGGTTGGGAAAGATGTCATTGTGGCACCTTCCCACCTGAAGGTCGACAATGTCACCCAGATTTCGGCAGAGATCAGCTGGCTGCCAACGAACAGCAACTACAGTCACGTCATCTTCCTCAATGAAGAGGAATTCGACATCGTCCGGGCTGCCACCTACAAGTATCAGTTTTTTAACTTGAAACCTAACATGGCCTACAAGGTCAAAGTTTTGGCCAAGCCCCATCAGATGCCCTGGCAGCTGCCTTTGGAGCAACGGGAGAAAAAGGAAGCTTTCGTGGAATTTTCGACCTTGCCAGCAGGTAGGCCTTGAGTCTCACAAAGACTCCCACAGTTGTCCTCCTCCTCCTCCTCTTCCTCCTCCTCCTCCTCCTCCTCCTCCTCTTCCTCCTCCTCCTCCCTTCTAGCACTAATGATATTACCTAGTTGGGTAATGAAACGTCTGCAAGAAAACAATCAATCTCAGAGCAATAGCAATAGCACATAGACTTATATACCACTTCACAGGGCTTTTGAGCCCTCTCTAAGCGGTTTACAGAGTCAGCCTCTTGCCCCCAATAATCTGGGTCCTCGTTTTACCCACCTCGGAAGGATGGAAGGCTGAGTCAGCATTGAGCCTGGTGAGATTTGAACTGCCATATTGCAAGCAGCCGGCAGCCGGCAGAAGTAGCCTGCAGTACTGCATGCTAACTGCTGCGCCACCACCAAAGACTTCGCCAGCAGGTAGGCCTTGAGTCTCCCAATGTTGGCGTCAGTAAAACAGAGATCCCCAGCTATTGCAGCTTGGCGGCTTGGCGCAGGAAGGCATGCGTGGGGCAGGGGCAGGCACGCACACACAGCTCCATTTGTGAGTGGGGTTTTGTGTGCGTGAGCATTTGCCTATTTCTCCCATGGCCCAGCTTTGAACAGGCCACAGCCCGGTAGTGGGACATGGCCTATTGGTTGGGGACCTGTGCAGTAGGGGAAGAATGGTTGCCGTGATTGCGTATGTCTAGTTTAATGAAAAGTGGCTCAGTGGATAAGACGCTGAGCTTATTGATCAGAATGGTTGGCAGTTTAGCGGTTCGAATCCCTAGCTCTACGTAACGGAGTGAGCTCCCGTGACTTGTTTCAGCTTCTGCCAACCTAGCAGTTTGAAAGCACGTAAAAATGCAAGTATAAAAATAAGAGCCACCTTTGATGGGAAGGTAACAGCATTCCATGCGCCTTCGTCATCTAGTCATGCCAACCACATGACCACAGAGACGTCTTCGGACAGCACTGGCTCTTCAGCTTTGAAACAGACATGAGCACAACCCCCTAGAGCCAAGAATGACTAGCACAGATGTGCAAGGGGAACCTTTACCTTTACCTTAGTTTAATGAAAAGAAAACTAGGGGAGACATGACAGCAATATTCCAATATTTCAGGGGTTGCCACAAAGAAGAGGGAGTCAAGCTATTCTCCAAAGTACCTGACTTCAGGACAAGAGGACATTTAGTCCAATCCCACCCCCCCCTGCTCAAGCAGGAGATCCTACATCCTATGGCAGTCCAACTTCCGAAGGCAACTTCTGTTCTATGGGTTGATTGTCCTCACTGTCAGTAAATTTCTCCTTATTTCCAGGGGAGACAGGATAGCAGTTGAATCTCTCCTTGAACAATTTCCATCCATTATTCCTTGTCTGGCCTTCAGGTGCTTTGGAAAATAGCTTGATCCCCTCCTCTCTGTGGCAGCCCCTCAAATATTGGAAGACTGCTATCCTGTCCCCCCGGGTCCTTCTCTTCACCAGAATAGCCATGCCCAGTTCCTGCAACCGTTCATCATATGTTTTAGCCTCCAGTCCCCTCATCATCCTGGTTGCTCTTCTCTGCCCTCTTCCAAAATTTGTAAATGGAAAACCGACTAGATGGCAGTCCAGTCTCTTCTTGAAAGCCTCCAGTGATGAAGCTCCCACAACTTCCGAAGGCAACTTCTATTCTTTGGATTGATTGTCCTCACTGTCAGTAAATTTCTCCTTATTTCTAGGTTGAATCTCTCCTTGGTCAGTTTCCATCCATTATTCCTTGTCTGGCCTTTGGGTGCTTTGGAGAATAGCTTGACCCCCTCCTTTCTGTGGCAGCCCCTCAAATATTGGAAGACTGCTATCCTGTCTCCCCTGGTCTTTCTCTTTGAATTTGAATTTTTGAATTTTATTAATATTTATAGGCCGCCCTTTTCCCTGAGGGGACTCAGGGCGGCTTACAAAGTATAGGGGGGGGGGGGACACAAAAACGATGAACATAAACATTACATGAGTATAAAATAGTACACACCATTCATTCATCATTCGGGTGGGGACAGATTACGATCTTCATCCCCAGGCCTGACGGGATAGCCAGGTCTTAAGGGCTGTGCGGAAGGTCTGGACGGTGGTGAGGGTACGAATCTCCACGGGGAGATCGTTCCAAAGGGTCGGAGCTGCTACTGAAAAGGCTCTCCTCCGTGTAGTTGCCAGTCGACACTGACTGGCGGATGGAATTCGGAGGAGGCCTAATCTATGCGATCTGATAGGTCGCAGGGAGGTAATTGGCAGGAGGCGGTCTCTCAAGTACCCAGATCCACTACCATGGAGGGCTTTAAAGGTGGTAAGTAGCACCTTGAAGCGCACCCGGAGATCAACAGGTAGCCAGCGCAGCTCGCGGAGGATAGGTGTTATGTGGGCGAACCGGGGTGCGCCCACAATCACTCGCGCGGCCGCATTCTGGACTAGCTGAAGTCGCCGGATGCTCTTCAAGGGCAGCCCCATGTAGAGCACATTGCAGTATTCCTGCCTAGAGGTCACAAGGGCCCGAGTGACTGTTGTGAGGGGCTCCCGGTTCAGGTAGGGTCGCAACTGGTGCACCAGGCGAACCTGGGCAAATGCCCCCCTGGTCACAGCCGTCAAATGATGGTCAAAGGTCAGCTGTGGGTCCAGGAGGACTCCCAAGTTGCGAACCCTGTCTGAAGGGTATAGAGTTTGACCCCCCAGCCTGAGTGATGGAACATTAGCCGAATTATTGGGAGGAAAACACAACAGCCACTCGGTCTTCTCCGGGTTGAGTACAAGCTTGTTAGCCCTCATCCAGTCCCTAACGGCTTCGAGACCCCGGTTCATCACGTCCACCGCTTCATTGAGTTGGCACGGGGCGGACAGATACAGCTGTGTATCGTCCGCATATTGATGGTATCTTATCCCGTGCCTCCGAATGATCTCGCCCAGTGGTTTCATGTAGATGTTGAATAGTAGGGGGGATAAGACCGAACCCTGCGGCACCCCATATGTTAGGGGCCTAGGGGTCGATCTCTGCCCCCCAACTAACACCGACTGCGACCTGTCCGAGAGGTAGGAGGAGAACCACCGCAAAACAGTGCCTCCCACCCCCACCTCCCGCAGTCGTCGCAGAAGGATACCATGGTCGATGGTATCGAAAGCCGCCGAGAGGTCAAGGAGAACCAGGATGGAGGCATGGCCTCCATCCCTGGCTCTCCAGAGATCATCGGTCAATGCGACCAAAGCGGTTTCTGTGCTGTAACCAGGTCTGAAGCCCGACTGGAAGGGGTCAAGGTAACTGGCTTCCTCCAAGGACCGTTGAAGCTGGAAGGCCTCTTCACTAGAGTAGTTCACCAGGCCCAGTTCCTGCAACCGTTCATCATAGGTTTTAGCCTCCAGTCCCCTCATTATCCTGATTGCTCTTCTCTGCACTCTTTCTAGAATCTCAACTTCTTTTTTATAGTGTGGTGAGCAAAACTGGATGCAGTTCTCTAGATGTGGTCTTGCTAGTTGTCTGTGGCTCCATCTGTGTCCCTAAAGCCAGTTGCTGAGCCAGCTGGGATGCTCTTCTCTATGAAAGTTTTCACCGCTTGCTCAGTTCAGGTTGCAAAAACCATGAGAGAACTCATGAAATATACATCTCCTTAATAGTTGAAGTAGTTATTTTTAGGCGATTCTTCCACCTAGCGCTCTTCTATTTCCGGACGGGGGATTTATTTAAAGAGCAAGGGCGCGTTCACAATGCAAAGTTTTTCAAAAAGTTTCCAAAGGACTAGGATCCTTCACAGTAGATCAAGCCTGGCCTGGCTTTTATGAATGGAGGGTGTGTTTGTGAATGTAGGGGCTCTCCGGGGAAGATTATTTAATTTAAACCAGGGGTCAACAACCTGCAGCTCTGGGGCTGCATGTGGCTCTTGCGTCCCTCTGCTGCGGCTCCCTGTCAGTCAAAATATGTGTCACAATCGCCTATGTACGACATCCGCCAGCACGTGATTTATTGAGGTTTTCGACCCCCGGTAGATTAACCATGGATAAATCCAAGAAAAGAAAAGTTTCGGAAGAAAACAGAACATGTAATTCAACTACATAGGCTAGTTTTGTGGCCGCTCAGGAAATAGTCAGGCACGGGAAGGGTTTTGTGGCTCCCGGTGTTTCCTTTTCTGTGGGGAATGGGTCCAAATGGCTCTTGGAGTGTTTAAGGTTGCCGACCCCTGACTTAAACGGAGCTTTGTCTGTTCAGTGGATGGGTACAAAAATTCTGGCTGAGTTTTTGCAAAACCAAAGGAGAATCTACCAGATGCATTCTCATCACACGTTGGGCTCGGTTAGAGGTTTTCGTGGTTTTTGTGCAGGCTGTTAGCTGATTGGTCCAAGATATTACACGGATCAGCATGGTGTAGTTTTTACAATGGCAGATTAGAGTTGGTAGAATGCAGGAGCGAATCCAAGAGTTTAGGAGAAGAAGCAGTGAGGTGAAGGTAAGAGACCTAACAGATGTGTTTGTACAACAAAGTGTTTGATTTGTCAGGGAGGAGGAGGGGGGACCAGGAGGAGGAAGAGGAGAGCAAGAGGAGGAGGAGATGAGCAAGAGGAGGAAGGGAGAAGCAGGAAGGGAGCAGGAGGAGGAGGGAGGACCAAAAGGAGGAGGGGAGGGGAGGAGAGCAGAAGTAGGAGGAAAGGAGGAGCAAGAGGAGGAGGGGAGCAAGAGAAGGAGGAGGGGAGAAGGAGGGGAGCAAGAGGAGGAAGAGAGGAGCAAGAGGAAGAGGAGGAGGGGAGGAGGAAGCTTGCAGGAGGAGGAGAAGGGGAACAGGAGGAGGAGAAGGGGAACAGGAGGAGAGCAGAAGGCGGAAGAGGGAAGCAGGAGAGGAGGAAGAGGAGACCATAAGATATTAGAGGATTTCTATGATTCCAGGAGTTTAGGAGAGGAAGAGATATACTCTAAGCCAGTGTTTTTCAACCTTTTTTTGTGCAAAGGCACACTTTTTTCATGAAAAAAATCACGAGGCACACCACCATTAGAAAATGTTAAAAAAATTTAACTCTGTGCCTATATTGACTATATATAAAGTAATTTTCCCACGGCACACCTTACACTATGTCACGGCACACTAGTGTGCCGCGGCACAGTGGTTGAAAAACACTGCTCTAAGCTCAAGGTAAAGACCTAGTAGATATAAACGTACAATTTGGTTTCTTAGGAAGAGGAAGAAGCTATAAGATATTTCAGGATTTGTCTGATTCCAAGGATTTAGGAGAGGAAGAGAGATTTTGGGTTTAAAGGAAAGACATAATTTGTCCCGCCAAGAATGTGACTTGTTAACCAGTGGAAGAAAAAGAGGAAGCTATATAAGATCTTCCGTGTGTTCAATTCCAGGTCCACCAGCTCCCCCTCAAGACGTCCGAATTCAATCCGGTCCAACTCCTGGAACTATCCTGGTTTCTTGGAAGCCACCAGTCCTCACCGCTGTGGGGACCTCCAATGGAGCCAATGTGACTGGCTATGGTATTTATGCAAAGAGCCAACGGGTAGGTGTCTGTACTTAGAGGAACCTTACATTGTTGAGTTTTTTAAAAAAAATAATCTAAGGGTGATGGTCAAATTTGCTGAAGGGGCAGCTGTTCAGCTTCATCCTAAAAAGAGACCAAGGTATCCTGGTCTAGATATCAAATGAATGACTCATTGGGACCCCAATGGGATGACCTGGGGCATGGCACAGGGGCAATATGGGCAGCTGGCAGTTCAAATTGCCCCTTTATTGCTCCAAATTGCCCCCAATACTCCCACATTTCTGGCAAGTCCCAGAGCAAAGTGATCTCTAACACACACACACACACACACACACTAGTGGTAAGTTGCTCTTACCATTGCTACCGGTACACTGATCGCGGTCTGTTTCTGCACGAGCCTGAGGTGCACTGCACACACATGCACAAACCACTTCCTCTGCAACATCCAGCTGCTTGTTGGGGTGCACATAAGCACCCTATGCTGTGCGCGTGTGCACAGTGTGCCTTTTGGCATAAATACAGCTATAGAGCGTGGGTGGGCTGGTGGGCCAAATGAGCCACTGTACCAGTATGCTCTCAGCTGCTCCAGGCCACTACCGGTACGGCTGTACCAGTCAGGACCAGCAGCAACCCAACACTGACACACAGACACAAACACACACACACCAACACTCACAATGCTCAAGCAGCCTCTGGCTGCAAGTAGTCCAGCACAACACTGTGAACACAACGGCTGCAAAGAAATCCAGCAGGGCAAATCAAGGAGTCTAGGAAGCAAAGGAGCAAGGCAAGTAATCCAGAAAGAATGCAAGGAATCCAGAAAGAATTCAAGGAATCCAGAAAGAGTGCAAGGGATCCAGAAAGAATGCAAGGGATCCAGAAAGAGTGCAAGGGATCCAGAAAGAGTGCAAGGGATCCAGAAAGAATGCAAGGGATCCAGAAAGAATGCAAGGAATCCAGAAATCGGCACTCAACACTCCAGGAATTCAGTGTTTGTTCCTGACAAACACTCCTCCTCACAGCGTCTCCTTAAGTCTCAGTCCCCAGGTTTGCCTTGTGAAGAGGGGCGGGGCGCTCTCCTCCTGAGTAGACGAGTCTGTCTGTGCTGTTCGTGCCTTCTCTCCACTCTCCGTGCTCGAGGATCAGGAAGGGGTGATCTTTACTCCTCACCTGAGCTGTGTCTCAAATTCACTGCTTAGCGTATTTTGGTCATCCTGCCCCACTTTTTCCCTGCATACAAGCCATCCCAATCAGGAAAGGCCCTGGCCTGACTGGGCCTGCTCTCCCACCTTTCTCCAAAGCCAACAAAGCCGCCCCTCAAGCTCCCTCAGCTCCAGTTCCAGCTCATCTTCCTCCACAGATTCAGGCTCCTAAGCGGGCATGACACCCCTTATCAAAACAATTGAACCAGAATCTGAAAATAACATTTAACACAACACAGTACTTGAGCAAAATGGTTCGGTTGAGATCGGCATGTGTGGGACTGATTGGGGTGGGTTCAGTGGTGGGTTTCAATTTATTTTACTACTGGTTTGCTCATACGTCCATGCATGCTTGCACGACGCTTCTGTGCATGTGCTTAACCGGGCGAACGAGCAGAAACCCACCTCTGGGTAGATGTAGGGGTGACCCCAAAATATAATTTTATCGTATTTTATCTACATCTTACATTATTGTATTTTGTTCCATTTTCATCTTAGATTGTATTTTATTCCAATTTCATTTTAAATCTTATTTTATTCCAATTCCATTTTAAATTGCTTTTGTCAAATTTCAATAATCATTTGCTTCTGGAACATTGCACTTTGATATGGCCCAAGGGCCAATCAGAGAGACTGCCTCCTGCCAGTCACCTCCCAAAGACCTATTAGATCCCACAGACTAGACCTCCTCCGGATTCCATCTGCCGGCCAACGTTGGCTGGCGACCCCCCGGGGGAGGGCCTTCTCTGTAGCTGCTCCGGCCCTATGGAACGATCTCCCCGTTGAGATCCGGACCCTTACTACCCTTCTGGTCTTCCGCAAAGCAACTAAGACCTGGCTGTTCCGGCCGGCCTGGGGCTGTTGAATTATCCAGCCCCATCCTATGTTATGACTGTTGCTGAATTTTTAATTGTTGTTTTATTTTTGTACCCCCCTTCCCTTCTTATTGTTAGCCGCCCTGAGTCTTCCGGGAGTAGGGCGGCATACAAGCTAAATAAATTCAATCAATCAATCAATCAATCAATCAATCAATCAATCAATTAAAAAATAAATAAAAAAGAGAGATATTTATTCTGATACAGCCTAGAAAATGGAATTTATTATCCATTTCTGGCACAATCAGACATATTTTTTTGGGAACCTTTTGCTTACTTAATTGAAAAGCAATTCTTTACTTAATCGATCAATTAATTAAGCTACAAACTGGCAAATTTACACTAGGGATTTCCTAGGGTTTCTTTGACTGCATTAAAATATCTTGCTTTTTTGTTTGTTTGTTTAGATGTGCCAATTTTATTTTATGGTGCAATAAAATGCCCTTCCTCAATTCTGCATAATTCTAATTCACTTAATCCTGGCTTGTTGGGCAGGGCTTGTCAATACCGGATGCCCAGAATTGGATCCAGAGCTTGAAATGGGATCAGATCTTGGCCAAAGAGGGTGGAATCATGCTTAAGAAATTGCATTTCTATGATGTGACCTAAGATTGCACATTTATTTTGCCTGGTATTAGTTATATCACCCTGCTGACTCTTATTCAGCTGGCAGTATCAAGTGTGGCTCTCATTCGTGTTCCTAATGTGAGGGGGCCTTGGTCTCTCTGAGGTTGGTTCTTTCCTTGCAGACGTTTCATTGCCCAGGGCACTGATGATGTCACATAGTTGGGTAATGAAACGTCTGCAAGAAAACAACCAAACTCAGACAGCACCAAAGACCCCACAGTCGTCGTCGTCCTCCTCCTCCTCCTCCTCCTCCTCCTCCTCCTCCTCCTCCTCCTCCTCCTCCTCCTCCTCCTCCTCCTCCTCCTCCTCCTCCTCCTCTCTTCTAGCACTGATGATGTTACCTAGTTGGGTAATGAAACATCTGGAAGAAAACCACCAATCTCAGAGAGCACCAAAGATACTCTCCCCAGTCATTCTCCTTCTCCTCCTCCTCTCTCTCCTCCTTCTCCCTTCTAGCACTGATGATATTACCCAGTTGGGTAATAAAACGTCTGCAAGAAAACCACTAAGCTCAGAGAGCACCAAGGACCACTCATTTCGACCCTGAGCTACAAATATTCTCCTTTACCGTTCCTAACGAATTTGCATCTATCCCTGTATTCAGGTGGCTGAAGCCATGTTTCTTTTCTTTTTTAAAGTTTTTTATTTATTTTCCATTTTAAAAATTATAAACATTTCACCTCTCCTTAAGCAGTGTGTCTTCTGGGTACAAATATTTCTGTGCAACATCCTTCCACAAATTATATACATTGAACAATTATATCACGTGTAAGTCTTCATTTCCTTCATAACACATTTTTTAAAATAAAAATACAATAATAGCATTAAACATAATTATTCTCATCATACTCATGTTATCAGTTGCCGTTTTATTCTTATCTCTCTCTTAATGTATCTTCTATTCTTGTTGTCTTCTTCCTTTATTTCCAATTTCTTTCTCTTTGCACACCTCACTCCCGTCTAGCACTGATGATGTTACTGAGTTGGGTCATCAAACGTCTACAAGAAAACCACCAAGTTTAGAGAGCAGCAGGGAGCCCACAGTCCTCCTCCCCCTCTCCTCCTTCAACCCCTTTCCCTTCTACCACCGATGATGTTACTGAGTTGGGTCATCAAACGTCTGCAAGAAAATCACCAAGCTCAGAGAGCAAGGACCCCTAGTCCTCCTCCTCCTCCTTAAACCCCACTCCCTTCTAGCACTGATGATGTTGCCTAGTTTGGTCATGAAATGTCAGCAAAAATGATCCTGAGCTACGAATAATCCCCTTTATTGTTCCTAACGTATTTGCATCTCTTCCTGCATTCAGGTGGCAGAAGCGATGTTTCCAACTGCAGACAACAGCATCGTGGCGCTAACCAAAATCCAGAGCCTGGATGCCAGAGAAGTCCTCGTCCGGACCATCTCTGCCCAAGGGGACTCTGTGGACTCGTTGAGCGCTCCCGTCCCACCTGACTTACTGGTGCCTCCTCACCCTCCGCCAGCTCCCAAATCTAAGCCATTAACAAGTGCCAGTATCCCAGATACCAAAGAAGAACATTTGTGTCCCCACGGAAAAAGGGACGACTCCTGGGAACAGACCCGTGCGGCCTCCCCCGGCCGCGGGCACACTCTGGAACCGCCCAATTTCCACAGCCCGCTTCACGGACAGCGCTCGCCATCTCCCAACCGGATCCTTCCGCAGCCGCAGGGCACCCCTGTGCCTAACACAGTCGCCAAGGCCATGGCACGAGAGGCGGCTCAGCGGGTGGCGGCCGAAAGCAACAGGGTGAGCAGAGTTGCACATTTCCAACAACCGCAAGGCAACTTCCCGAGTCTGGTTTGGGCTGGGGATGGGTTTTGTTCGTTCATTGGAATAGTTTCAAGGGTTAGTTTGCCTCCTGTTGCGGCCCACCAGCGGCCAGTAGAGCTGGCAGCATATTCAGACAATGAGGAGGTTGGGGAGGAACCTGGGCCAGTCCTGGAGTCTGGGGAAGGCTCTGATGAGGGCTCTATGTCGGAGGCAGAGCGGGGGCCAGAGCCGTCTGACAGTTATCAGCTGCCTTCAGAGTCAGACATCAGTGAGGCAGAAGAACAGCTGGAGCCTGTTCCCAGTGTGTGCATGCGCAGAGTTGCCAGACAAAGGGAACAGCTAAAGAACAAGGGTCGACTTGGGAGTAAGGCCACAGGTGGAGGGTGAATGGCCCCTCCCAGAGGGAATAAAAGAGGAGCGAAAGGGGAGTGGAGTTTGCAGGAGACAGTAAGTTCGCTTCGTTGGTTCATGACTCTCTGAGGCTCCTTGCCAAGCTGCAGATATTGGCCTGGCAGCTCTCCAAGCCAGAGAAGGTCTGTGACTGTAAATCCTCCCTTGAAAGACTTTGCTGGATGTGAATGAGCAGAATTCACAGTCAATTAATAAAAGGGGGTTTTGTCGGGACAAGGAGTTTGCTTCAGGCTCTTGGAAAGCCTCGGTAAGAACACCTCCACTGACAGCCCAGGATTTTGAGAGGGAGGAAAAATGGGTTTTGGACAGTGGTGGGTTTCAAAAAATTTTGGAACCTCTTCTGTAGGTGTGGCCTGCTTTCCAGGTCCGCTGGTGGAACCTCTTCTAACTGATTCGGTAGATTTGACGAACCGGTTCTACCGAATAGGTGCGAACTGTTAGGAACCCACCTCTGGTTTTGGATGTAGAAATATAGAAGGAATGTGTGCTAATTGGGGGAACGTTGAAGTCCTCAATTCTCAGTATGGTTTATCAAAAGTGCTATGGCAATGGAACTCATACATACATTCATACATACAGTACGTATATATTTATTAGAATTAAAATTCTTTATTGGCCAAGAGTGATTGGACGCACAAGGCATTTGTCTCTACTGCATAAGCTCTCATTGTACATAAAAGCTACATGTGATAAAGCATGATCCTAGTTATCATAAAAATAACTTTCATCGTAAATCAGAAGATACAACGCTTAGTGATAGAATTAACAATCAATCATACTGGGAAATTAAATAAAACAGTATAAATCGTAAAGATACAAGGAGCAGAGTTATAGTCATAAGTAAAAAAGGATATAGGCAATAGGAAAGATGAGGAGAATAATAGTAATACAGTCTTACTAAATAGTTTGACAGTGTTGTGGGAATTAGTTGTTTAGCAGAGTGATGGCATGGGGGGGGGACTGTCCTTGTGTCTAGGTGTGTGTGTCTGTGTGTCTAAGTGTGTGTGTCTATATGTATATATATTTGTCTACACACACACACATGAATCATTCCCCTGACTCAGTTGATAAGGGAGGAGAGCCTGTGGCTTAGAGGTTAATACAACTGCCTAATATGTAAAAACAGCTCAGGTTCGAATCCCAGTAAGGGTATGGCTAGCTGATGAGAGCTAAATAGCTTGAAATAGATCTATACTAGTCTCCATTTATTTATCAGCAAAAATGCAACACAAAAATGGTTTTTCTGCCTGGAAGACTCCTGGGGTGGGGCTGAAAGGCAAAAGGGAAGCAGTATGCTCGTTCCCATATTTGCGCATGCCACGTGCTTTGACAAAAGAAAAAACAATATATATATATTGTATCAATAAGTCAAGGTGTGAAGCAAAACGTTCATTAAGTGAGTCCCCCCCCCCCATTTTACGACTTTTCTGGCCACAGCTGTTAACGTCAATCACTGCAGTTGATAAGTTAGTCACCTGGCTGTTAAGTGAGTCTGACCCTTCCCCGTCGACTTGGCTTGTGAGAATTTCGCAAAAGAAGAACCATGTGAACTTGGGACACTCGGCAAACCTCATAAATATGTGCCAGTTGCCGAGAGCGTCTGAATTCTGATCCCACGATTATGGGGAAGAAGGTGCAAAGGTCGTATAACTCTGAAAAACGGTTGATGTCACGTGTATAAGAGCCGAGGTGGCGCAGTGGTTAAATGCAGCACTGCAGGCTACTTCAGCTGACTGCAGTTCTGCAGTTCGGCTGTTCAAATCTCACCGGCTCAGGTTTGACTCAGCCTTCCATCCTTCCAAGGTGGGTAAAATGAGGACCCGGATTGTTGTTGGGGCAATATTCTGACTCTGTAAACTGCTTAGAGAGGGCTGAAAGCCCTATGAAGTGGTATATATGTCTAACTGCTATTGCTATTGCTATTGCTATTTTTCCAGTGCTGTTGCAAATTTTGAACGGCCCCTAAACAAAGCATTGTAAGGGAAGGCCCACCCGTACCGAAGCCTTGCTAATTATGAATATTCATGCTTAACGTCACCTATCGCTTTTTCCTATGCATAAAGTCCTAAGGCAGTGATGGTGAACCTTTTCGGCACCGAGTGCCAAAAAGGGAGTGCACGCACTCGTCAGGGCCACAACCCAGAAGCGTAGCATGCGCATGCTGGGAAATGAACTTCCAGGGCATGTGCACCGCCCAGCTCGTCTTCCGCTTACTGACGCGCATGCGGGTATGCAAAATCAGCTGGCCAGCAGGCACGCTCATGCCGGAAAACGGAAGACCAGCTCTTCCAATTCCCAGCACTGCATGAAGGCCAGCCGATCGTCACACGCGCACCAAGAACCCAGAAGAGAAACAGGCAACACCACATGTGCCAGGTGGCATGGCTCTGAATGCCGCTTCATCCATGTGTGCCATGGGCTCACCATCACAGTCCTTAAGGCAGTGTCTGGACTGGTTTGGGCAAACCGGTAGCGATATGGTGGCGTGGGTCGGTGGAATTGGTTCCCCGGTATCTTCTGCTGTCGCCGGCATCTTTCTGTGCATGCCGGCATATTTTTGCACATGAGAGGGCAGGCGGCGCATGTGCAAAGCGCCCTCTCAGCAACCTGGTAGTAAACCAGTTAGGAGTCCACCCCTGTCCTACCCCTACCCCAGGGGTAGAAAACATGGATGCAAACGTGTTAGCACAGCATCTCCCTTTGACCGTCTCCATTTAGAAAGCTGCAGGTGCCACCTCTGCCCCCTTGGCACCCTGGGAGTGGCTCCTTTTTCTCATCCCCTTTTCTTTCCTGGAACCCCACAGATGGAGAGGAGGCCCGCCTTTCCAGAAAGAAGCAACGCGATGCAGTACCCCAACTCGGATGAGGAAGAAGACGGCTACGACTCACCCAGGGTCAAGCGGAAAGGAGCTTCGGTGGATGACTTTTTGAAGGGCTCCGAACTTGGGAAGCAGGTAATGGGCATCTCCTTGGCAATGCGGTCAGGAGAGCAAAACCATAATTCCTAAGAGAGATGCTTTATTTTTTTCTCCAAATTTTTTTATTCTCTTACATACCATTGTAAGTTTACATTCACATAATTGTTCTTCTTCTTTACATTTGTCATTCTTATACATTTGTTCTTCCATTTAATAGGTTATAATATACAGTTTGGGTTGCTTTATTTACCATCCCTTCCACCTGTTTTAACATCACCTCATTTTCCCTTTCTTTTCGCTCTCCCTCCCTTCTCTACTTCCTCCCTTCCTCCTCTCCTTTCCCTTCCTTCTTCCCTTACCTTTCTCCTTCTCCTACTCTTCCTTTTCCCCTTCCTACCCTCTCTCCTTCTCTTTCTCTCCCTTCCACCCTCCTCTCCTTCCCTCTTCCTGCTTCCCTTACCTCTCCCCTACTCCTCTTCCTCTTCCTACCCTCTCTTCTTCTCTTTCTCTTCCTTCCACCCTCCTCTTCTTACCTCTTCCCTAAGAAAGATGCTTTAGAGGTTCAGCATCTCTTTCCTCTTTAATCTATTTTCAAGAAAGAGGGAGAAGATTTACCAAAAAGATCTCAACAAACTTGAACAATGGGCCCAATCCAACAAGATGAATTTCAGCGTGGAGAAAAACAAAGGGGAAAAAAATCATGCTTTTTCAATTGGAAAAATATGATAAAAAGACCATATATCTAGAATTGTATTTGCAGAACGATGGGAAAACGATGAGAGTCCGTCAGAGGGGAACGTCAGAGGAGAAGTGTCCTGGCAGTGAGAACGATTGATCAGTGGAATAACTCAGCCTTCAGAAGTTGTGATGTCCCATCACTGGAGGCTTTGAAGAACAAACTGGACAGGCACTTGGCCAAGATAGTATAAGGCCTCCTGCCTTGAGCAGAGGATTGGATTAGTAGACCTCAGAGGTCCCTTGCCACCCTATGATTCTCTGTTCTATGTTCCTCTCCCACAGCCCCACTATTGCCATGGGGAGGAATATCACACGGAAAGCAGCCGAGGGTCCGATTTGTCGGACATTATGGAAGAAGATGAAGAGGACTTATACTCAGAGATGCAGCTGGAAGACGGTGGGCGGAGACGAGTTAGCGTCACCTCGCATAACACCCTGAAGGTAAAAAGAAACGATGACCCAAAGGTGCTATTTTTTTCAAGAGGCAACTGGACTTTCTTTGTTTTTCCTTGAAGACGCCTCACTTCTCATCCCAGAAGCTTCTTCAGCTCTGACTGGATGGTGGGGAATGGAAGGATGGATCCTCCTTGCAGACAGCTGGCCATTTGCATCCTTTTAGAGGGTTGTTGAGGCCACTTGGATGTTGATATTGTTAGGTAAGCTCCCCGTTGGGAGAGCAAGTACATTCAGCAAAGCGTTGTGAGAGTTGTGTTGGAGAACACACAAACCAGCATATAGAGACACTGCAGTTTAAATAGGCTTTTACTTTCATGGAAATAGAGGTATCAGAGTCCATCAAACAGTCCAAGTCATACACGGATAAGACAGTCAGTCATCAACGTCTTTCAGTTAAGGGATAATCCAAATAACATAGTCCAGTATCATATAATCAGTTCAGAACTCAAAGTTTGCTAGCAATTGCAAAACTTACAATAGCTCACGTCACTCAGATCAGATCAGTCCAGCATCTAACTAACAGAGAGAGAGCTAACAGTTATTCTGGCTCCCTCTTATGGCCGATTGAGGAAATACAGCACCCAATCACATTTTACAGTATGTTTAAAGAAACAGGTACAACATTGTTACATGATTTATATATTGCCAACTCAACCGTTAGAATTATATTCCTAACAGATATGACCAGCTGCCTCCAAGGAATATAAATCCTCCCATTCGTCTTCAAGGAAAAACCAGTTGCCCCTTGAAAAAAAGCACTTTTGGGACAACCATGACCTAGATGACCGAGACTCTCCACAGACAGGGTGAACCCAGTTTGAAACAGCGGTGTTTTACAAGCCATGGTTTATAGACCAGTTACCCATCCGTGGTTGGTGTCCGTCCTGAGCCATGACTGGCAAACCATCCCGGTTTAAGTGTCAAGCTGGTTGTGTTAGCCAGTCCTTATTGTACACAAACAGATGTTCCAAATCTACTTTGAGATGTACCATGGTTTTCCTACGCTGCAGTTCTGGTGGCAGAGAGAAAGAAATAAACGGTCGCATGACTGGAGTGGTAAATTGGGGGTGTCAAAAGATGGAGATAAGTTGAGAGTCTACAGAAGCAATGCAGGGCCCTCGGGAAATTTTTGGAGACTTCCCATCGTGTATCTAGGCTTGGATTTTGCCAGTGTGTCCTAAACCATTGACATCTTCTTCAGACATTGTTCTGACCTAGGCTTCCCAAGATCATGAAGCCGACTCCTCGTCCCGATAAAACCCCTTTTATTCAGGTGAAAGGGAATTCCTCTCCAGCAAAGTCCCGGCAAACAGTCTCTCGTGAGATTTCACAACTACAGACTTTTATCGGGCTTGGAGAGCTGCCAGGCCGATATCTTCCAAACGCCAGGCTATAGCAGCAATTACTTGACAAGAAGTCAGGAACAGATCTTCAATCTAATGAATTGGACTAATAGTCTCCTGCAAACTCCCCTCCCCTTTCGCTCCTCTTTATTCCCTATGGGAGGGGGCATTCACCCTCCACCTGTGGCATTACTCCCGAGTCGGCCCTTGTTCCTTAGCTCTTCCCTTCATCTGGCAACTCTGTGCATGCGCACACTGGGAACAGGCTCCAGCTATTCCTCTGCCTCACTGATCTCCGACTCTGAAGGCAGCTGATAACTGGCATATGGCTCTGGCCCCCTCTCTGCCTCAACACAGAGCCCTCATCAGAGCCTTCCTCAGACTCCAGTACTAGCCCATGTTCCTCCCCAAACTCCTCACTGTCTTGAGTCTGCCACCAGCTGGACGCTGGCAGGCCACAACAAACATCTAAGAACTTTCCCGTGGAATCTAGATGCCTTGATGCCTTTTAGTAGACAAAATATGGTGTGCCGTCCTCAAAAATTGAGGTCTTATGGGATATCAGGTAGCTCTCCTCAAAGTTGCAATTCAAATCTTGAATCCTTCCACCGAATGGAACGTCTAAGTTTATAAACAAGGGATCTTCTGAAAAGCAAAGGGATACATTTAGAAAAAGAGCTTTCCTTCCACCTTAGAGTTCTCTGTGTGGTATCACATCTCCTACTTTTTTTTAAAGGGGCGTCCTCTCCATCTCAGCAGGTATCACGTTTTCCTTTTTCTTTCTTTCAAACGTAGGCAACGTTGCTTTGATATGGCAAGGCACTTTAGTAAAAAAAAGTGGGATTATTTTTAGGAAGTCATTAGGGTCTAAAAAGTTAAAAAAAAAAACGGTTAATAGGATTGGAAGATTTCTGGTGGATCTGGGGTAGCTTCCCCACCATTGGAGGAGAAGGAGGACCTTCAGAGAGACACGTACCCCAAAGGGGGGGTGAGACATGTTCTTTTAATCAATAGTGAAGAGATTTTTGTACTGAACAAAGGTATTAACATTGAGAAAGAGAGAGAGAGAGAGAGAGAGAGAGAGAGAAGGGTTAACCTCCAGCAGTAGCCGATTCTGAGATGAGATTTTCTGTGTGGGGTCAGCCACTGGTGCTCTCTATGCCTGGTCAGTTTCTTCTCTTGAGTGCAGTAAACATGCCTGCTAAAGTTGACACCTCGCCCGATAGACCACGCTAGGACAGCTGTTCTAATCATCTGTTTTATTTTCACAGATTCCCATTAAAAGCATGACATAGTTCTTCCCTTGAGTAAGAGCCGCATGCTTTCAGCTCACCATTGCTGTATAACTAATTCTGTCTTTATTTTTTCCCTTCCTTTCCTTTTCCTTCCTCTCCCCTCCCTTCCTTTCCTCTCCTTTCCCTTCCTTTCCTTTCCCTTCCTTTCCTTTCCTCTCCTCTCCTTTCTTTCCCTTTCTTTCCCTTTCCCTTCCCTTCCCTTCCTCTCCTTTCCCTTCCTTTCCTTTCCCTTCCTTTCCTTTCCTTTCCCTTCCCTTCCTCTCCTCTCCTTTCTTTCCCTTTCTTTCCCTTTCCCTTCCCTTCCTTTCCTCTTCTTTCCCTCCCCTCCCCTCTCTTCCTTTCCTTTCCTTTCCCTTCCTTTCCTTTCCCTTCCCCTCCTCTCCTTTCCCTTCCTTTCCTTTCTCTTCCCTTCCTTTCCTTTCCTCTCCTTTCTTTCCCTTTCTTTCCCTTTCCCTTCCCTTCCTTTCCTTTCCTTTCCCTCCCCTCCTCTCCCTTCCTTTCCTTTCCCTTCCCTTCTTCTCCTCTCCTTCTCTTCCCTTTCCCTTCCTTCCCTTTCCTTCTATTCCCCATTCACACCTTCCCCATTCATCCATTCCTCATTCATCCCTTTCCTTCTGTTCCCCATTCCCTTCCCCATTCATCCTTTTCTTTCTACTCTGAATTCATCCTTTTCTTTCTACTCCGAATTCATCCCCTTCCCCATTCATCCCTTTTCTTCTGTTCCCCATTCATCCCCTTCCCCATTCTTCCCTTCCTTCACTTCCCTCTCTCTTTTTAAAAATTGCACACTGTTTGTTCTCTTTGCCTTTCTTTCTTTCTCTCTTTCTTTTTCTTTCTTTCTCTCTCCTTTTCTTTCTTTTTCTGTCTTTCTTTCTCTCTTGGTGATGACTCTTAAAGGAATGCTGTCACCACAAAACCACAGAAACAGTTTTCCAGGAGCCTCCCAATTTTGCCCGCCGCCGTAAAAAACTGTTCAGTATCCCCGAAGTGGCGGAAGAGGAAGGCGATCACTCCGAACGTTTCCACAAGCAGGGATTACGGAGGCCCCACCAGGCCCGGAATGCCCTCACTAGAGAGGGTAGATCCACCATGGCCTCATATCAAGAGCATCTGACCTTCTGGCACCCTGCCACCAAGTCACGGAGTTCAGAGGACACCGAAGAACGAGGTTGTAGGTCCAGCAGGCCTTCCACCCGAAGCCCAGACAGTGGCTTGGACTGTGGCAGCGAAGAAGAAGAATCACGTTTTATTTTCCCCCCGGCGCACGAGACCCCCGCTGTCCGTATGTCCCCCGCCTGTGGTCAGGATGAGGACAGCTCTTCCTTGTCTTTACGGCCCCTCTTGGCCCGTCGCAAGACTCTAGTCCGGCAGAGTAGTGTTGAAGAAGATTTTGGAGACCCCATCCAGCCCGTTGTGGACTCCCCAAAGCAGGAGGACCTCCCAGCTTATTACAAGAGGAAGCCTGAGCTTCAAAGATGCCGTAGAGCAGAAGATTTGATCCATGAAGACGCTAAGGGAGGTTGGAGTAGCCCCTTGGTAGAGAACGAAACGAGACTCACTTCTCTTCCGCTTTCAAAGCATCCCTCCCGAAAGTCTGAAGCCCCTCCGGTGTGTTGCCATCCAAACTTCCTTCTACTATCTGCCTGCCCAATCACTTCCTTTGTTTTCAAACAAAAATCTTCATTTCTCTCTTTCCGTTTTGAGTTCTTCTCTCCCATATGCACGTGACTCTTTATTTTTTCCCATTTTCTTCTTCTCCTCCGCCTCCCGATAATTTATTTCCCATTTTAATTTGTGTTGCTTCATTGGCTTCCTAACACTTACTTTCCCTTTGGTTTCATTTTCTTTCTTTTAATTCTGTGCCTTGTTTAAAATATATATATATATATATATACAGTATATATAATGAGATTCAATTGCTTGTCGGTCCGTTATGATTTCATTGTTCCCCACAGGCCACAAATAAATACCTAAATAATTTTTTTTAAAAACACCTGCCTCTTTCCCCCCTCTGTTTTCTTTAAAAGGACAACTGAAACGATGTTTTAATTAAGGGTTAGCTGAACTGCCATTGTCCTGACATTTGGAATCGCTCTTTAATTTTATTTCTCTTGTTTTCCCTTCTTTATATTTGTGTTCTCGATCTTGGGCTTGGTAGAATAGAACCATGATATAATGTGATGCACACCTTCAGTAGCAACAACAAAACACATACAGCCAAACAATGAATATATTCCCATCCCCTCCTCCCTTCTTCCGTTCAATGTCTGCTTTCAATCGTTTTTATCTTTCTTTTTTCTTTTTAGTTTATTTTTAACCTCATTCCAGATTTTCAAGGATGGACATTCTCAGCAATCCTTGGGGTTCTTTCTATCCCGACTTTATTTTTCCATTCCTGCTTGTTTCTTTCTTTCTTTTTTCCTTTTGAACAAAATCAGAAACCACCTCTTCTTGCCTTTGAAGTTGCAAACTCTTAACTCTCTCAGCCTGCGGGAAGACCCGTCATCCACTCCCCAGGTTTTAGCCCCATTTTTTCAGACAACAGAAAGACGGGAACGCATGAGACATAGATGGATGTTGTGTCTTACTTACTGAATGTGATTTTCTCCAGTCGATCCACAGCGTGGTTTGCTCCCGGTGTAGCAAACTAGAGACATCCCAAATATTCCGCTCTGCGTAATAAGGAGATCCAGCGACCCATTATTCCGAACCCGTGTCCTTCTTCATGGAATGCTTTCTTTTTTCTTTTTTTTTCAAAATTGTCCATCGACCAAATTGATGTTTCCCCACCTCCTCGCCGATGGTTGGTTATTTGCAAAGCCATTCTGCTGAAAGTCCTCGATAGAATTTGGAAAAGCCTCTTTAACAATTTTTTGTAAAGTTGGGAAGGCGGCAGGCAAAGTAACAGATAGAGGGAAGACATTGTAGGCAAAAGATGCCAAATATTCCGCAAATAGGATAGGCTAAACGCTCCGAAAAGCCGATAAAAACCTACCAGCTCATCCAGATTTCGTAGTTCCAAGGAATGGCCGCATTCTCAACAAAAAGACGCAACCACAAAGGCAAAAGAAAACGTTTAATTCTTCTTCTTTTGGGGGGTTTGAATGTGTGACTGTTGTCCCCAAATATGTGCCATGTCCGGATGGCAATTTTTCTGTCTCTCTGTCTGTCTGTCTGTCTGTCTGTCTATCTACCTATCTATCTATCATCTATCTATCTATCTATCTATCTATCTATCTATCTATCTATCTATCTATCTATCTATCTATCACCTATCTATCTATCTATCTATATCTATCTATCTATCTATCTATCTATCTATCTATCTATCTATATCTCTCTATCTCTCTATCTCTCTATCTATCTATCTATCTATCTATCTATCTATCTATCTATCTATCTATCTATCTATCATCTATCTATCTATCTATCTATCTATCTATCTATCTCTATATCTCTCTATCTATATCTCTATCTATCTATCTATCTATCTATCTATCTATCTATCTATCTATCTATCTATTTCTATCTATCTATCTATCTATATCTCTCTATATCTCTCTATCTATCTATCTATCATCTATCTATCTATCTATCTATCTATCTATCTATCTATCTATTTCTATCTATCTATCTATCTATATCTCTCTATATCTCTCTATCTATCTATCTATCATCTATCTATCTATCTATCTATCTATCTATCTATCTATCTATCTATCTATCTATCTATCTATCTATCTATCTGTGATTTTCTTTCTCAGGTTTAATGGCATCTGTTCCCTTTCCTCCTTTTTTTCTTCCTTCCTTCCTGTTCTTTTTCAGCTAACCTTTCAGTTAAAAAAGAAAAGTTTAGTTGCCTTTAGAACGTACATTTTCAGAGAACGATTCGTTTGATTTTTCTTCCACGCAATTGTGTATGCCTCCCTTGTTGCCTTTCGCACCTTCTATGGGGCAGTGGGGTAGCTTTTAAACATCTTTCTCTTCCCCCACCCCTCTTCCCTCCTCTTTTATTTTCGACTGGTGTGGACCTTCAGCTCTTAAGTAATCCAACGTCATCCAGGCGGCCGGATCGAGGGGAGCATCCAGATCGAAGATTATCTCATGGCACTTCCGGTCCCCAAAGGTCACGTCCAATCCTGGTCCCTCCTATGGGTGAGTTGGCGATGATCCTTCTGCGTGGTTGGTTGGAGGGTTACCGAGTTTAGAGGAGAAGGTTGATTTTGAAGACCTAATTTGATACAATGGAAGGGAATGACTTTTTTTCCAGTGGGACCAGTCTACTTGCATATTAGCTCCATGTATTAACCTCTAAGCCATGGGTTCTCCTCGCTTTGTCAGCTACACCAGGGGAGAGATTAAGTATTTTTTGCCAGTGGGACCGGTCCATCAGGGCAACCTAGTCTACCCAAATATGGGATGGACCTTACTGCTTCTGCTTTCACTTTTCAACACCAATCCAGAAGGCTTCACAGGCAGTTGCTTTCATGACAAACATTTTGTGTGTGTTGAATTTAAATATTTTATCGACAAAGAAATAAAGAGAGACTAATATAGATCTATTTCCAGTTATTTAACTCTAGTCAGAGCCACACCCTTTGAACCTGGGCTGCTTACACATTAGGTAGATGTATTAACCTCTAAGTCACAGGCTCTCCTCGCTTTGTCGGCTACACCAGGGAAAAGATTAAGTGTTTTTTTTTTTAAATCAGGGCAACCTGGTCTATCCAACTATGAGATGGAACATACTTTTGCCTTTCAGCCCCAATCCAGGAGCCTTTGCAGGCAGTCATTTTGCAAAAAACTAGTTTTTGTGCTAAATTTATATTTTAACGACAAAGAAATTTAAAAAATAGTTTGTTGTGAAAGCGGCTGAAGCGTTTTAGTAGGTAATGACTGCAAGGAAGGAAGGCAAGCTGGAAAAAAATTGCTGTAACCAATGTTTATAGTTTTATTTACACAGGACTTGCAAATGGTTACTGTACACAATTTGAGCGAGCACATCGACTTGGTTCACCCTTGCTTACATCAAGGGTCAGCTGACACTTCTCTCTTGTGCAAAGTCTCATAATTAGAAACAACTTGCAACTTGCTACCTTTCCTGCAGGTTTCCCCACTGTTTTCGTTCATTGGAAGCAGCTGGGAAGGCCTCAAATGGTGATCACGTAACCCCAGGAGGCTGCAACCGTTGTAAATGTGAGCTGGTTGCTAAGTGCCTGGATTGTGATCATGTGACAGTGGGGAACTTTGTGACGGTCATAGGTTGCTTTTTTTAAGTGCCATCCTAACTTCAAACTATCCCTCCCTCCCTTCATTCTTACCTTCCTTCTGTTGGAAGAAACGTCCATCTGGGTTCAGTTCCAAGTGGGGGAAAAGATTCATGGAAGTTGCTTGGAAAGAAGGTTTATTGACGATGGACAGGATCACATGGTTTGAGATCCTGGGCAAAAAAAGGGAAGAGATGCTGAGAGTGCCTGGGTTTTAATGCCCTCTGTGGGCTTTTGAATTTGAGCTTGTATTCTGATTGGTTGTCAGACTCTGCAGTAGGCAGTCCTGAGAACCAGGCTGGTTGAGCGTTGCTGGGTGATGATGTAGTGAAAAGACGTTGGGATTCCTATTATGGCTCTGCCTGAAGGGGGGAATCTTTGTTATGTAGAATAGACTGGCCCAGGCCTCAATGGTCCATTGACAAAGGTGAGAGAGGGGGCTGAGTTTCTGCCTCCTTTTAGGGGACATATTCTGCCCTTTTAATATTTCCTAAAACATTTCATTTTTCTAGGAGAGGGGTGGGTAGTAACTTCCTATTCTTCCTTCCTTCCTTCCCTCCCTCCCTCCCTACTTCCTTCCTTTCTTCCTCCCTTCCTTCCCTCCCCCCCTACATCCTTCCTCCCTCCCTTCCTTCCCTCCTTCTTTCCTTCCTTCCTTCCTTCCTTCCTTCCCTCCCTCCCTCCCTTCTCCCTTCCTCCCTCCCTTCATTCTTTCCCTCCCTCCTTGGGAGATATGCATCTATGATTGGGGCAGTCCTGGCTAGGACATCTGATCACTTGGAACTCTGCCATCAGCAGTCTGGGTGATGTTTTATTTCAACTTCAACCAAGGAACAAGCTAGGGTCAAAGTACAAATGCAGTTCAGCAGTGCCATCTAGTGGCAGACCCCAGTATTTATTGTGTTGTAACACGGTGGGGGGGAGAAGAAAACCCACCGACTGGGGGATTCTGGGAGTTGAAGTCCACACATCTTTAAGCCGCTGAGTTTAAGGAGCATTGTTCTAAACAGCTGTTCATAAATGCACATCAATTATGCCTAAATTATTATCATATGCGTGTGCAGATGTTATGAGCGTAGTGTTTGGGACCTAACTTGAGTCACCAAACATGTTTATGTTACAACAGTTCGTTTAGTGACGTTCAAGGTCATAATGGCACAGGGGGGGAAAAGACCATTTGTTCGCAGTTACAGCCTTGGCAGTGTAGGAAACTAGCACTCTCTTAGAAGAATGAAATGTTTTAGGAAATATTAAAAGGGCAGAATATTTCCCCTAAAAGGGAGGCAGGAACTCACCTTTGGCAATGGGCCATTAAGGCCTGAACCAGTCTATTCTACGTAACAAAGATCTTCTCTTTCAAGCAAAGCCATAATGGGAATTGCCCAAAGCCCCTTCGTTACATCATCACCCAGCAAGAGTCAACCAAGCTTGGGATTCAGGACGAGCAAAGCCAAAGGGTAAATCAGATTCACTTAACATCTGGATTACTAACCGATCAACTGTGGCGATTCGCTTAACAAACGAGGCAAGAAAGGGGGTAAAACGGGGCAAAACTCACTTAAGAAATGTCTCAACTTATCAACAGAGATTTGGGACATGATTGCGGCTGTAGGTTGAGGACTACTTGTACTCCTAATAGCTCTTACCTCCGTGGAAACAATTTTCGGATCCAACCTTTCTGCTTTTCCAGATGGGTACAGTAGTCGTGACCGCCTGTCTCCGGAGATCTACGAAGAATCAGAAACTGACACTGGAGCAGAAGAGATGACCACGCGTATCTTTGTCGCCCTCTTTGATTATGACCCACTGACCATGTCTCCAAACCCTGATGCAACTGAAGAACTTCCCTTTAAAGAAGGACAAATTATCAAGGTAGGGTTTATTGAAAACTAGCCGATAATCCGGCGTTGCCCAATAATTATTTATAGGGGGGGAAAGTCCGGACCAAACGTAATTTCTAATGTTGGCTTTTCCCCCTTACCAGAAGGAGCCCCCTTGTGGAGCACTGTGAAGCCATTACCATTGCAACTCCACTGCGCTGTACAGTAGAAGCCATTTTAAGGCACAACAGACTGTATCTTAACAGAACCCACACCCCGAGGGGTGTTAGAGGTGTCTTACCCTCACAGTATTTGTTTCCAGAGAGTAAGTCATCTGTGTACCAAGTTTGGTTGAAATTGTTCGAGGCGTTCCAGAGTTATGCTGGAAAACACACACACACACACACACAGATACACACACAGACACACACACAGCTATTTAGACAGACAGACAGACAGAGAGACAGACAGATAGAGATAGAGATAGATACAGCTAGTCCTTGATTTAATAAAGATTCATGGTGTGACGTTTGAACTTGCAACGGCACTGAAAGCAGGGACATACAATAGCTTTTCACACTTATCACCATCCCATGATCAAAATTCAGACGCTTGGCAACTGGCTTGTATTTATGACGGTTGCAGCATCCGGGGTCACCAGATCCCCTTTTGTGACCTTCTGACAAGCAAAGTCAACGGGGAAGCTAGACTCACTTTAACAACAATGTTATTGATTTAACAACTGAAGCCATTAACAGATTAACAGAATTGGAAGGGACCTTATAGGTCATCTAGTCCAATACCCCCCCCCCCCTGCCCAAGCAGGAGACCCTACACCATTTCCAACACATGGCAGTCCAGTCTCTTCTTGAAAGCGCCCAGTGATGAAGCTCCCACAACTTCTGAAGGCAACTTCTGTTCCATGGGTGGATTGCTGTCACTGTCAGGAAATTCCTCCTTCTTTCCAGGTTGAATCTCTCCTTGATCAGTCTCCATCCTATTCCTTGTCTGGCCTTCAGGTGCTTTGGAAAATAGCTAGACCCCCTCCTCTCTGTGGCAGCCCCTCAAACACTGGAAGGGCTGCTCTCATGTCTCCCCTGGTCCTTCTCTTCTCTAGACTAGCCAGGCCCAGTTCCTGCAACGGTTCATCGTACGTTTTAGCCTCCAGTCCCCTCATCATCCTGGTTGCTCTTCTCTGCCCTCTTCCAAAATTTGTAAATGGAAAACCGACTAGATGGCATTTCCAGGACAATGTGTGAAGCTTAGCAGTCGATAGTAAGGAGAGTTTTCCAAGCGGAATCTAAATTCAGGTGTATGAACTCCTTGAGAGTAGAGAAGCATTGTTAGGGTAGTAGAATGAGGGTCTTCACTGGATAAAACAATTCATGTTTTGGGCTCCAGGCCTTTGATCATAGATAGATTCAGATTAACAGAGTTGGAAGGGACCTTGTAGGTCATCTAGTCCAACCCTCCCGCCCAAGCAGACACTACACCATTTTTTGAAAAGATGGCAGTCCAGTCTCTTCTTGAAAGCCTCCAGGGATGAAGCTCCCACAATTTCCGAAGTCAACTTCTGTTCCATGGGTTGATTGTTCCCACTGTCAGGAAATTCCTCCTTATTTCCAGGTTGAATCTCTCCTTGATCAGTTTCCATCCGTTATTCCTTCTCTTGTCCGATTCACGTAACTGTGGCAAGAAAGGTCGTAAAATGGAGCAAGACTCACTTGACCATCTTGCTTAGCAACAGAAATGCTGTGCTCGATTGTGGCCGTAAGTCGAGAACTTATATGAGAAATGACATCTGAGCCCCTCTTAAGCTTTGCGAATTCTAACCGGTGATCCTTTGATTCTTTTCCGCATCGTCTCTTTTCTGCATCTAAGGTTTATGGGGACAAAGATGCCGATGGATTTTATCGGGGCGAAACGTGTGCGAGACTGGGCCTTATTCCTTGCAACATGGTTTCTGAAATCCAAGCGGACGATCAAGAAATGATGGACCACCTTGTGAACCAAGGCTTCCTCCCTCTGAATACCCCCATCGAGAAATTTGGTAAGTATCGGCCTGCGGGCAGGCATGGAACTGATGGCTTCACCACATTCCTTTGGATAGTGTTTTTTATGGTTGGGAAATGTTCAGTCAGATTACAGTCAGATTAACAGAGTTGGAAGGGATATTATAGGTCATCTAGTCCAACCCCCCCACCCAAGCAGGAGACCCCACACCATTTTTGACAGATGGCAGTCCAGTCTCTTCTTGAAAGCCTCCAGGGATGAAGCTCCCACAACTTCCGAAGGCAACTTTTGTTCCATTGGTTGATTGTTCTCACTGTTAGGAAAATTCTTCCTTATTTCCAGGTTGATTCTCTCCTTGATCCACCTCCATTATTCCTTGTCTGGCCTTCGGGTGCCTTGGAGAATAGCTTGACCCCCCTCCTCTCTATGGCAGCCCCTCAAATATTGGAAAACTGCTATCCTGTCTCCCCTGCTCCTTCTCTTCACTAGACCAGCCAGGCCCAGTTCCTGCAACCATTCTTCGTATGTCCCCTCATCATCCTGGTTGCTCTTCTCTGCACTCTTTCTAGAGTCTCAACCTCTTTTTTATAGTGTGGTAACCAAAACTGGATGCAGGATTGTAGGTATGGTTCCCTATGTTTGAGATCAGGACTCCTCTAAGTTGCATTCCTACAACATGTTTAATTAGGACACTTCATCGTTTGGAAAGCACGAAGAACATAGGCAAGTGGCTTGCTCTGTAATACCAGATCAACAATAAAGCAATAAACAACATCTCTATTGAGGGGCTACAACACTCCCACCAATACTGAGAGTATGAACCACTTGTATATAAACAGAGAGCAAACCCCTCTCCCTCCTAGCACTGATGATGTTGCCTAGTTGGGTAATGAAACGTCTGCAAGGAAACAAGCAAGCTCAGAAAACTCCAAGGACCACCCGGTCCTCCTCCTCCTCCTCCTCCTCCTCCTCCTCCTCCTCCTCCTCCTCCTCCTCCTCCTCCTCCTCCTCCTCCTCCTCCTCCTCCTCTCCCTTCTAGCACTGAGGATATTATCTAGCTGGGTAATGAAATGCCTGCAAACCACCAACCAAACTCCAAGAGCAGTACTATTATTACTGTTCCTCCTTCCTCTCTTCCTTTCTTCCTCCCTCCCTTCTTCCTTCCTTCCTCCTCTTCCTCTTCTTCTTCCTCCTCATCTTCATTTTTCCCTCCTTTTCTTTCTTCCTTTCCTCCTATTCCTCTTCTTCCTCCTCCACAAACTCCACTCCCTTCTAACACTGATGATGTTGCCTAGTTGGGTCCTGAAATGTCTGCAAGGAAACAACCTAGTTCAGAGAGCATCAAGGACCCCACAGTCTTCCTCCTCCTCTTCCTTCCTCCTCTTCCTCTTCTTTCCTTCCTTTATTTTTTTCCTCTTCCTCTTCTCCTTCCTTCCTTCCCTTCTATTCTTCCTCCTCCTCCCCTTCCATTACACGGACCCCACTGCCTTCTAGCACTGATGATGTTCCCTATTTGGGTAATGAAACAACAGCAGGAAAACAGCTGACCCCAAACCACCAAGGAATGGCTTGTTGTACGCTTAAAGACAGTTGCAATTGCTTTCTTTCTTTGGGTTGGAACAGAAAGAAATCGAAGAAGCAGCCGCCCGCCTGGGTCAACCACAAGGAGAATGGTTGCGTTGTATGACTACGACCCAAGAGAAAGCTCTCCCAATGTTGACGTGGAGGTATTGTGGTCATGGAGACAAATCCAGAACATTTTGTTTTGTAATAATAATTTTTTTAAAAACAAAAAACTATGGGGAATGTGTCCACAGCATCCAATGAGGGGCCAAATGGGTGGGTTGAAAATGATCCGCAAACTTTTCCTGGGCCACTGGCTACTTAGAAGATAGCTGCATGGGACCCCGGAAGAGCAGCTGGCTGCTGCACGCATAAGCACCAGCCAGCTGGTCTCTTCCAGGTTCCCGTGCTCTGGCGCATACGTGCGCATGCTCCGGTTTTGGCACTCAGTGCCAAAAAAGGTTAGCCATCACTGCCTTATGCCATCCCAATCAAAGGGTTGTCCAGTCTAATTTTTAAATGGCGGGGGGGGGGGGTGGGTATTCCTCAGGGCAAAAGATTTGAGAAACGCTGGAATAAGAGCATTTAGGAATGGGATCGTGAGAAAATGATGTGGTTGTTTTTTTTTTAATCATTTCCGCAGGCTGAGCTTACATTTTGTACTGGAGACATCATTACTGTCTTTGGAGAAATTGATGAAGATGGCTTTTATTATGTAAGTGCTTTATTGATGCTCTTCCCCTGATCTCTAGGGACGCGATGGCTCAGTGGCTAAGACGCTGAGCTTGTCGATCAGAAAGTTCGGCGGTTCGAATCCCCAGCACCGTGTAACAGAGTGAGCTCCCATTACTTGTCCCAGCTTCTGCCAACCTAGCAGTTCAAAAGCATGTAGAAAATGCAAGTAGAAAAATAGGAACCACCTTTGGTGGGAAGGAAACAGCATTCCATGCACGTTTGGCGTTGAGTCATGCCAGCCACATGACCACGGAGACATCTGTGGACAGCGCTGGCTCTTTGGCTTTGAAACGGAGATGAGCACCGCCCCCTAGAGTCAGGAATGAGTAGCACATATGTGCGAGGGGAACCTTTAACTTTTTACCTGATCTGTATTAATGGTGCGAAAAACTTGTTGGTTGACAAGCAGGAACCTGAAGAATGGATGCCACCCAAGAAGGATGGTGGGTCAAGAATGATCTTTAGGGTTTTCCCCCCTAAAGTAGTGTCCTTCAACTCTTGGCCATGGAGATAAGAACCTGCTTTACCTTTCAACATCTTTCAGTGTCTACTTTGCCATAATTTGAATCAGTGCATTGGGGGGACTTCTAAAGCAGCCTTTCTCAACCTTCAGAATCTGAAGTTAGGTGGACCTCAACTCCCAGAAGTCCCTAGCCAGCTGGATTAAGTTGGAAGCGCTCTAGATTAATGTTGAGAACTTTAAAATAGATGGACCTCCAGAATTCCCCAGTAGATGATCGAGATTGAAAGTTCTAGATCAGTGTTTCTCAACTTTCAGAACTTTAAGAAAGGTGGACTTCCAGAATTCCCCAGCAGGTCATGATCGATATTGAGAGCTCTAGTTTAACCATGAGAACTTTAAAATAGATGAACCTCCAGAATTCCTCAGCAGATGATCAAGATTGAGAGCTCTAGATCAGTGTTTCTCAACTTTCAGAACTTTAAGAAAGGTGGACTTCCAGAATTCCCCAGCAGGTGATGATCGGGATTGAGTGTTCTAGATTAACCTTGAGAACTTTAAAATAGGTGGACTTCCAGAATTCCTCAGCAGATGATTGAGATTGAGCGCTCCAGATTAGTATTTCTCAAGCTTGAGAACTTTAGGATAGGTGGACTTCAACTCCCATAATTCTCCAGACAGCCATAATCAAGACCCAGAGTCCTAGATCAATGTGTTTCTCAAGCTTAAGAACTTGAAAGTTAGATGGGCTTCAACTCCCAGAAGTCTGCCAGAGCTGACCAGGAATCCCACCATTCTGGAAGTCCACCTATCTTGAAGTCACCATGGTTGAGAAATGTTGTTCCAGAAGCTCCTTGATTGTTCGTTAATTTCTCCCTTCCGTTTCCATGTTTCAGGGGGAACTTAACAACCAGACGGGTCTCGTTCCTTCAAATTTTCTTGAAGAAGTGCCTGATGATGTCGAAGTCTATTTATCCGACGCGCCCACGCGGTACCCTCAAGATGCACCCACCATGCGTACAAAAGCAAAAAGGGTAAGCAAGCATTGAGAAAAAAAGAGAGAGAATAAAACAAAACAAAACTGTTGTTTTCGCTTTGTTCCCCTTGCCGACCATTTCAGATTCTGTTTGGCTTGAATGTGTTTGTGTACATATGTATATGTATATGTATATATATATAGAGATAGATAGATATATTAAGAAACACAATTTTTGAAACCAAGTTTTTAGATCGCTCTGAAGCTGGGAGACAAAAAAACGAAAAACAAAACAGCTCCTCGCTCTAAACCAATTGATTCCTTCCATCAATGATTGATCTCACGCTAATTTAGGAGCCACTAATTCAAGATTTTCAAGGTGGGAAACATACATATATATGTTCCCCACCTTGAACAGTTTATATCTGTAAATTATAGACCTGATGTAGAAATTACCTAAGACGGTAGATTTGGGGATGGATGGATGGATGGATGTAAAACTTCAGGCACTTCCTTTTTTGGGGGGTGGGGGAACACCACCCCAAGCTTCCAAATTTCAAAGCGATGTTTTGAGCTGCCAATCAATGCTCCCTTCTGAAGGGTTTCATGTGTCTTTTTTCATCTTTGCAGTTTTTTCCCCCTCTTATTATATTTTACGTATATATATATTTTGTTTATTTCTTTGCTCATCTGCTTGGGAACAGAAGAAGAGTGTTCATTTCACACCTTAAAAAACGGGCAACGTTGCCTTCACGTAAGTCTGCAACTGAAGATACCAGGAGATAACTTGGGTTCCTATAAGTTGGTCTCCCATAATGCGAGCCATCTGGGGACCGAAAAGAGAGAAATATGTCTCCGAAATTCCATAAGTCCTGGATCCAGATCTTGTGTTTTTTTCTTTTTAAATGAGGGCTGCCCTTTCCCAATCTGATGCCTTCCAACGACGGTGGACTACAAGTCCCATCCCCTCCAGGTGGCCAGCTGCTAGTGCAGCAGCCATAGAAGGCACGACGTTAGGAATGGAGAATTTCTGATTTATAAAAGAAACGCAGATGGGATCTTGTGTCCAGGGCTTAAGGCTCGCTTAACCCACCCAGGGAGAAAATGTTGGAATATTGGGAGCATATTTCTTCCTGGCCTTAATGCTTGTTTTGCATAAAGAGTATTCCCAGTGTCTCATTCCAAAGAAAAGCTGCATATTGCATTGTTAAGCTAATTGGGGAGATCGAAAAAAAAACACCACCACAAAATTTGTTGCTGAGTAATCTGGTTGTAGAGGGACGCGGCGGCTCAGTGGCTAAGATACTGAGCTTGTCAATCAGAAAGGTCGGCAGTTCAAATCCCTTGCGCCGCGTAACTGAGGGAGCTCCCGTGACTTGTCCCAGCTTCTGCCAACCTAGCAGTTCGAAAGCACGTAAAAAATGCAAGTAGAAAAATAGGAACCACCTTTGGTGGGAAGGTAACAGCGTTCCGTGCGCCTTTGGCGTTTAGGTATGCTGGCCACATGACCACAGAGAAGTCTTTGGACAGCGCTGGCTCTTCGGCTTTGAAACGGAGATGAGCACCGCCCCCTAGAGTCAGGAACGAACTAGCACATATGTGCATGGGGAACCTTTACCTTTAATCTTTTTGGACTAAACAACCCGGCCGACAGTGGGAAGAGAGGAGTTGAGTTCCTTCTTTTGAAAGCCCACTTAACTTTCAATGTCTGGTGGTCAGTTGGCCTTAAAAGCTCTCCTGGTGTATAGTTGCCCATCAACATCTCAGCAGCCTTTGGTTGACCAATGCAATAAGCTGAAAGGAAAGCGTGCCACTGAGATCGGTGGGCAAACGCATTAACGCTCCACAGATGGTATCTTCAGGTGTATGTTGGGGTTGCACTGAGAAGAGGGTCCCCTTTGGCTTCTCCCCTCCCCTTCCCCCCCCATTAGACAAGACCTTGATTGAAGATCAAAGCAAGCTTGGGACCTCCTTGGCTGAACCAACCCACTGATATGTCCAAACAGATGTAACATGAGGGACGTTGGGTGTTGCTAGGAGCTCCATTTTGGCTTTTTTCCTCACGGTGTTATCCTTTTCAATGCCATTGGGCATGTGCAGAGTGCCACCCAACCCAGAAGCGTTCAACCCAAGGTCTTGGAGAGCTTTCTTTGATCGTGATTAAGGTTCGTTTTAGTTTGGTTTGTTTGGGTTTCTTTTCCCCTTTCCACCAGTGTGCCATCTTCTCAAAATACGTCCCGACAGAATGCTAAAAGTTGGCGAGGGAGGTGGGGTGGATTAAGCAGCAAGAATCGGGCTAGTCTTCCTGGAAATGGGTTAGTCGACTTAAGACGTATGCCACGTGGGAGTCCCCAGATTCCCTCCTTGGGAAGCAAGGGAATCCGGCCAAAATCCAGATCCCAATTTTAAAGTAAAAGCCATTTTTTTCAGAGGCTGCTCTTCCAAAATAGGCAGAAGGCTTCAGCGATCCTATGCCGCAGCTTTTAAAAACATAAATCAAGCCCAATTCAATGGACACGTCTTTTGACACACTCCAGGAGAACGGAAGGGGTCTGTCACGTGGCATATTTTAAAGGAGGAAGAAATAAAAATTTCCCGCCCTCTAAAAGGTGTGTGTGTTTGTGTGTGTTTAATGCAGCGTTTATCAACTTTGACCCCCTTTAAAGACAGGTGGGCTTCTAACACCCCAAATCCTCCAGCCAGCCGTGGTTGAGATGGAGCACTCTAGATTGGTGAGGGCTGGGGGATTCTGGGAGTTGGGAGTCCACCCGTCTTTTAAACAGGCCATGATTGACAAACCCTGATTTAATGAATGATTTTTTTTAAAAAAAAGCTTTGTTTGTCCATGACTGCAACCCTTCAGTAAACTTAACAACTATACCTATCAGGTACCTCCTGAGAACAAAGGTACACCACCAAGGAGAGCACCAAGCCCTACGGCCCATCTCCACTCGGGGTTACCTCTGCCAGCTATGGGTTCTGGTAGTCCCAGGCGAGGCAGGGAGCTGTCTTCAAGAAAGACAAAGGGTCTGCTTTCCAAAGGGAAGAAACTTCTGAAAAGACTTGGTGCTGTGAAATGAAACTTACAATCATCTGGACATCCTCTAAAAAAAAAAATAAAACCATCAGACTTTTTAAAAAAAATAAATACCCATATGCAGACCGATCTAGAAACGCTCAAAACTAGGGATTTCAGGACCCCCAACCTCCCCCCTCCTATTTTTTTTTTATTACTATTAAGAGCATTCGATTGTCTCCAGAAATTTCTGTCTGGATTGGTCTTGCTCAGCGTGGCAGTGATGCTAAGAAAAAAAGCATTTTGATAACTTTTTTTCCCCCCAAAACAAAAACATTTAGCAATAGCACTTATATACCGCTTCACAGCGCTTTTACAGCCATCTCTAAGTGGTTGCCAGTCAGCCTCTTTCCCCCAACAATCTGGGTCCTCCTTTTACCCACCTCGGAAGGACGGAAGGCTGAGTCAACTTTTGAGCCTGGTGAGATTCGAACTGCCAAATTGCAGCTGGCAGTCAGCTGAAGTGGCCTGCAGTGCTGCCTTCTAATCACTGCGCCACCTCAGCTCTCTATTTAGAGAAGATGGGATTAAGGAATTTAAACCTGCAGCAATCCTAAGGGGCTTTGTTTCCTATTTCCACCTTCCCCCCCATTCCTAAATTCCTATTTCCACTTTCCCTGAAAGTGGAAAACAAAGAAACCTAAAAACTTTTTAATTAAAAAATCCTGTTCTTTGATCCCCGTATTTACTTACATGACACGTACATGGTCTTGAAACTCCTAGTTTGCCAGAAGCCTTGATGTTTGCCTTATAAATGCACAATTATTTGTACTGTCTGAATTCTACTACAGCGTAAACTTTTTATGTACTCTGTGTTGACCTACAAATGGTTCCATTCTCACCAAGACGCCCATCATTTAAAAAGGCGATGGAATCCGATTTGTGTCTGGTATTAATTCCTGGGAGTGTGAAAATGTTGTGCAAATGTTCATTATTATTATTATTTTCAACCATCTGCGGAAGTGCTGCTCTTCAGCTTCTCAAGTACGCTAAAAAAAAAAGGATAAGATTACGGCAGAAACAATGCAGATTTAAGGTGGGCGTTGCTTGGGGATTCCGTATTGTTGAGCACCGAAACTGTGTTTGAGTCAAATACGCAAAAGGAAATACACAAAAATGTTGTATTATTCCTGGGCCACTGCCAGCAAGAAGTCTCTCAAATTAGAAAAGTTGAATATTGACCCCTTGTGACTGAATATGAAAGAAAGACGGAATCACACAACCACTGCGTACATGCTGGGGGAGAAAAAAAAGAGATTATTTGGCTATTTAAGACTTTTGTAACCATTTGTATATTCTTTTTACTGTTTATACATACTTTTCAGACTGCCTTTGTTTTATAATTGATGGAAGGTTTGTAATATGAATGATCAAAGCTTTTCCCCATTGTGTCTTCAAAGAAATATAATGTAAATTCTTGTAAAATAATAGTGTGCTAGATTTATGTAAAGGAAAAAAAATGGCCTAAACTCGTGGTTATAAAAGTATTGTGTGGGCGTGTGCAACTGTGCATGTGTACAGTTGTTAATGTGTAAATTATTTTATATAAATAAATTTGATATTTTGTAGAAGGGTGTGGCTCCTGAATTAACCAATGAGACACGTGTAAGCAAATTCAGACATGTTGGCTAAACATAGTTTAACCAAGAGTAGCAGAGAACACAGAAGTGCAATTGGTTTGCCGTGGCCAAAATCTCATGTTAGTCTATGAAACTAGGTTTAATTTTAGCCTACTTCTTACATGCCAATCGTTACTATAGTGAGGATTTTTAAACACCTTACATGGTACTACACTTTGAAAAACAGATTCCAACACACAAGTTTTACTGACATTAACTTTATTCTTAACACTCAGTCTCTGCTGATGAAACCACTATTTTGGCAACAAAACTGTAACATGCTCCAGTAAAAATTGATCTGGATGAAAAACTTAACTTACATGCTCAAATTAATAAAATAAAATAATAATAATAATGATAATAATAACCTTGGCATAGCTATCATTGATGTGTGTAATACAACAGTACCAAATCTCTACTCAATTGAGTTTTAAGGCACTTTGTTTGGGGAGGGGGGGTTCTAACAAAATAACTCTCTCTGGTCTAAATTCTCTTTCCATTACATTATACCGTCTCCTCTTGTTAGTCTCACAGATAATAAAGTTTTTCCGAAAGGGTTAAATTTGGCTCTCTGTGGATACTTTGCCCTACGAGGAAAGCCAGTTTATGGGCATACTGGCACGGAGCAGGTACCCGAATGACTCCCTGCAGAGAAAGGAAGAAAACAGCACATCAGCATCATTGTTAAGGTAATAGCCATATTCTGGGACACAACAAATACTCAACCTTGAAGCCTTTGGATCAGGAAGGAATTTTTAGGATACACTTT
The DNA here is from genome assembly GCF_009769535.1 of Thamnophis elegans. Lineage (NCBI taxonomy): Eukaryota > Metazoa > Chordata > Lepidosauria > Squamata > Natricidae > Thamnophis > Thamnophis elegans. The sequence continues at coordinate 12,885,904 of NC_045553.1, forward strand.
CAAGAGTGGTTGAAAAGGCCTATGACTTTAGGAATGAATGGAATTTCACCCCCTTGGACTTTTTAAGTAGAAAAAAATGGAATAGAAATTCGACAGGAGCAGATCCAGCAAGAAGATACCATCTAGATACACTAAATTGATATATATATATATATATATATATATATATATATATATATGTATGTATGTATGTATGTATGTATGTATGTATGTATGTATGTATGTATGTGTGTGTGTGTGTGTGTATATAGTATAGTATAGTCTACTCCTGGAAACACCAAACCTGAAGTAGTCTGAAGCCGCCTGAAGATGACGAATGAGACTTCGTCGAAACGTCGCCAAGACATCTCCAATTCTACGCGGGAGAAAACCCGAACAACTAGAGACCTACATACTAACACCCGCGAAAACCTCAGAAAACATATATATATATGAAATATAAAATACCCCCCCCCCCCGGTGTGGGGGATTAGGAGAAAACTTAAGATTTCCCAAAGAGGTATCCCTGTGATTCATCACATTCAAACCCAGAAAAACTGATGTGAGACTCCAGGTAATAAAATTTTTTAAAAAATCTGCGGATGGGTTGGGGATCATCAAAAACTCCTTTTGAACTTGATAGGGGAAGTGTTGGTATATACATTCCTGAGCTGCACAGCGTAACAATATCCAAATGCTTGTGGGTCCTGTTACATTTTTGTATTATTTTATTGACTCAGTCCAACTTGAAGACATTTAGGGAATTTTCTGAGGCTAAAACCACTACTGTATTCACTTTTTCTCCCCATTCCTATTAATTCAGGTAGATAAAACCCATTCCTTATCCAGGTTCAATATTCAGCTTTTGGGCAACGAGATAGAACTGGAATAAGATATAGGAAGTTTCTTCCCTTGAATGTTGAGGTTAGTAAGAAGCCTACAGCTCAATTGGTGTCAGTCTAAGTAATCATAGAAGGTTACTTAGGGCAAGTTACTACTTACCGGCCAATTGTAGTACATATGACACAGCTTATATGTCAGCCTCTGCATGTAGTCAGGCTTTAGTGCACTGCTGTCATAGATTACGTTGTAATGGGTGGGTGCAACTGTGCCGCTTTTCACCGACTGACTGACAATGAAGAAATCGTACCTAGGGGAGAACCAGATCAAAGCTGTCTTGAGATATGTTCAAGCTTGGAGAACTTCCATCTTCTTGGAAGTCACAGATCCCTTCCAGTGATGGTCTCGGATCAGCCTACTCTGCACTTGGAACAGGTCCCTTCAATGGCTAATGGGAAGTTCTTGGGTAGATTTTAAGATAAAAGACTTCTTATTATTTTAAATTGTTCAGGTGACATGTGTCAACATTTGTCGCTTGGTGGCTACATTTCTTGACCATCACTGGGCTTAACTTCTCTAAGGAGTTGACCCTGTTTCTTTCTGCATCCTGGATCTCACAAGGAACTATGAAACAAACAAACAAAAACCCAAACCCCACCCTACTTTCTTCTCCTTTTGCTTGCTCTTATCTTACACCAAAAAGGTTAGCTTTCACTGAAATCTGGTGTAGAGGAGTACTGTGAAGGCTTGAAGAAGATATTCAACTGTTGGAGAACATCAACCTAACCCCGGAAGGAAGGAGAAAGAAACTCAAGGCTGCCCTATCTTGATGCTCTTTGGTATAAGTACGAGGAGAAAGAATCAAAATTGTTTTGAAATAAGACCTAGTCAGGTTTGAAGAATGGAAAATAGGCAATTTAGAGCCCTTCTTTCCTCAATGAATAAGAGTTGGGAGGGACCTTGGTGATCTTCTAGTCCAACCCTCTGCTGAAACAGGAGACCCTATACCCATTTCAGACAAATGGCTGTCCAGCCTCTTAAAAACCTCCAGATGGGCAATCACAACCTCTGGAGGTTCCACTGATTAATTGTTCTCACTGATAGGGAATTTCTCCTTAGTTCTAAGTTGCTTTTCTCCTTCATAAGTTTTCATCCATTGTTTCTTGTTCTGCCTTCTGGTGCTTTGGAGAAGAGTTTGACCCCCTCTTTTTTGTGGCAGCCTCTTTGAGATTGGAAAAAAACCCAAGAATAAAAATCTCCCAACTTCCTGTTTTTAAGAACCTGTATATTTTCCCCTTGAGCTAATAGTTGACTTACCATTCTGGTCTAGTAACCTCTAAGTCAATAACTGTGCCAGGTGGTGGATTCTGTAGTTTTCCTTCAATTTCAGCAAAGAATCTGCTGTTCACACGCTTCTTCACCACGATCACTGTGAGTTTGGGGCTTCAGAAGATTGCATAGGGTGGATTAGTTTGCTTAAAGTACTCAACATTTCTCAAGAGACAGAGAGAAATTAAACGTGACTTCCCTCCTTTTAACCAATCATACTCTGCTGTTCTCAGAAAATTAAAATGTGCACCTGTTCAAAGGCAACCTGTGTATAAAATTGCCCTTGCAAACAAGCCAAAAGTGATATACAGACTCACAAATACACTAAATTGGTGTCAGCAACTTTTGTAGCCAAGGATTTATATGCAGATTATTTTTTAAAATGTGATCTCTTTAGTATTTTTTTAAAATTATTATTGCTACTTCTTTGGCTGTCCTTAAAAGTAAAGGTTCTCCTCGCACATACGTGGTAGTTGTTTCCGACTCTAGGAAGCAGTGCTTATCTCCGTTTTAAAGCTGAAGAGAAGCACTGTCGGAAGACATCTCCGTGATCATGTGGCCGGTATGACTAAATGCCAAAGGCCCACGGAACACTGTTACCTTCCCACCAAAAGTGGTCCCTATTTTTCTACTTGCATTTTCTACGTGCTTTCGAACTGCTAGGATGGCAGAAGCTGGGACAAGTAATGGGAGCTCACTCTTGTTACACAGCGCTAGGAATTCGAACCACTAAACTGCCGATCTTTCTGATTAACAAGCTCAGCGTCTTAGCCACTGTGTCCCCCTAATGTTTGGCTGTCCTTAATGTTGCCCAAAGTCATTTCTAGGTGAGCAACTCAGTAAATTGAATAAAGGTAAAACTTGAGACGGCTGCTTCATTCACAGAACCTGTGATACTATACAATAATACAATAGCAGAGTTGGAAGGGACCTTTGAGGTCTTCTAGTCCAACCCCCTGCCTAGACAGGAAACCCTATACCACTTCAGACAAACGGCTATCCAACATCTTCTTAAAGACTTCTAGTGTTGGGGCATTCACAACTTCTGGAGGCAAGCTGTTCCACTGATAAACTGTTCTGTCAGGAAATTTCTCCACAGTTTTAAGTTGCTTCTCTCCTTGATTAGTTTCCACCCATTGTTTCTTGTTCTACCCTCAGGTGCCTTGGAGAATAGTTTGACTCCCTCTTCTTTGGGGCAGCCCGTGAAGACTGCTATCATGTCTCCCTTGGTCCTTCTCTTCACTAGACTAGCCATGCCCGGTTCCTGCAACCGCTCTTCATATGTTTTATAGTCTCCAGCCCCCTAATCATCTTTGTTGCTCTTCTCTGCACGCTGTTTTACATCGTGGTGACCAAAACTGGATGCCGTATTCCAAGTGTGGCCTTACCAAGGCATTATAAAGTGGTGTTAACTCTTCAGGTGATCTTGATTCTATCCCTGTTTATGCAGCCTAGAACTGTGTTGGCTTTTTTGACAGCTGCTGCACACAGCTGGCTCCTATTTAAGTGGTTGTCCACTAGGACTCCAAGATCCCTCTCACAGTTACTACTGTTGAGCAAGGTACCACCTATGCTGTACCTGTGCATTTCGTTTTTTCTTGCCTAAATGTAGAACCTTCCTTCGTTCACCCTTGAATTTCATTTTGTTAGATAGATGTGATGCACTGCCTTATATACCTGCTCTTCCCCCAAATCGCCTTTATTCTAGAAATCCTTTTGCTTCAACCTGCCATACAGGTTTACAAAGTGCCTTACGGGGTCGAAGCAAACTGCCCTTTGGGGTATGGCGGCCTACTCAACCAAAGCCCTTTTTCTCCCAACCAACTTACCGGTAGTCAGCCCCAACTGTTTTCAAGCACTCCAAAAATTGTGGGATTTCATAGCTCACCAAGGTTTTTAACTGACCGTCACCAACACCGTCGCGATACACAATGATACGAGTAGGCATGTGTTCATTGTAGGAGTACCATGTCCTGAGTGCCGCTAAGGAAAGATGGGGCAGCAATTTAGAAGAATTAAACTGGATCTCCTACCCAAAGGAAGAGCTCAGCCTTAACCCTGCCCTAGTCATCAAAGAAGCTACTTTCTTTTCAGATTATCACGTTTCAAATGTCGTGGTTTTTTTTTAGTAAAACTCTCAAGCGTTGACACTTTGTCGCAGCTATTTTACCTTGTAGGCACACTTTGAGTCCATCCACAATTTCTTGCCCACGATCCTGAAGCACACAGCGTGAATACCATCTGCCAAGAGAAGGCAAAAAGGCTCAGATTCCCCAGAGACTTCCTGCCCTGCTGCCAATAACAACACAGGAAGTCCCTGACTTGCAACCAAAATTGGGACCTGAATTTTGAGCAGAGATGGCGCAATGGTTAGAGTGCAGTACTGCAGCCACTTCAGTTGACTGTTAGCTGCAGTTCGGCGGTTCAAATCTCACCGGCTCAAGGTTGACTCAGCCTTCCATCCTTCCAAGGTGGGTAAAATGAGGACCCAGACTGTGAGGGCAATATGCTGACTCTGTAAACCGTTTAGAGAGGGCTGAAAGCCCTATGAAGTGGTATATAAGTCTAACTGCTATTGCGGCCGTAAGGTGAAGCACTTATGTGACTGGACTTGACTTTACAGTGGTTATTGAGCAAATAATGTGGTTAAGTCAGGATCATCTAGACATAAGTCCAATACGCCATAGTCTCCTTGGCACGGAATGGGACAACTTGCACGCAGCCAAATCGCCCTGGGACAATTTAACAATTCAATTTAATTATTTAAAATTAAAAAAAAAAAGTTTTAAATTTGTCATTCATGTTTCATTCTGTCCCTTCTTTTGCATTCTTTAATGATTCTACTCTATTCCACCATTTTCCTGATATTGTCCCACAGCGAATTGTCACAGACCCTCCTGTTGTTCCCCTGAAATCAGCCAAAACTGCCGTGAATCACAGTCATGTGACCACAGGATGCTGCAACCGGTCATAAATGTGAACCAGTGCCCAAAATAGGGCCATGTGATAGTAGGGCAGGAAGGAGGACAGTTTGCAATAGCCGGAAGGGCTTTGTAGGTTGCCAAGCGCCCTGTCTGAGGCCGTTTTAACTCCGAATGGCCGTTAAATGATAAGTGGTAACTTGGAAGACTGCCTGAAACAGCAAAACAATCCCTGAATGGCAACAGAGCCACTTGTGTGAAACACGTCTATGTTTTCCTAAAAGATTTGTAGATCTTGAAAATGTCTTAACAATCCTACCGGGTCATTCCATGATTCAAACTCGCAACAAATGCCGCCACTGATCGCCGTCCAGCTGAAATGTCATGGTAACAGTCAATTCCCACAATCATGAGTTGTTTCATCTGGAATATTGGAGAATTATTGTCGTTAGAGAGCCGGTTTGGCCTAGTGGTTAAGGCACCAGGTTAGAAAGTCCTGCCTTGGGCATGAATGCCAGCTGGGTGACTTTGGGCTGATCACCAGGAGTCTGGGAGTTCCAGTCCCACCGCAGTTACGAAAGCCAGCTGGGTGACTTTGGGCCACCACCACCCCTCTCAGCCCCACCCACCTCACAGCATTGTTGTGGTGGGGAAAATAGAAGTTGGGACAGTCTATTCACCATCTTGAGTTACTTGCAAAAATAAAGGCGGGGCATTAATTGATCCATAAATTAAGCAGAGATTGTCAATGAACTGGGGCAAAACACAAGACTTCTCCCAAACAAACTAAGCTATGTTTTAACTCTCATGTGGGTTTTTTACAGGGCTGCTAAGCTAAACACTCCTGGAAGGTCAGAAAGAAAAAAAGAAAGCTACTTACTGGGATTTCAACGCTCCAGAGTTCTCCCCCCATTTTACAGTTCATCTGTAAGGCGATTTTGGTGGCTATCGCCATGACAGTTTGGGGCTTGCTCAAGGTGCGGGCCAGGACACACTGGCTGGGTGTGGGACAATCAGTACACAAGTATCTCTTGATTGCATCATATTTGTCTTTACGGTTACTGGACAGGAGGCAGACCACCTTGAAGAAGGACAGACAGTCAGGGCATCCACCCAGGTTTTAGAACCTCAAGAGGTTGTTCTGTAGCTCAGGGGTCCCCAACCTTTTGGACCTCAGGGACCACTAAATTCATAATTTTAAATCCTGCAGACCACTAATATCATCTGCCTAATGATCGGCTGGGTGAACATGGCTAAGTGGTCATGTGACTGGGTGTGGCCAACTTCATGTCACTCACGTCGAGGGGCACCTCTCACTGGCCTCTCCCCTCCCTGCCCGGGCTCCTTAGGGCTCCAACAGGAAGCAGTTGCTGGAGCTAAGCAGCCACCACGAGAAAGAGTTAGCACAACAGCTCAGTTCAAATTGGATCTGACCGAGAAGGAGGCTCAGCAGAAGTACCTCACTGAGGACTAGGAACATAGGCTTTCCAAGCAGAGGGAAGACCTGTGCGAGTGCAAGGCCAGGTGCCACCACCTGGAGGCTCAGCGGGTTGAGATAGTCAGCCAGTTCCAGGCCATGATGCAATCCCACTGGAACAAGGTCCTCCGACTCTTTACCACCAGCAATGTTTCCCTCCACCTTTGCCCAAAGCCCCCCACCAGGAGGCTGAAACAGACCCCAAGTCGGAATTTCTGCCCCCCTCCGACCTGCACAAAAAGACCTCAAAGGGAGAGATTCTCTGCAGCAACACAAGCGTTCATTGCATGTATCCATCCCAAGGGCCGTAGTTTGATGACTCCTGATTTAGTGCAATATAAAAAATGGAAATAATTTTTCTGTGGACCACCGAAATTTTCTCACAGACCAGCAGTGGTCCACGGACCACCAGTTGGTGACTGCTGGTATAGCACATTGGGAATCGCATCCTAGGCTACATTAGCAGATCTACCCTGGAGAAGCCAGCATGGCCTTTTGCTTTATACACAGGGATGTTAAAGCCAAGTAAATCTGGGGTGCTCTCAATGACCTGTGCAGTCCTATATTTCCATACTTCCAAGGACACCCAAAGGCCACGGAGATGGTCCAGTTAGAGAACGTTAGCCCATTAGCATTTAAGTAAAGAACGAAGTCCTGGTTTCTGTGGGTTTCCTTTTTATAATCCTTCTAGAGGACTTGCCCCCTACTCCATTTCCCAATCACCTTCACATGTGCCCTCTTTGAAACTTACAGATCGTATTTAATTCTGATTGTGAGATATCAACCGATCAGAAAAATGGGATCTGGTAGGGTTGCTTCCCTGTTTATTCCTAGAGACAAAGCTCCAGAGGGTTGTTAACTACTTGCCCCAAAGGTTTAAGCCAGAGCAAAGTCGTGGTTCCCTGCATCCTGTATTTAATCAGGGATCAGACAAACCATGGTGCCATTCCGGTCCATGGGATCACATTGGCCATACCATCTGAGTATCGGAGGTGATCTTCTGCTTCAAGGTTCTCAGGTAAGCCTCTGTTCTGTCGTCGACTTCAACCCTACGAAGAAAGACAATCTCCTTTTACCACTAACTGTACAAATGGATATTTCTCAACCTGGATAACTTGAAGAGGTGAGGGCTGGCAGGGGAATTCTGGGAGCTGAAGTCCACAAACCTTAAAGGTTGTCCAGGTTGAGAAACACTGGTAGAAATACTGTCCTTGGTGCCAACTGATGCAGACAGGTAAATCCTCAACTTCTGACCTCAACTGGGACTGGAACATCTTGTCATTCAGTGATGGGGTCATTTAAGTGAGGAGACATGCCCCGTTTTACAACGTTGTCGTGGTTTAATGACCATTGCTGTGGTCACTAAATGAATCCAGCTCCCCCCCTCCCTTGGTTGCAAAGCTTTCAAATGGTGCTCAGGTGACCCTGGGACACTGCAGCCATAAGTACTTGCCAGCTGCCAAGCATCTGAATTTAGACCGTGATTGCGGGGATGCTGCAACAGTTATAAGTGCAAAGACTGGTTGGAAGATGTTCTTTGAATACAACTGTAACTTCAAATGGTCATTAAAGGAATGGTTGTAGGTTGAGGACCGTTTGTGTGTGTTTATGTGTGTGTGTGCCTATGCCATCCATCCATCCACCTACCTTTTTCTCTTTCTTTCTCTCTCTCTCTTTCACTTTGTTATCTGCTTACCTGGCTGTTCTAGACAATGTTACAAACCTCACCTTCAAAACACTGCATTCCTTTTCGAGAACTACCATATTTTTTGGAGTATAAGATGCAACCCCCCCACCCCAAAAGAGCTTGGAAATGTTGGTGCATCTAATACACCGAATACAGCCATTTTTGGCCTCCCGAAGCCCCACCCACTCATCCCATTTTTGTGAAAATTGGGCAAAAAACGGGGATGTTTTTGCCTTCCCCCACCCCTCAGAAACACTCTGCAGGCTTCAGCAGGACTGGAGGAAGGGAAAAATGCCCCCGTTTTGGTGAAACGGGGGGCCGGGGAGGACAAAAACTTATTTTTCTTACTTACCTCTTTGGAACCTTGGTGCGTCTTATAGTCCGAAAAATACGGTGGCTTCAGCTGGGAATTCCCAGAGAGGAAACTGAGTCGTGGTTTAAATTGGCAACTTTAAATTCAGAAGCTCCGCCACCTCTGCTTCTGGCAAAGAACCCGCGACTTGAGGGTACTTACATGATGGCCTTGTTCATTCTTATGCCCATTGCGGGTGTGACTTTGAAAAGATTTTGGACCAGAATATTAGCCGCGTCATAATTCCGGCGGGTGTAGATTAGCAGCCAGTTGTCCAGGGGTTTTACACTGGTGAGGGGAGCACCCCTCGTTTCCCTGGACCAGTCTGCAAGGTGTGGGTTGTAGTCAAACTGAAAGGAAGCATTCGGAGTTCAGCACCTGACGAATCGGACAAGTCTCTCTCTTCTCTTCTTTTTCTTTAATGTCAAATTTAACCTGCCCATATTTTTTTCTCGGGGATGGAGGTGATTTTTTCCCCCAGAAAATTTTTATTTTTTTATTCTCTTACATACCATTTTAAGTATACATTCATATAATTATTTTTCTTCTATACATTTATCATTCTTATACATTTATTATTCCATTTTATAGGTTATAATATATATATACGGTTTGGGTTGCTTTGTTTACCATCCCTTCCTCCTGTTGTAACACCACCTTATTTTCCCTTTCTTTTCTCCCTCCCTCCCTCCTCTACTTTCCTCCTTCCTCCTCTCTTTTCCCTTCCTTCTTCCCTTACTTTTCTCCTACTCCTACTCTTCCTCTTCCTACCCTCTCTCCTTCTCTTCCTTCCACCATCCTCTCCTTACCTCTTTCTTCCTTCCCCTTCCTTCTTCCCTTACCTTCCCCTACTCCTACGCTTCCTCTTCCCCTACCTACCCTCTCTCCTTCTCTTCCTCTCCCTTGGGATGGGGGTGATTTTGACCCACTTGAAGAAGGAAAAGTTGCTTACCGCCTTCCCTCCCTGGCGAATTTTTTCGGATTGGACCACTCGCCCCGAAAAGGAAAGCAGCTTAGATTCAAAGCTTAGCCCCCAATCACGTAGCTCTTTCTGAACATTGTCATCTCTGCAAAAATAAAAACAGAGCTGGTAGAACAGGGGTGTCCAATGTGGGCAGCCTGTGGAATTCAACTCTCAGAATTGAAGTCCACAAATCTTAAAAGTTGCCCACTTTTTTTTTGAGGGGGTGATGGTGATAGGAAGGGTGGGGAGATTCCAGCAACCTACTTATTTATGTAATTGATAAGCCGTCCAACTTCACGCATTCTTTGTTCTGGCGCAAGCCTTGTGTGAACAGACAGATCTTTCATTACGTTAAAATCGCTTCGCATCTTATTAGTCAGGCCTACAAAGAGGAAAAAGGACAACGCCGGGGGGGGGGGGAGAGACCATACAATAAAATCAGTAAAGACCAGCACTTGGACCCAACTCACTTATTATCCCCCAAAACGAATTAATCTAAAAGTTAAAACTCCTCCCTTCTTATAATTGTTGAGGCACCAGTAGCCAGAGATTATAAGGATCATTTTCGCTAGGTAATTCTCATAGGTAAAAAGAAACTGCCTCCTTTCCAAATCGGAACGTGAGCCATAGAATTACAGGGCTGGAAGGGGCCCTAGAGGTCCTCTAGTCCAACCCCCTGCCCACTTTATACCATCCCGGACCTTGTTCAATCTTTTCCTGAACACCCCAACCCCCAGCAATGAAGCACCACAACTGGTGGTGCCATTCCATTGATTAAACGCCCACTCTTGGGAGAAGAAAGGCTATTTTTGAATGATCAGACCTGTGAGATAGCAGAGTTCAGGGATGAGTATCACTGGTCCTGCCAAGGCACCGGAAGGGCCTCTCGTCCTCTTTGGCTGGCTAATCAAAACAGGTTGACTCAAATCGGTGATGTCTTGGGTGTATTGCTGTTTTAAAAAGCAGACACATTAGAGTCCCGACACGCAGAATAAGGAAAGAAGAAAGTCTTAAAAACTACATAGGACAGAAGCAGCTTCGTGAGACGGGAAAGCAATTTTTGTTAATTGGAAAGAAAAACTGCTTTGGGAAAGTCGACTCTGCGTTTCGCCCATAACCAATTGATCAGGGTCCTTCTTTCCCTTTCTAGGATCCCTTTGCCATTGGGTCACATTTGAAAATTATTATTATTATTTTGGGGGGAGAAGGGAAGAGCAACTAGTTTTAAAAGGACTATTTCGTGGCTGGAGGCTTATCCTTGCAATGAAATTTCAAGAATTGTACAGGCAACGGGTAATCGAACAAAGAGGCTTGCAGACCCATTGAACGTATCAAATGCCCCGCAGGCGGTTTCGAATTTTAAGTATCCATGTGCTGATCAATGCCTTTTACTGATCAAAATCTAGCCTTAGCATTACATTATGGATCTTGCAGACTTAGGGATGGGGGTGGGTGGGGTGAAGACAACAACCCAGAACCAACCAAGGTCCTTTTCATCCCCTCCCCAAAAGCTCAGCCACTCCATACCATCTTGTAGTAGTCTACAAAGCTGATCTCGCTTCCGTCTGCTTTTTTGAAGGAATTTTTAGGATTTGATTCCCAATCAATATCGTCTACCCGGTACGTTTTGTTGTTATACCTGGGCAAAGGTGGGAAGGTTTCATTAATTTAAATCACCTTAAATCTTAATCTTAATTTCTTGACAACTCTGCTTTACAGGGTTGGGGGATCATCATTTGTGATCTTCTCAACCAGCTTGTGAGGAGCCTTGTAACTGTTCTGACCGAGGCTTCCCAAGAGTCTGAAGCAAACTCCTGGTCCTGACAAAAACCCCTTTTATTAATTGACTGTGAATTCTGCTCATTCACATCTAGCAAAGTCTTTCCAGGGAGGATTTACAGTCACAGACTTTATCTGGCTTGGAGAGCTGCCAGGCCAATATCTGCAAAACTTGGCAAGGAGCCTCGGAGAGTCACGAACCAATGAAGCGAACTAATGATATCCTGCAAACTCCACTGCCCTTTCACTCATTTTATTTCCTCTGGGAGGGGCCATTCATTGTCCACCTGTGGCCTTTCTCCCAAGTCGACTCCTGTTCTTTAGCTGTTCCCTTCGTCTGTCAACTCTGCATGTGCACACTGGGAACAGGCTCCAGCTGTTCCTCTGCCTCACTGATGTTTGACTCTTAAGGCAGCTGATAACTGTTGGACTGCCCTGGCCCCCTCTCTGCCTCTGACACAGAGCCCATCAGAGCCTTCCCCAGACTCCAGGACTGGCCCATCTTCCTCCCCAACCTCCTCACTGTCCGAATCTGCTGCTAGCTCTCCTGGCCGGCTACAACAGTCAACGGGGGAAGCTGGGCTTTCTTAAAGACCGTGTGATTCGCTTAACAACTGCAGTGGCTGCCTGAAACCTAATGATCACCTTACATAGCAGTGGAACTGTTGATTCCCCAACCCCAACCCCCAATTGTGATCGTAAATCAGGGACTAACTGGGAAAGCAAAAGATTTTGAACTCCACCATTAAAATCAAAATGAGTTGAATTTACCGGGTAAGGACAATCACACCGATGAGTTCCTTTGTGCAAAGTTCTCGAAACCGCTGTTCTCCGACTTGATCGTACAAGGTGTACATAAAATCCAGGACGGTCTCGCTTCGGAGAACTTTGTGACTCACATCTGTGCAAAGCATGATGCTGGTCTCATACTGCAGAATGGAAGTGGTGAAGCCAGGCCAAATCATCAGCCTATCAAGACAAATAAATAAATAAATTCACAATAAGTTCACTCTCGACATCCGCCTGCTCTTTTAAACCGAGTTTCATATCGCAAACAAGTTCTGCAAAGGCAACCACCTGCAACTCCAATACAGAAACCCGTTTTATGTGGACGGTTTTAAACCCAGGTCGACGGATCAGGCTGATCCCCTTAAAATTGATTATTTCAAGTCACACTAAGCAAAATCATCTTCTCGGGTTTGCAATCCCAGACCTTTAAATATGAAAATGCTGCAGACACCAGCATAAACATCTAAGGCAGAACTAAATGCTAATCTTTGCTAGGAGAGGCAGAATGTATCTAGAAGCTTTCAAAAGCTTCCTCTAGCTAAAAGCTTACCTCCTCTAGACCGATTAGATCCCACAGATTAGGCCTCCTCTGAATTCCATCCGCCGGCCAGTGTCGACTGGCGACTACCCGGAGGAGAGCCTTCTCTGTGGCCGCTCCGACCCTCTGGAACGAACTCCCCGTGGAGATTCGAACCCTCACCACCCTCCAGACCTTCCGCAAAGCCCTTAAAACCTGGCTATTCCGACAGGCCTGGGGCTAAAAAGCTTCTACCCCCTTTTCGAATGGTATGACTGTTGTGTGTTTTAAATTATGTATTGTTACGTGTTGTTTTAATTTTTGTCTGTATCCCCCTCCCTTGGTTGAGTTGTGAGCCGCCCTGTGTCCCCTTCGGGGGAAAAGGGCGGCATATAAATAAAATAAACATTCAACATTCAACATTCAAAAGAAACACTGGATTGATTTTGATCCCAGTTGTGGTCATAAAGACATTTCCAGTTTTGTTACCTGTGCTTAGGAATGTTGATTGGGTCACTTGGGTTGTAGTAATTTCGCCCAATCTGCTGTAAATTCATTATTTTCAACAATCTGAAAAAGAGCAGAAATGGAAAAGTAAGGTTATCCACAGGGACCTTAGCAAGGGGGGAAAAGTTTGATTTTGGGCACTGGATGATGGTTTTATTTTCTTCTCTTCTCCCACAAGGCTTTTCTTAAGAAATCGTTGTAATTACAATTTCTGACTTCTTGAACAATGAGACACAATAATTCACCTGCCTGGGAGAGAAATCATACCATTTCAGCTAAGCGACCTGTTCCAGGTGATTGATCAACAAACTCCATGCCCATCACAAAGACCCTCCAATTAATCAGGATGCTGAACGAGAGCAGCAGTAGAGAAAATGGGTCAAAAGTAGAAAAGCTTGTCTGGACCAATTGAGCTCTTCCCTCCCCCTCATAAAACGACCATTGACTTACCTGAACAGTTCTTCTATGTGCACTGCGGGAGAATCCAAACATGGATTAACTTTGTCCATTAGCCTAGAGACTGAGTTATGAAATTGTTGACCACGCCTCCTCTGACTGGAAGAGTTCAGTTTTGTACGAAGGCTCAGCCGATCCAAAAGATGGAAATATGATAGAGGACCTGGATGTAAAGATCAATGAAGTCGTGGAATGAAGTCTAAGTGTGTCCCGAGAGCCCCTGGACCAGCCAGTGCCAAGGGTGGGGTTGGATTCTCCTGCAGCGCACATAGAAGGACCGTTCAGGTAAGTCAACGGTCGTTCTCCTGTGCCCTGCTTGGAGAATCCAAGCATGGGACATGCTAAAGCAATGAAGACTAAGGGCGGGAGCTAGGCTGGTCCAGGGTCCTGGAGGTTGGAAGAACCCTTTTTAAAACCCGCTGCCCAAATGATGCCTCGGCAGAGGCAAATACGTCCAGTTTATAATGTTTGACAAAGGGCAACGGGGATGACCAGGTCGCCACCCTGCAAATGTCCTCAATAGAGGCTTGCATCGCCTAAGCCGCCGATGTGGCCGCACTCTGGATGGAATGTGGAGTAATGCGTTTGGGAACTGGTCTAGATTGACTCTCATAGGCCAGAGAGATGCACGCCTTCAGCCAGCGACCGATTGTGTTGGAAGACGCTTTCTGGCCCATAGACGCTGGCTGAAAGGACACAAATAAAGCTTCCGATTTCCTGAAGGAAGCTGTCCGTTTTACATAACGACAGAGAGTCCTGCGAACTTCCAGATGATGCTATTGTCTTTCCTCCGGATGCGGAGGGTATGGACAGAAGTCGGGAAGGATAGGTTCCTGCGTCCGATGGAACCAAGTGTTGATCTTGGGGACGAATGCTGGATCCAGTCGGAGGACAACTCTGTCCGGATGAAATATACAGATCCTGGGGTACCGACAACACGGCCAGCTCCGACACCCTCCTAGCAGATGTAATAGCTACAAGAAAAACTGTCTTAAGGGTCTAAGGCTTATGGTACGAATGGGCTCAAACGGTGTTTTAGGGAGAGCCTGGAGTCAAATCCCAGGTGGGATAGCGATGGACTACGAGTGGCTTGAGGTTGGTTGCCCCCTGGAGGAAGGTTCGCACCCGTGGGTGGAGAGTTAGGGAGCAACCTTGACCGTCATTGAGCACTGTTGCCAGGGCAGAGATTTGGCGTTTGAGTGCTGGGTGTGAGACCCTTGTCCATGCCCATCTGCAGAAATTTAAGTACCTGAGGTACTGAAGCCGAGGTGGGCTCTATGTTGGAACTGGTGCACCACCTGCAGAAGGCGAGCCAAGTGGCATCATGCATGGCTGATGGGCGTCTAGCTGCTTGAATCGTCCTTATGACTTTGTCTGAAAAATGTTGATGGACTAGGATATCCCTTTCAAGTCCCACATGGCAAGTTGCATCCACTGGGGGTTCGGATGGATGAGAGCCCCCGTCATCCGGTATCCGTCACGGTCGAGATACAGACAGATTGACGAGGTCTGAATACCAGGGGCACATTGGCCACATTGGTGCGATCAGAAGGACCTCCGCTCTCTCCGCCAGTAGTTTCTGAATCACCTACGGAATGATCGGTATGGGCGGGTAGGCGTAGAGGCCTGGTGGCCAAGGGCAGTGAAGGGCAGCGATGGCTTCTGGCCCTGGTTCCTGGAACCTGGCAAAGAATCTCGGTAGGTGAGTGTTGTTGGACTGAGCAACTAAGTCCACCACGGGGTGGCCGAACCGGTGAGATAGGTCCTGAAACAGTGCCAGGTGCAGGTGCCATTCTGCGTTGTCCAGTGTGGCCCTGCTCAGCCAGTCCGATCGAATGTTCGTGGAGCCCAAAATGTGCTCCGCATGGATCGATAGCGTGTGAGCCTCTGCCCACAGATGGCGTCTCTCTGCTTCCAGCATTAGTGCCCTCGATCGAATGCCCCCCCTGCCGATTTACATGGGCTTTGGTGGCTACATTGTGTGTGAGGACTAATACGTGTTGAGCCCTCACCAAGTCTCGAAATT
Organism: Thamnophis elegans; assembly: GCF_009769535.1. Taxonomy (NCBI): domain Eukaryota; kingdom Metazoa; phylum Chordata; class Lepidosauria; order Squamata; family Natricidae; genus Thamnophis; species Thamnophis elegans. The sequence continues at coordinate 12,901,527 of NC_045553.1, forward strand.
CAATTAGGGCTAGATGAACTGCGCGTAGCTCTAACCAATTTATGCTGTTCCGCAGTCCAAACAAATCTGGAAACCAACCCTGGGCCTCTGCTATGTTAGAAGCAGGCCCAGGTAAGAAAGGGGGTGAGGGCCTCCCTACCGATAGGGCTGGTGATGACCTGCTAGCAGGCACAAATGGAGAAGCCCGGGGTGGGTGGTGGGCCTTTTGCTTCTGCTTAAAAGCCCTGTCCACAGCCGTGGATGAGGACCCTACACGGGGCCTACTACTGGCGTTCCTAGTAGTAGTAGCCCTTCCTGCCTTAGTGCCAACCCCAGCAGCATCTGGCTGTACTAGGGGAGAGGACCCAGCCCCAGCGTTGCTGGTATTAGCATGGCTTTCCATTATCTCAATCTAATCTCACAGTTATCTTCACTCACAGTGAAGTGACTTCACCGGGAACTTTGGCGGCTTTGGGGGAGGATGGGGGCCCCATGGACACGGGAGTGGGCCGGAGCATTACGGTCCTAACCGGGAGGGGCAGATATGGCGGGGACTTTAGGGCTAGCCATTACCGGGGAAGGAGGGTTCGCTATGTTAGAGATCCCTCCTTCCGGCCCTATTAGTCCCACTCCAAGGCCAGATGGCACGAGTAGTCAGGGCCCTGGTCTCAGGCTGCTGTTGCTAAATGCCAGGTCTGTGGTTCACAAGGCTCCCATCGTCCGGGACTTAATTTTAGACAAGCGGGCAGATCTGGCATGTATTACTAAAACCTGGCTGGGCCCGGAGGGAGGAGTCCCCCTCACCGAGATGTGCCCAGAGGGTTTTCAGGTGCTTCATCAGCCACAACCCCAGGTAAGGGGTGGGGGAGTGGCCATTGTTATCTGAAGGTCTCTAGTTCCTCGTAGGACCCCTGCTCCAGAGCTTGTCGGGTGTGAGTCCTTGCTGGTGAAGTTGGACCCTAGGGGTCAAGTGGGCTTGCTGTTAACGTACCTGCCTCCCAACAGCGTTGCAGCAGCTCTCCCCTTGCTCCTCGAGTCAGTAGCCGAGCTGGCGGTTGAGTTCCCCAGGCTTATGGTGCTGGGGGATTTTAACCTGCCTTCGCTCGGCGAGCACTCTGATGGAGCGCAGGAGTTCATGGCCTCCATGACAGCCATGGGCTTGACCCAAGTAATTCGGGATCCGACCCACTCAGCGGGTCACATGCTCGACCTCGTATTTCTCTCGGAGCAGTGGAGTTGTGATCTTGGTTTGAGGGGTATTGAGACCTTGCCCCTGTCATGGTCGGACCACTGCCTACTGAGGCTTGACTTTCGGAGGCCAATCCCCCACTGTAGGGAGGAGGAACCGATTAGGTGGTTCCACCCCAGGCGTCTTATGGACCCTTTGGGCTTTCAGACGGCACTTGGTGTTATACCTGATACTCTCGTCCACAGTCCGGTTGGGGCCTTAGTCGCTGCTTGGAACTCGGCGGCGGCAGAGGCTCTTAACCGGATTGCGCCTTTACGGCCTCTCCGAGGCAGTGGATCCAGGAGGGCTCCTTGGTTTACTGAGGAACTCCGGGAGATGAAGCGCCAAAAGAGACGCCTAGAGCGCCTCTGGAGATCCAGTAAGTCCGAGTCAGACGAGCACTGTTAAAATCTTGCATCAGAGCCTACCTTCTGGCAATTCGGACTTCAAAAAAATACATACATTGCTGCTCTGATTGCACCCGCTGAGTCGCGCCCAGCCGCCTTGTTCAGTATAACCCGCTCCCTCCTTAAGGGGAGGGATGCGGGCAATCCTTTACAAGGTAGGGCTGAGGAGTTTGTCCAATTTCTTGCAAATAAAGTTGCTCGGCTTCGGGCAAACCTGGACTCCAATTGCGCAGAGCCAGCCGAGGGTACCGGTCTTGAACGGCATCTTTGGATTGATTTTCAGTCTGTTACTCCTGAGGAAGTGGACAAGGCCATTGGAGCAGTGAGTGCCTCCACATGTGTACTGGACCCGTGTCCCTCTTGGCTGGTCGCAAACAGCAGGGAGGTGACACGGGGCTGGATCCAGGCGATAGTGACCGCCTCTCTTCGAGAGGGGTCCTTTCCCCCCCTCTAAAGGTGGCGGTGGTGAGACCCTTACTGAAGAAGCCGTCCTTGGATCCAGCCGTTTTAAATAACTACCGTCCAGTCTCCAACCTCTCCTTTGTTGGGAAGGTTGTTGAGAAAGTGGTGGCCTGGGCTTCCGGGGGAGTGGCCTGCCGTTGCCGGTGGCTCAACGGAGCTGCCCTCAGAGTTCTGGTCTGTATATCTAAAAGATCTATAGATATCTCTCCTTTCAGGCAAGAAAGGAGCAGGGAGGAACTCAGTCGTTAGAACCCTCTTTGTAGTTCACAGCTTTTTGTTTTTCGCTGTGAACGGAGAAGAGGTTCAACAATAGCTGAGGTTTTTTTTTTTACTCCAGCCAGATCTTCTCAGCTGTTTTTTTTCAGCTCAAGGCAGGTTGCCCCCCCCCTCAGGACAAAACTAAGCTATTTAAAATCAATCCGAGCAGCGACCATTCCTGAGAACCCTTTTTTTTTATTATTATTCAAAATGCCAGCTTCAATTTTATAAAAAACTCCTTTGTCTAACTGCTTTTCAAAATGGCGATTTTAAGCTTCCGCATTTGATATATGATATATTTAACCAGCCTTGTTTTCTTGAAGACTTCTTTTTACGAACTGCTAAAAGTTTACTGAAAGTATCTTATCCTAAATCAAGGTGAGCAGAGAATTTGTTTGTTTCCTTTTTATAATGGCTCCGAAGTCAAAGCAATCTAAACGTTTTTTTAACAATACATCCCAAGCAATTGCTATAAAGCCGCAGCTCATGCCTTCTACGCCCTCTACTGGAGATTTGTTAACGAAAGAATTTCTTTTTGAAACCCTTAAAGAATTTAGAGAGGAAATGAAGCAACTTATTTCGGACTTATGTGACAAACTTGATGCCAAGATTGCTCAAACAAAGGAGGATATGATCGGGGTTATAACCGTAATGACAGATTATATTGCTGGAATGGAGGATAAACTTGAGATTTTGGAAGAAGCTAATTCTAACCTGACATCTAAAATTGAAATGTTACAACAGGAAGTTGAAAACGCACAAAAACAACTTGTTATGACAAATTATAAGAAGACTGCGTTTGCAATAAGAGTTAGGGGATTGCGTGAAAACGAACAGGAGAATTTGAAACAGACCTTTTTTGAAGCTTTTAGTCGTTCGGTGGGAAGTCCGGGACTTAACTTTGATTGGCAGATCCAAAAAATTTACCGCCATAATTCGTGCGTAGCAAAACAGAGACAGCTTCCGAGAGATATAATTATATATTTTGCTACAAGAGAATCCAGAAATGCGATAATACAAGAGTTTTATAATAACAGGCTGCGAATTGATGGACAGGACTTGATTGTTTTCAAAGAAATACCACCTCAAATGTTAAGAACCAGGAGAGACTATGCTTTTCTAACTAAAGAACTCAGAAATTCTCAAATACAGTATAGATGGGAGGTGCCATTTGGTATTACAGTTACATTTGATGACCAAAAACATCGCCTCAACTGTTTGGGAAGCCCGAGATTTTTATTACAAGATCCTGAAGGCGGGACTTCCTGAATCACCCGGACTTGGAGAAAGACAAGGAGAAGTAGAAGAGAAACAACAAAACACACAGCTACAAGGCGGGAGGTATCGCTTTCCCCCTCCGGAAGGGCAGAAGAGCAGAGAACAAGGATTTAGTTATGCTTCCAAAACATCCGCTTAATTTTTAACTTGAATAATACTTTGTGATTTCTGTCTTGTATAAAATGGTATAGCTGCATACTGATGAAGAGACATTAAGGCTGAAAGAAGTGATGTTGAATTCCTCGGAAAATATATTGTATGGGACTTAAAAAAGACTTGATGGATAACTTTGAATTTTTATTTAAATTGTTTATGATTTATTTTCTAGGGTGAGGAGGGCGGAGATCGTGATGTTTTTGGATTGTGGTTTAGGATGAATGGAGTTGGGAAGTGTGGGGTAGATGGGAGGGTAGTGAAGGTTCAATTAGAGCTTATTTTGAGCCAGAAAGTAAGCTGATTTTTGTATAAACTGTTATTTGAATATAATGTCTGGAAGGATATACCCAAAGAGTCCGCAGGAAGGCGGAGCAAATATGAGAGGAGAACGGATGAAAATAAAACATACATATGGACATGGGTAGAGGCAGGATGAGAGGAGTTGGAAAAGGAAACCAAGAGAAGCATTTGAATGTTTAAATTGCTTTATAGAGAAGGAGGTAAAAGGGATAAATTAAAGGTTTAGATATTTAGATAAAGAGACAAGGCCCCTAGCTAGAGAATTTCATTTGATTAACTTACTTGGTTTCAACATAGTTTGAAATCCTGCAAGTAATAAATTAACTGAAATTAGGAATGATGTACATTGTTTAAGTTTTAATAATGATGGGAAGCTGAGCCCAATGTAGAGAGTTTATTGATTTTTCCCGTTTTTCTTTTTTTTTTCCGTGTGTTTTTTTTATTCCTTTTTTTTTCCTTTATCTTTTATTTTTAATTTCTAATCTATTTGGTTTTAATATACTCCAGACTGTGCTTGATAGAGAGTTATGCTGGGTATGGGACCTGGGAAGTCGGAAGGGGATTAGGGAGGGGGGTTTACGGGGGGAGGGGGGGTGGAAATATAGTTTCAATTTTCAGAACAATAAGAACACACTTGTATACTGTTGCTCTTTTTTCTTTTTTTCTCTTTTCCTTTTATTTTCCTTTTTTTTTTCATTTTTTTTTTAATTTTAGTGTAAAATATAAATTGAATAGATTAATGAATGGTAGAAATACACCAAAGTGAGGAGTAGAGGGAAAGAAGAGGGAGAAGTAAAGAGGGAGTGAGAGGGGAATGTAAGGAGGATGAGATGGAGGGAAGGGGAGAAAGGAATGTCTGAGGGGGAAGGGAAGTAGAAGAGGGGAATGTTGGAGGGGAGAAATGAAAGTTGGAGGGGGAGAAGAAAGGGTGTATGGAGGATAGAAGTGCTATGTTGGTTTTCCATGGTGAAGATGAGTTGTGTTTAGTGCTTTTTTTAAATGCACAGTATATAAGTGATTGTATAAATGAAAATGAAAATGAAATAAAACAGTTTTCAACAGAAAGTGGTGGCCTCTCAGCTCCGGCAGTCCTTGGAGGAAACCTATTATCTAGACTCCTTTCAATCTGGTTTCAGGCCTGGCTACAGCATGGAAACTGCTTTGGTCGCACTGACCGATGATCTCTGGAGAGCCAGACACGGGGGCCATGCCTCTGTCCTAGTGCTCCTTGACCTCTCAGCGGCCTTCGATACCATTGACCATGGTATCCTTCTGCGGCGGTTGCGAGAAGTGGGGGTGGGAGACACCATTCTTCGGTGGTTCTCCTCCTACCTCTCGGACAGGTCGCAGTCGGTGTTGGTTGGAGGGCAGAGGTCGACCCCTAGGCCCCTTAATTATGGGGTGCCGCAGGGGTCGGTCCTGTCCCCCCTCCTGTTTAACATCTACATGAAGCCACTGGGTGAGATCATCCACGGGATAAAATACCACCAGTATGCGGACGATACTCAGTTGTATCTGTCTGCCCCGTGCCAGCTCAGTGAAGCGGTTGACGTGATGTGTCAGTGCCTGGAGGATGTTAAGGTCTGGATGGGGGTAAACAAACTGGCTCTCAATCCTGACAAGACCGAGTGGCTTGTGTTTTTCCCTCCCAAAAATTGGCCATGTATTCCAACTCTCAGGCTGGGGGGTGAAATTATATGCCCCTCAGACAGCGTTCGCAATTTGGGAGTCCTCCTGGATCCACAGCTGACTTTAGATCACCATTTGTCGGCTGTGACCAGGGGGGCATTTGCCCAGGTCCACCTGGTGCACCAATTGCGTCCCTACCTGAACCGGGAGGCTCTCACAACAGTCACTCACGCCCTTGTGACCTCAAGACTGGACTACTGCAATGCGCTCTACATGGGGCAGCCCTTGAAGAGTGTTCGGAGACTTCAGCTGATCCAGAATGTAGCCGCGCGAGCGATTGTGGGTGCGCCTCGGTACACCCATGTTACACCTATCCTCCGCGAGCTGCACTGGCTACGTATTGGTCTCCGGATACGCTTCAAGGTGCTAGTCGTCACTTATAAAGCTCTACATGGTATTGGACCTGGGTACTTGAGAGACCACCTTCTGCCAATCACCTCCCATAGACTCATTAGATCCCACAGATTAGGCCTCCTCCGAATTCTATCTGCCGGCCAATGCCGGCTGTCGACCACCCGGAGGAGGGCCTTCTCTGTGGCTGCTCCAGCACTCTGGAACAATCTCCCTGTGGAGACTCGGACCCTCGCCACCCTTCAGGCTTTCCGTAAAGCCGTTAAGACCTGGCTGTTCCAGCAGGCCTGGGGCTGCTGAGTTCCACCCCCACTCAAATTGGTTGTGCTTGTTGTGACTTTTTAAATTGTTTTGTATTGCTGTTTGTCTCTGTTTTTACACTTTTTGTATTTGTGCCCCTTCCCTCCTGGTTTGTCAGCCACCCTGAGTCCCTTCGGGAATAGGGTGGCATACAAGTTGAATAAACCACCAACCACCACCATCAAGTTCTTTCAGGTCTTCTGAAGGCTTGAGGGAGTCATGAGCAAACAGAGGCCCAAGTGCTGCCAGAGCAAAAACACAGCCACTCTGTTGCAGACCTGCAATGGTGGAGTGATGGCGAACCCACCTCCAAAAAGCGCCTGATTGGCTGCTGCTATGTCGGCACCGCTGCTTTCGGTATAAAAACTACAAGCCATTAACTTCCACTGAGGAAGAAGGCGCGAATTTCAAATTTTTCAGTTAAAAAGGCCGCCTGCCGAAGCTAGGGGATTTCTGACCCTTTGGAATGGCAGCAGCGACTCAATTCACATGTAATTAATCTCCTAGCAACGCTCCTCCATTAAGTCGAGCGTGGCTAAGACGAAACGCAGGGGTGGCGAACCAACCTTCAACCTCGGCAGAAAGATGGAGGGGGGTGGAAGACCACAACACGGCTCCACTCATCCCCAGAAGAAAAGTTTTGGCTTTTAAAACTGCAGCCGGCTCAGTTGCGGCTTTACGCTGCAGCTGACGTCTTCACATCGCCTGAAGCCCGGAGGGCAATCCGGTGCCAGACCTTCTAAGGAGTGGCTGTCCATCAAAACGGCAAGTCACCCACTCAAAGCAACACAATCAATTGCAGAAATCGAGAAACAATACGTAGATGAATTAATTGCAATTATAAAGAAACAAAAGGTAAAAGCGAAATTATTATTATTAGTTTGAGTTAAATTATTGTCTATTATCCTAGAGAAAATATATTTACTCGCACTCAATCCTGATAAGACCGAGTGGCTATGGATGTTGCCTCCCAAGGACAGTTCGATTAGTCCATCCTTATGCCTGGGGGGTGAAAATCTACTCCCCTCAGAGAGGGCCCGCAACTTGGGAGTCTTCCTGGACCCACAGCTACATTAGAACATCACCTGTCGGCTGTGACCAGGGGGGCCTTTGCCCAGGTTCACCTGGTGCACCAGTTGTGGCCCTATCTGGATCGGGAGGCACTCCACACGGTCACTCACACCCTTGTTACCTCGAGGCTTGATTACTGTAACACGCTCTACATGGGGCTGCCCCTGAAAAGTGTTCGGAGACTACAACTAGTCCAGAATGCAGCCGCACGAGCAATATTGGGTGTACCAAACTACACCCACATCACACCTATCCGCGAGCTGCACTGGATTCCCATTGGTTTCCGGGCACAATTCAAGGTGCTGGTTATCACCTTTAAAGCCCTACATGGCCTAGGACCCAGATATCTGCGAGACCGTCTTCTGCCACATACTTCCCAACAACCGATAAGATCGCACAGGGAGGGCCTTCTCCGGGTACCGTCAGCCAGACAATGTCGGCTGGCAACTACCCAGGGGAGGGCCTTCTCTGTAGCTGCTCCGACCCTCTGGAATAAACTGCCCCCAGAGATCCGGACCCTACCCACTTTCATGGCCTTCCGTAAGGCTCTTAAGACCTGGCTATTCTGGCAGGCCCCGGGCTGTTGAACTCACGATTGAGTTCCAGCCCCGATCAGACTGGGTGTATGTTGTGGTCTTTTTAATCTATGTTTTTGTGCTCTTAACTTTTATTTTTAAATGTATTGTTGTAAGCCGCCCGGAGTCCTTCGGGATTGGGCAGCCTATAAATTTATTAAACATCAAACACCAACATTTACGTCTCTTCAGGCCGGACTGAGTTAAAAAACTGAACTCTTCCAGTCAGAGGAGGTGTGGTCAACAATTTCATAACTCAGTCTCTATGGACAAAGTTAACCCATGCTTAACTTGTCTAGTAGAAATTTAACTGACTTCTTATGCACTCCTTTAAAAGAAAAAAAAAATGTCTTGGCTCTCTTATCCATAGATCCTAGTAATCCCAACTCTCCCCCAAAAATAAAATGCTTCTGCAGCAAAGACTAACCTTCTAAAAATAATGTTGTAGAACTGTAGGCATGTTGGCGAAGTTGATGGAAGTTCGTTGGTTAAAGTAATGGTAATCTTCACAACCTCTCCCTGCCGTGTCTGGCTTAACACCTCCGTAACCTAAGAGAATCACCAATAGTTATTTTTAGGATGGGATAATTTTAACCTCCAGAAGCCTTAAGAAAACTGACTAGAATCAAGAAATGGACAAGAGGACTTCCTAATTTCTAAATGTTTCTCATTCCATCTGCAATGCCCATCCTCAATGCCACCATAAGTACAGTAGCTAAAATGGAGTATTGCAGGTTGACTCTGCCAACTGCCAGCAGTTCAACCCTGACTGGCTCAAGGTTAACTCAGCCTTCCATCTTTCCGAGGTCGGTAAAATGAGAACCCTGTAAACCCCTTAGCAAGGGCTGTAAAGCACTGTGAAGCGGTATCTAAGTCTATTGCTATTGCTCAACCTCAAAGACTCAATTTTCCTGATTCTAACCAAGGTTGTATCTGAATTATTCAGACTATGACAGAATATCGCAAGTACCTTATTTTCCAACTTCTTCGGTAAGAACAAAATGGACCCATCGAAAGCATGTGTCTTGCCAAGCAAGTTCTCATGTTGGAATAGCAAGGCTGTCCGAAGACGGCGGGCTTCCATCTGTGGGTTGTAGTCAATGTGGTACTGGTACAAAGCCCATTGCGGGCGAGACGTCAGCCGGAAGTGGTTGGTGCTTAATCGGATTGAATTCCCTGACACACCTGTGGAAAGGTATTGATCTGTCAGCCATTTATTATCAGAGCAGAATAGAATAAGAGTTGGAAGGGACCTTGGAGGTCTCCTAGTGCAACCCTTGTCATGCCTCTGTTGGAGCCTGAATCTGCAGGGGAACAAGAGCTGCTAGAGATCAAGAGAGGAAACTGGGGAAGGGCAGAGTCAGTCTGGGCAAGGCTTCTCAGGATTAGAAAGGCTTGCAGAAAGGAAAGGAGAGACAGAGCTCAGGAGAGAAGCAAGGACCACCCACTCCTGATCCTAGAGCACGGAGAAAAGAGAGAATGCAGACTGAGCCAGCTACAAAGGAGGAGAGTGCCCCGCCCCCTTTCACAAGGCACACCTGGGGACTGGGATGTAAGGAGGTGCCGGTGGGAGGGGCATTTGTCAGGAACAAGCGACAAATCTTTGGAGCCTCGTGTGCACTTGCCAAAAACTGGAGATTGCTGTACTTTGTCTTGTGGGGCTTGCCAGCTTCACTGAATTTCTTGCTCTGGTTTGTTTGGCTAACCTGGCTTATTGGGTCTGCTGGCCCTGGTTGCTGTTTGATTAACCTGGCTTACTGGACTTCTTGCAGCCAGAGGCTTCTGAAGGTGCATGTGAGAACTTTGCTCCAGGACTTGTAGTGAATGGGAGAATCGGAGTAATAAAGGGAAGTTAGACCTGTTCACTGGTTGTGTTGCTTATATGCCACACCCTGGGTCATCACAACCCGGCTCAAGCAGGACACCCTCTATAATTTCAAATAACTGTCCGTTCTCTTCTTAAAAGCCTCCAGTGTTGGAGTACCCACAACTTCTGGAGGCCAGCTGTTATACTGGCTAATTGTCCTCACTGTTAGGAAGTTTCTCCTTAATTCCAGGTTGCTTTTCTCCTTGATTAGTTTCCGTCCCTTACTTTTTGTTTTGCCTTCAGGTGCTCTGGAAAATAAGTTGACCCTCCCAATCTTCTATGGGGCAACCCCTTAGATATTGGAAGACTGCTATCATCTCATCCCTAGTCCTTCTCACACGCTACTACACAGACCGAATCCCATCAACCTTTCTTTAACAAGCATTATTAAACAAGCATTTTTAACAGCTCTGTCACTGACTGGTATACATTCAATCCATCAACAGTAAGAGCACTAGCACCACATCAACTGCCAAGTGCAGGACGCCTGCGTCTCTTCATGGAGGATTAACAGATTGTTGGATGTTGCTCCAACTGGAAGGGGCTGGAAGGGTGTTTCTCCCCAAATAAAATGCCTCCAAGGTGACAGAAAAGGCACTCAAGAGAAACACAGGAGGTTTTCCTAAGAACCCCTAAAGTACCTGTTTTGGAATCTCTGACATGTTCCATTAAGTGACGGGTGTTTACACCAAGGTCATGGTAGTCTCTGCGGCGTCCACCTCGTTCTCCCAAACTCATTTCCTGAAAGCCTGCTGAAATCTTACATTCTGTAAAGTAGGAGAAAGAAAATCAGTCATAATCTGCATTTGTGGTTAATTCTGGACTAACCTGTCTCCTGAACTCTTATTGGACAAGTTACTAAACTGCTGCTAAAGAAGATCTAAAGTGACCCACTGGGGATGACATAGAAGAAACCCTGATCCACTGGATCACAAGACTTGCCTCTTAGAAACCCAGAGTTGGTTGCTAGATCAGCTCCTAAAGCTGCTTCTTAAAGGGAGACATTAATAAAGAGATCAACAAATCATTTATAAGATTACTATCATTGAAAGGAGAGGTATGGGACTCCTACCAGATCAGGGTTTTAAAATGTACTACGATTGATAGAAAATATTTGTAGCTCAGGACTGAACTGTGGGGTCCTTGGTACTCTCTTAGCTTGGTGGGTTTATTTGCAGATATTTCATTGCCCAACTTGATAACATCATCAGTGCTAGAAGGGAGGGGGGTTTGCGGAAGGGGGAAAGGAAGAGGCTGTTTTCCTGTTTCATTACCAAACCAGGCAGTGCATGATGGCTAAGACTCCAGGATGAATATATACAGCGCCCTAGGAATTCAACAAACATAAAGGCAGCAGACCAAAGAAACAGCTGCACTCCCATCTTATTTCTATTTCAGCAATGCAAATTCAACTTTGGTTCGACTCCAGGAACGTGGAGAGGATAACCTCCGTTGAACCACCAATCCTACCTTCCGGGGGTCCTTTTTGTTGGCCATGCCCAACCTGAGATCCATTTCCTGCTTCAGCTTGCCGCGCTGGAGGTAGCTGGGGAGTCATTTGGGCGTATCCAGGCGCAGTAACCTAGAGAAGGCAACGCTGATTTAAAAGGGGGCTGCTCAATATCAAAAGACAAACATTATGGTAAACATCACGGTCCAAAGAGGCCACAGGTGACCCTGGAAAACCGGAATTATAATTCTCATTATTTCACTGAATAGGCTAACAGAGCCTTCCTGGATATCAGTGATCAGGGGAGCACCAGTAGCCCCATCCTTTTTAAAAAGGTTTTTAAAATGTCCACATTTTTTAAACTTACAGGAGTTGGTCCCACTGTAGAGAGGGGTGCTTCTTGACCACGGGCTCGCCCCCTCGCCCGAGACCTTGCTCTTGCTCTCCCAGTCATTGTCTCACTGAATGAGCTGCAATGGCAGACAAACATGTTGTTTTTATTCTTTTACACATTTACAGGGGTAAAAAAATACAGCCTGCTTTAAACTGAACCCATTTCCAGTACATCTTTTCCTGAAATGAGATTAATGAATACATCAGGGCAACCTTCCCCATGTTTAGGTAAAGGTTCCCCTCGTACATATGTGCTAGTCATTCCCGACTCTAGGGGGTGGTGCTCATCTCTGTTTCAAAGCCAGAGAGCCAGTGCTGTCTGAAGACGTCTTCATGGTCATGTGGTCGGCATGATTAAACACCGAAGGTGCATGGAATGCTGTTACCTTCCCACCAAAGGTGTTTCCTATTTTTCTACTTGCATTTTTTTATGTGCTTTAGAACTGCTACATTGGCAGAAGCTGGAACAAGCAATGGGAACTCACTGCATTACATGGCGCTAGGGATTCGAACCGCCGGCCATTCTGATCGACAAGCTCAACATCTTAGCCACTGAGCTGTTTAGAAAATGCTAAGATGACCTCAAAGATGTCACTCTTAGCACAGAAGTAGCGTATAACCCAGGATTTGAGGCACATCCTGCCTTATGCTTCCCTTGTTGTTAACTGCAAGCCCCAACTAATTCACAGGATTTCAGAATTGACCCAACAAGATCCAAAGTAGGTTTTGTGCAAGCTAAAATTCCAAGGTGGATTTTTGAAGCTGCAAACCTCTAGGTGGGATTGTTCAAACTGGATTTCATCTACAGCATATATTTAAGCTAGTATCAAATGTCTGATTTGAGGTGAGCCAATTTGGAGACATCAATCTAGACACCCACAAAGGGTAGCAAATAAATATGCAACACTCCCAGTTGAATGGCAATATGGAGTTTTGCATTCCAGGTACAGCAATGTGGATCACAGAGACACACAAAACCAAAATACTGGAATGCTCCAACTAACATTCTTCCCTTTTGGACTACAACTCCCCTCATCCACAAACAACTAGGATAGCTAATCTGTTTTTTAAACAATATTCATTTGTCTAATGGTATATCCCTTGGTTAAGTGTTATTATCTCAGTAGGACCTATCCTTACAAAGACACTTTAAATAAACAAATTCTTCACTGCACTGTCTAGGTAAACAAAATCCGTTTTCAAAAATTTACACAAAATAATTAACTATGTTAAATTCCCCAACAAGAACAACAACTATTAGTAAGTGGAAACAACTACCGATAGTGGCTTGCAGCATTCCTCCCAATAATTCATAATTTTTGTGTTGGGAGGGGCAGTTTCTCATTTTTCTCATCTTTTTTTTAACAAAGATATATACTTAATTTAAGATTATCCTGAATGAACCTAGTTTGATTCATTGAAGCCACTCATTAATGACCAAAGACTAATAAAAACTCAGTCTTAAAAACACTAGGATAATTAACATTAACTCAGTTGTTAGTGACCCATTGAATTAAATAATGTACTAATGAATTTTAGATTTTAGGAACATTATAAACAATTTGCTCGTTTATTATTGTTTTAAATAAGGCTATTAGTTAACAAATAGCAGTCTTAAAAACACGGAATTAAGATATTAACTCCCTTCTTAATGACTCATTAACTCAATTGTTAAATAATGAACAATGTTAACATCCCCAATGAGAACAGGTGTTAGTAAATTTGGAATTAATTTTATATTTTAGGAGAGTTGTAAACTCTTTGCACATTGACTAGTAGGGTTTCCCCCCACATTTTTCTGTTTATGAGACTATTTTTAACAAACAGAAACATAGTCTTGAAAACACTAGCTTATTATTCATTTGCAAGTATTTTCCTTTTTTCTCTCTTCTCCCCTCCATTTTGTACACACAGGTTGCAAAAACATCATTTTTGCTCCTTTTTTTAAAAAAAAAAAGTTCAAACTAATTGAAGCTATTTTATGGGAAACTATCCAGCAACCTTTTCAGTATTATATGAATTATTATTTTCTTTTTAAAAAAAATAGTATTTATTGAATTTAAAAGACAAAGTACAAAACACAAATTTACTTATTTCATGTGAAAATACACTTTTCCATATCTTTTGTAACAATCTTATTTACAAAGATTTTCATATATATATATATATATATATATATATATATATGTGTGTGTGTGTGTGTGTGTGTGTATATAACCATCTATCAACCTTTCATTATATGAATTATTTCCACTATCATTTGAATTATTTTCGTTATATATAATTTCATTATAATATAAAATTATATTAATTATATAATCGTCTAATCTTTTCATTATATGCATTATTAATTTCATTATTTTATTATATGAATTATTAATTTCTTTCTATATCTATCTATATATATTATATAATTGTCTAGCAACCTTTTCATTATTATTATTATATATTATAAGAGAAACATTATAAAAATATAATTCTCTACTAACTCCATTAACAAGAGCAATTCGTTCCTGGCATCCACATTTAGGGCACAAATTCTTAGTAAAATTTACTATTATGAATAAAATAAGTTAAAAATTGGGAATTAAAAAAGAGGAAGCAGCCAAGGAATAACCAGAGCAATACCGTAACAGGCTTTTAATAAAACAACAACAAAAATAAATTAAAACAAGCACTAACCAAAGAAAGCTTCGAATATTTTTTTAAAAAAAAGAATGAATAACAATTTTCAAACGGCGCTGTCTTTTCCCTCCAACGGTGAAAGTAGCCCGCTCACAGGAAAGGATCCCTCCGCGCACTGTACCACGTGACACGGCTTGATTATTTAAGGCGGAAGGAGCCGGGAACTATTTTCTCTTCCCACCTGCTCTCGGAGGGAGACGGCACGAGGAATCCCTCGTGACCGTTGCTTCCAAGGGTGCGCTGGCCTCCCATTGGCGGAGCGGCGCCTCGCGCGCTGCCTCCTCCGCCTCCTTTTTTTTTTAACCCGGACCGAGCCGAAAAAGGCCGAAGCTCCTGAGATTCGGAAGCTTCCGAAGAAGCCCGAAAACTCCCGAAGGCTTCTTTTAAAAGTCAAAGTAACAGATTAACAGAGTTGGAAGGGATCTTGTAGGTCATCTAGTCCAACCCCCCGCCTGAGCAGGTAATAAACCTTTTAAAAAATAATAATTTTGGGATGCGAGGATGAAGCTGCGTTGGATTACAGTGAAGGAATATTGTAGGGTTTTTTTTTGAACAAAAATGTTATCTGTGAGGACTTTGATAGAATGAAGTGGAAAATACCTCAGGATGTTGGCTTATATTAGGTTAATTGCAGGCTTAACCTCGACTTACCCCTACAATTGAGCCCAAATATTTTTTTCTTGCTAAGTGAGACCTTTTTAATTGAGTTTTGCCCCGTTTTACAACCTTTCTTGCCGCGGTTGTTAAGCGAATCCTTGCGGTTGCTAAGTGAGTCACATGGTGGTTAAGCATTTGCTTGTCAGAAGGTTGCAAAAGGGGGGGTCACATGACGCCCCCCCATACTGCAAACATCATAAGTACATGCCAGTTTACAAGCACCTGAATTTTGTTCTCGCAAACACGTCGTAAATATGAGGGGAAAAGTCCCTCAGTCACTAAATGAACTGTTGTTAAGTTCAGGGCTACCTGTATGAGTGTTTTAGAGTATTTTATAGGTTGGTATTATTTTGCCTTCAGTTCGTGGTGTTATTTTTGTAAATTCTGTATTGTTTGGAGTGTGTTGTTACATCTATTTCAAAAGTCACAGGTGATTTTGGTGTGGTTTTTTTCTGCCCTTGAATTGGTTTAAGTTCATTATTCTAATGAATAATGAACTATATATAACTATACATGTATACTTTCACTAATGACTATATATGTATACTTTGTTTTCTCTCTTCAAAAAAAAAAGGAGGATTATATATAAAGGTTAATAAAAAAGAAGAAGAACCAAGTTCTTCAGGAGAAGAAAGTGATGGATAAGGTACAAATATGGTGTAGGGAGAGCAGAAAAGCCAATAATCGATTTTGGGAGTTGATGGCAAGATGAATTGATGTAAACATTTAATAATACAATACAATGTTGGCTATGTAATAGTATACATGTGGTTGTATGTTATGAAAATGGAAAAAAAACTTTAGAAATATAGAATTGGTTTAAGTTGTTTTTTCTTCGTTTGTATTTTAACTTTTTTTAAAAAAAGATTTTTATTTTATTTTAATTCCATACATATAATCACAAGTATACCATTACATCTGAACAGAATCTTTTTTGTATTTCCATTATTATATCATTCCCTCAATCCAAAACAGCTGTCATTTGCTCTTCTGCTTTCAATACACCATATTATACCCCATTTCACCACCCTCCCATCTGCCTTTCTCTTCCTCCCAACCTCCTTTCTTCCCTCTGCCATCCCTCTCTTCTCTACTTCCCCTTCCTCTCTCCTTCTCTCTCCTCTTTCCACTCCTCCTTTCTCTCCTCCTTCTCCTCTCCCTTCTATTTCCCTCTCTCCTGTCTCCTCTCTTTCTCCTTACCTCTACCTTTCCTTTTCTTTCACTCCAATTAATTTACATAGTGTATTTCAGCATCTGAGCACACTTCATTTAATATTTCCTGGTACTGATAATTACATTCCAATAAACATCTTTCATATTTATGATTTTACATAATCCTCTTTTTAGTGGTATACATATTTCAAAATTCCATTATTTGGTGTGTCCCCTCCAAAGCCTATGTTTTGGACAAAGTGTGAGCTAGATTCGAGTTCCCTGCTAAACTCATACTAATTTTACATAGTTACATATCTTTAAGTACCCCAGATTTTTAACTCTCTCATTAGCACTTCACTTAATTATTCTCATTGGGCATATTTTCAATTCCCATTGTAACAATCCCCACATCTCAGATATCTTCTCTACTTAGGAGGGGGGGAAAGAAAATTACCTTTTTCAGTTAACCACACTTATTTCCTCTAAATATAATTACTAATAATACATACATACATACATACATACATACATACATACATACATACATACATATTTCCCTGTATTTTAAATTTTGATGTTATGGTAATTCTACATCAAGTCTTCTGCAAACCCCAAATGTCTTATCTTCTTTATTGACTTAAGTACAAATAACTCTTAATTATGATTGTTTTTGATCTACTGTATATTTATTTGATGAGATTGCCATACTATTTTCTGTTGGAGATTGTTTACCTTTCATTCTCACTCTAAACAAAAGCCTCAACAAACAGCCTTGCTCATTTTACACTGAAAGAGCAGCTATTTATATGGGGATGTGTGGATCAGACATCCATACATGTGGATGGGTGAACAGATCCAATATACATTAGGAAGCTGTTTCCAGGAGAATCGACTGATCAGAAGTGGAATTTATTTATTTTTAATCGCTACATCTTTTGGGAAGATTCCATAGAGGTTATCAATATAACAGGACAGAAAATTTCAAAGCTTAAATATCAGGCATATGAAATGTTTTCCAAAATTTGTTCATGTTATAGGAGACAGATTGCATAATTTTCTATTTCTTTATAAAGTTCTCCATTTGCCTTCCAAGCCCCCCCACCCCTCCAGCCACTAGAAACCTTTTCTTGATTATGATAAATGACGTTAACTGGACCAATTTTAGAATTATAATTAGCTGGACAATTAATAAATTATTAACTGGAATAGGTTAATATAAAGTATGATAAATTGCGGATGTTCCATCACTGGAGGCTTTCAAGAAGAGACTGGACAGCGGCTTTTTCTGAAACGGTGTAGGGTTTCCTGCTTGAGCAGGGGGTTGGACTACAACAGGGGTCCCCAATCTTTCGGACTTCAGGGACCACTAAATTCATAATTTTAAATCTCGCAGACCACTAATATGATCTGCCTAATGACCAGCTGGGTGGGCGTGGCCAACTCAATGTCACTCACGTCAAGGGGCGCCTCACCAGCCTCTACTCTCCCCTCCCTTCCCAGCGACTCCTCGCATGCCTGCCCGGGCTCCTTAGGGCCCCAACAGCTGTTGGAGTTAAGCAGCCACCAGGAGAAAGAGTTGGCAAAACAGCTCAGCTCAAATTGGATCTGACCAAGAAGGAGGCTCAGCAGAAGCACCTCACTGAGGACTAGCAGCATAAGCTTTCCAAGCAGAGGGAGGACCTTGTGGGAGTTCAAGGCCAAGTACCTGCGCCTAGAGGCTCAGCGGGCTGAGATGGTCAGCCAGTTCCAGGCCATGATGCAGTCCCACTGGAATGAGACCTTCTGGCTCTTTGCCACTAGCGGCACTTCCCTCCAGCCTTCGCCCAAAGCCCCACAACCAGGAAGCTGAAGCAGGCCCCAAGTCGGAATTTCTGCCCCCCCTCCGACCTGCACAAAAAGACCTTGAAGGGGGAGATTCTGTGCAGCAACACAAGCATTCATTGCACATATCCGGCCCAGGAGTTGTAGTTTGAGGACCCCTGATTTAGTGCAATATAAAAAATGTAAATAATTTTTCTGCTGACTACCAACATTTTCTCACAGACCACCAGTGGTCCAGGGACCACCAGTTGGTGACTGCTGGACTAGAAGACCTCTGAAATTCTTTCCAGCCCTGTTATTCCCTATGTTATAATTATCTGGATAAAGCAGCATAAATTATGATAACTAGGTGGGTAAATGCCATCGGTTATGATAATTTTGGATATTTTGAATTGTTGAATCTCCGTTCTGTTCAGTTCTGTTTAACAACCGCAATAGAATCCAGCATCAAGTCACTTCTGTCCAGCCAGCCAGCTCCATGGGTCTCCCAGCAGAGGGCAGAAAATCTCCAGAAATCTTTCTTTGCAAGCTGGAAACCAACTCAGATACTAATCTTTGCTGTTTCTGGATTTTTGGGGGAAAGTGGGTCTCCCTAATCTGCTTTTCAGTTGTCTGTCAGTTGCTGCCTTCAGAAGTGGCCGGACACTTATTTCAAGAATTTCTCTCCATCCTGGACCCTTTGCGGTTTCCTTTTTCAGTTTTAAAATTAAATGTTAAATTTTTAAGAAACAGCTAGGCCATGCAAGGGGACCAACTTTTCTGCAACCCATCACTTCAAATAAGGGGTTGGCTCTTTGTGCTCCCCTCCCCCTGCCCCAAATTCCTTATAACAGTCCATCCCCAAAATTTGGGGCAATTTTTAGGCGGCGACGGGAAAGAAACAGATGCAGGGAGCTTTCCTTCCAAAGCTCAAGTTGTTTATTTGCATTCCCGTCTTTATTATTTTTAGATACACAAATATATTCAACACTCTCTCCTACTGCTATTTCCCCCACAAGGATATCCTTGTGAGATGGGTCAGGCCGAGAGCTACAAATTAGATAAGATGATCCCTCTTGGATGGCACAATTTTCTGATTTTTTTGCATTCCCAGGTGTCAGTTTATTATATTTATAAACTTGGCTTTATTTATTTTCAGCATTTCCGGTGGTTTCCTTCACATGTTCACTTTGCTTTGTTTTCCTTCCCTTCTTCCTGTTCCTTTTTCTTTCTTTCTTTGTCTCTTCGGCCTTCTCTTGATGAAAAGGTTGTAAAAACCATGTTTAAAAATGAATCTCCAGGGAGAAGCTCACAAGGAGTCAGATGTGTAAACTGGCTTTTGGCGATTTGCTCATTTTTTGTCCTGATTTTCACAACCTTACAATCAATGGCTTTTTAAAAGCCATCTGGCGTCTCTTCAATCCTCTTAAACTGTGAGCTGCCAAAAAGTTTGATTTATGTATTTATTTATTAAATTTATATGCTGTCCATCTCACCGCTGCAGAGACTCTGCACAGTTTACAAAACAATACGCAGTTTCATGGAAGCGACATTTGGGGGTTGAGTTGTGCAAAATATCAAAGCAATTAAAAAAAAAACAGCTGGATTTCCCCCCCCCCACACACACACAGGATACATGAGATAAATTTATCCATAATGCTGGATTTCTGCCAAATCCTTCACTTTGGGGGCTTGGATTCCCGGATTAGGCCCGGATCTAATCCTAGAATAAATTGTGATCATTTTATCAGTATGATTAATTTTTTTAGAGGATGCTTTGCTTGCTCCTGGTTTCTATGCCCACGTTCAAGAATTTATATAAACATAGAACCAGTGGGTGAGATAATGGGTATTGAAGGGCATATGGCAAAACGGCTGTGTAAAACACAAAGGCTTTTGTTTAAACATCTTTGAAAACAAAACTTTTCTTTTGGTATCTTTTATTTGCAGAGTCAAAGGCACAAGGGTGGATCTGAACAGCAGCCCTTGCTAGTTTTAAGATAATTTTAAATCTGGTTTCCGTCCAGATTTATATATTTCATGGTGTGTACCCTGGAGATTCATTTTTTCTTCTGGTTTTATCACCTTTTTAAAAATCAATACTTCTTAAAAACTGCATCTGCTTCCTCCTCTTCAATACTTTGCTGCCAAAAGTTTGCTTTATTTCTGTATTTATTTAATTGATATGCCGTCTGTCTCATTCTTGCAGCGACTCTGGGTGGTTAATTTAAAGGATCAAAAGATGACACTGAACAATTGAAAATAAAAGATGAAAAGAATTAGGATTAAAATTAAGAAAGATTTCAGGGTTTAGAGGGCTTTCTGGCCATTTTTTCAAAAAATATTCTTTCGCAGATTTTATACTCTATGCTGGACTTTTACTGTCATTGGTCTTGGACCGTAAATAAAGATAGATTTTTTTTTTTTAATCGAGGGATTGGGATTGGATTTAATTTTTCTGTGGTCTTCATGCATCTTTTTGTATGCGATGCCAACTGTACAAACCATGATGATGCAAGATGCTGGGCTAAACTATGGTTGGCTTGTTTTGTGATTCAAAGCCTCAAGATAAATGCGGGACAGTCCCCCTAGTCAAGTGGGGGCCATAAGGGGGAGCTTTTAATTTGCACCTGAAAATCCAGGCCTTGTCCCCCCCCCTCTCCCTCCCCTTCGGGATCTTCCCCAGGAGACAAAGAAAGAGCATCAAAGGAAGACAGCTCAGCAGGACTGTCGTAAGCCTGAAGTTATAACTTAGGCATGCAAGCTTTTAAAAAGGGGGGAAAATATTGGTCTCCCTCTGTTTCTCTCTGCTATGAGTCGCCTCTAGTAATTAAGAATTTGACGCCTGCTGTTTTATCATCTCATTAGCAAAAGGGGGCAGGGAAGGTAGGGGGTGGGTGGGTGACTTTTATCCTGGCTTGCTAGGAATCCAGCCTACCCCAAGATGATCAATTCATGAAAGGGAAAGTTAAATTTCTAAATAAACCGAAGTGGTTCACAATGCTTTGCCTTGTGTTCCTTTCCTCTCCTCCTCTCTTTTCCTTTCCTTTATTCCTCTTTCCCCCTCTCCTCCTCTCTCCTTTCCTTTTTCCTTTCCTTTCTTCCACTTTCCCTCTCTCCTCCTCTCCTTTCCTTTTTCCTTTCTTTCCTTTCCTTTTTCCTCCCCATTCACCCTCTTCTTTCCTTTTTACTTTCCTTTCTACCCCATTCTCACTCTCCTTTTCTTTCCTTTTTCCTTTCCTTTCTTCCCCTTTCCCCCTCTCCTCCTCTCTTCTTTCCTTTTTCCTTTCCTTTCCTTTTTCCCTCCCCTCTCCTCCCCTTTTTCCTTTCCTTTTCCTTTCTTCCCTTTTCCCCCTTTCCTCCTCCTCTCCTCTCCTCTCCTTTCCTTTCCTTTCCTTTCTGAACGGCTTATACGTTGAAAAACCACCTGTAATAACCAAGTCAAAGGAACCCTGTTCCTGTGAAATCCAGCAGGTTCTGACAGGTTCTGGAGAACCTGTACCAGAAATTTGAGTAGTTTGGAGAACCTGCAGATACCACTTCTGACTGGCCCTGCCTCCATATGGTTTCTGCTTCCCGAGTCCCAGCTGATCAGGAGGGAATGGGGATTTTGCAGTATCCTTGCCCTGGATGGGGAGAGAATGGGGATTTTACAGTATCCTTGCCCTGGAGTGGGGAGGGAATGGGGATTTTACAGTAACCTTCCACTGGAGTGGGGAGAGAATGGGGATTTTACAGTATCCTTGCCCTGGAGTGGGGAGGGAATGGGGATTTTACAGTATCCTTCCCCTGGAATGGGGAGGGAATGGGGATTTTGCAGTATCCTTTCCCTGGAATGGGGACGGAATGGGGACTTTACCTTCCCCTCTCAGCCCATCAAGCCACGCCCACAGAACCGGTAGTAAAAAAAATGAATTTCACCACTGCCTCTTGGGTTTTGAATTCCAACACGGAGCAGGCGTTTCCCAAGCATCCACATTTCTCTGGCAGCCTCCCAACAACCTCAATAAAGCCTTCCTTGACGTCCGAACCACGCGTTCCTACTCTTGTCGTCTCACCCGTCCCAATTCCGTTCTGTCTCTTTTTCCCCCCAGTGTTTTCTTCCCCTCTTTAAGTCCCCCGAGGTTGCTTTGTTCAAGAGAACAAGAAATTCATACGAGGAGGAGGAGGAATAGAAGTCGAGAGAAACCCCTTATGTAAACTGCAATCTGGTTCCTGCGCCAACATATTAACTAATTTCTTGCGGAGCCTTTGAAGTTGGCAGGGGGTTCCCTGCTTATGGAGCAAAGAAAGAAACGAGATTTTAAGTGATTCTTTTTCATCCCCTTAGCTTAATGAAAGATTAATAACCTTGTTATTTTCCTGGGTCGGCTTTATTTTCTTTTTGAGAGGTGGGGAGGCTGTTTCGGCACTTGCTCATCACCTCCCTTATCCAGATGATGGCACGGGCCTGGCCAACTCACTAATTTTTACATAATAATTTTCTGGCTTGTTATTCATCAACTCCCTTTAGTGTCCGGATTGTTAAGGCTTAAGCGAAAGGTGGTTAAGTCCTGGCTCTGTCTTGGGAAAAATATTGATCTAGGTTTAGTGTCTAGGGAGATTCTCAGTCATCCAGGTCACAGTTGTCCCAGATATGTTTTCTTTTTTCCAGGGGGCAATTGGACTTTCTTATTTTTCTCTTTGAAGACGTTTCGCTTTTCATCCAAGAAGCTTCTTCAGTTCTGGATGGTGGGAAATGGAAGGATTGATATTCCTTGCAGACAGCTGGCCATTTGCATCCTTTTAGAGGGTCCTTGAGGCTATTTGGAGGTTTATCTGTGTTGTGGCCGGCCAGGAGAGCTGACAGCAGATTCGGACAGTGAGGAGGTTGGGGCGGAGCATGGGCCAGTCCTGGAGGCTGGGGAAGGCTTGGATGAGGGCTCTGTGTCGGAGGCAGAGGGGGCCAGGGCCGTATGCCAGTTATCAGCTGCCTTCAGAGTCAGACATCAGTGAGGCAGAAGAACAGCTGGAGCCTGTTCCCAGTGTGCGCATGCACAGAGTTGCCAGACTAAGGGAACAGCTAAAGAACAGGGGTCGACTTGGGAGTAAGGCCACAGGTGGATGATGAATGGCCCCTCCCAGAGAAAATAAAAGAGGAGCGAAAGGGGAGTGGAGTTTGCAGGAGACAGTAAGTTCGCTTCATTGGTTCGTGACTCTCCAAGACTCCTTGCCAAGTTTTGCAGATATCGGCCTGGCAGCTCTCCATGCCAGATAAGGTCTGTGACTGTAAATCCTCCCTTGAAAGACTTTGCTGGATGTGAATGAGCAGAATTCACAGTAAATTAATAAAAAGGTTTTTTTGTCGGGACAAGGAGTTTGCTTCAGGCTCTCGGGAAGTCTCGGTCAGAACAATCTGTGTCCTTGGAGCCACCGGAATAGAACAGTGCAAAAGGTTCCTGTAGTCTTCAGTATTTCCCTCTGGAAATCCATTCCTTCTCCCACACCATTCCAAAGGTGTTCAACCCGAATTGTATTGCTAAAAAGTCTGTAGAGATTCTCAGCCATCCAGGTCACGGTTGTCCCAAAGGTGCTTTTTCAAGAGGCAGCTGGACTTTCTTTGTTTCTTTGAAGGTGTTTCTCTTCTCATCCAAGAAATGGTACGCTATAAGTGGTACAATGCAGTGAGCCATGTACAAATCTGTGCATTGGGGAAACAAAACAACCACTTCATAAACACATGGCACAGTGTAGGAGAAACAAACCCATCAGGACTAGACTCAGCAGTCCATCTGCATTTAAAAGACAACGGCCACTCTTTTGAAGACAGCAAAGTTCACATTCTGGACAGACAGGACCACTGGTTTGAAAGAGGGGGTCAAACAGGCCATCAGTGTCAATTGAACAAGCCCCCTCTCAAGAGGGGGAGGGATACAACCCCATCTATCTCCGATCTACAACACAGTCCTTTCAGCAGTTCCAAGAAGGCTCCACTCACAATTGCACCACTCAGGTGACCCTGGAGACACAGATAAACCTCCAAGTGACCTCAACAACCTTCTAAAAGGATGCAAATGACCAGCTGTCTGCAAGGAATATTCCCCACTCTCCTGTCAGAGCTGAAGAAGCTTCTTGGATGAAAAGCAAAATGTCTTCAAAGAACAAAGAAAGTCCAGATGCCTCTTTAAAAAGGTGCCTAAAAGGCTTAAGTGCCTACCAGATGGATGGAAGGTAGAACCTGCTCTGGTTTCACTTGCAAATATGGTTGGATGTTGGCTTGGAGTTATTGTTTTTTCCATCTATAACAACTTTCAATCATCACATTAACATTGCGTCATCGTACCTAAGTATATCAATCTTATATCGCATCTATATTTATATACATTCATTTACAGTTCTATACATTTGTCTAGTGCTTCTTGGCTAAATTAACTTTACTTCTGTTATACAACCATTTACACCAATCACCCCAAATTTCATAGTATTCCGACTCTTCTTTGTCTTTTAATCTTAATGTTAATTTATCCATTTCTGCGCAATCTAGAATTTTCTGAATCACTAATTCGTCTGGGGGAATATTACTCTGTTTCCAACATGGGGCAAATGTTATTCCGGCTGTGGTCAGTACATGCATTATATATTTAATTTTCTTTCTATATTTCCCCTTGGCTATTCCCAGCAGAAAAAGTTCTGGTTTATATTCTATTTGTTCCTCTCTAATTTGTTGTATCCATTCCCACATATTTATCCAATACTTTTGAGTTTCTGGGCAGGTCCACCTCAAGTGATAGAAAGTCCCTTGCAGGTGTTTTTTTTTTTTTTTTTTTTGCACTTCCAACAGGTCGGATTCATGTTTGCATCAAAAAAATTCTGTTCTTAAGTGCAACATTTATTAAGTGAGTTTTGGCCTACTTTATGACCTTTCTTGCCACCATCGTTAAGTGAACTACTGCAGTTGTTAAGTTAGTAACATGGTTGTTAAGTGAGTCTGGCTTCCCTGTTCACTTTGCTTGTCAGAAGGTCGCAAAAGGGGATCATGTGACTCCAGGACACTGCAACCATCATAAATACGAGTCACGTGCCAAGCGTCTGAATTTTGATCACGTGACAATGGGGATGCTGCAACGGTCATCCATGTGAAAAGCGAGATTCACTTAACAACCATCCTAACGTAACAACTGCGGTAGTTCACTTAACAACGGTGGCAAGAAAAGTCACAAAATGGGGCAAAACTCACTCAGCAACTATTTCGCTCAGCAACGGAAATTTTGGTCATAAATTGAGGACTGCCTGTAATTAACTTTGGAATTTGGGGTGGGGTGGGTGGGGGCTGAAGGCTGCCCACCATTGTACAGAAAGAGAGATGCTGGCTAAACTGGTCTGCATCAGAGCTTGTGTCAAATACAGTGGAAATTAAAATGGGATTTTTCTGCCATTATCCCGAACAGCCTACTTAACAAGTTGGGTAATGAAAAAGAATAATTTATTACAGACTTGTGAGTTTTGACAGTTCTAAAAAGATATCCTTAGAGTTTTCTCCCGAAGGAAACAGAGATGAAGCGGGTTGCCAGGATTTGGTATAATTTTTCTGTCTGTAGAATTTTGTTCAGCGGAAATGTTTTTACGTTTTGCCAGACCTTCGGCCCATCAACGTAACCTATTTTAGACCGGGATGCTTAGAATAAATCTTCTTTGGAAACCCTCTTCGCAAAAGGTCGCATTGCCTTCCCATGTAGGCGGTCCTCGACGTACGCCCAAAATTTCTGTTGCTAAACGAGGTAATTATTAAGCCATGTGTGCCTCATTGTACAGTCCTTTTTTTGCCAGGGTTGTTAAGCGAATCACTGCGGTTGTTAAATGAACCATGCGATCGATCAGCGAATCTGGCTTTCCCCATTGACTTGGCTTGGGGGAAGCTGTCCGGGAAGGCTACGGGTGGTGATCACGTGACACCCCAAGACACTGCAATACATGCCAGCTGCCAATAGGAGCGCTGCAACGGTAATAAGTGGGAAACCAGACACACGTCATTTATTTCAGTACTGTTTTAACTTCGGTCACTAAACAAATCAAGGGGAAGAGAGAGAGATACTGTAGATAGATAGATAAGAGAGAGAGAGAGAGAGGGAGAAAATGATAGATACTCTAGATGGATACTGTAGATGGATGGATGGATGGATGGATGGATGGATGGATGGATGGACGGACGGACGGACAGACAGACAGACAGACAGATAGATGCGATAGAAGGATGGATGGATGGATGGATGGCTAGACAGACAGACAGACAAATGTGATGGATGGATGGATGAACAGATATGGATGGATGAATGGATGGATGAATGGATGGATTAGATACTATAGAGATAGATAGATAGATAGATAGATAGATAGATAGATAGATAGATAGATAGATAGAGATATGGATAGATATGGATGGATGATAGAGATGGATGGATGATTAGATACAATAGATAGAGATAGATAGATAGATAGATAGATAGATAGATAGATATGAATGGATTAGATACGATCGATCGATAGATAGATAGATAGAGATATGGATAGATATGGATGGATGATAGAGATGGATGGATGATTAGATACAATAGAAAGTGATAGATAGATGGGTGGGTGGGTGGGTGGATGGATGGATGAGATACAATAAATAGAGATGGATGGATGGATTAGATACAATAGATAGTGAGTGAGAGAGAGAGAGAGAGAGAGAGAGAGAGAGAGAGAGGAAGAGATACGAGAGAATGATAGATAGATATTTTGCATAAATGGGTTAAAGTGGCAAATTAATTGCATTTTTCTAACTAGTTTCTGATCAATTAAAAGACTCCTCATTTTAGTGTGATTGGAAGGGAGAAAAAAGTATAAACAATTTTAAAACTAAACAAAGCACATTTTCCCCAGACATGGAACTTATGGTATGTAAGTACAGGTCTTTAACTTATGACCACAATTGAGCCCAAAGTTTCTGTTGCTAAAGAGATCATTGTTAACTGTACTTGCTCTGTTTTACCACTTTTCTTGCCACAGTTGTTAAGTGAATCACTGCAGTTATTAAGATTAGTAACATGGTTGTTAAATGAATCTGATTTTCTGGTCAGAAGGTCGCAAAAGGGGATCGCGTGACACCCCCGGGACACTGCGACTGTCCAAAATATGAGTCAGTGGCCAAGCGCCTGAATGTTGATCACATGACCACAGTCGTAAATGTGAAAAATGGTCATAAGTCACTTTTCGCAGTGGTGTTGTAACTTTGAACGGTCACTAAATGAATTGTTGTTAGTCAAGGACTACCTTCCCCACCAAAAACCACATTTCCCCCTGGATCTGCTTTCTTGGAAAGCCTCAATTATAGGGAAAAAGCATTTCAATCCAGACATTTAGAGGAAAGAGAAAGAGAGAAGGAGAGGAAGAGGAAGAGAGAGAGAAAAAATAGATGCCAGATGGGAGGCGATGAATCTTAACATCTGGGAAGTGGATTTTCAAATGATACACAAAGAGAAAAGGTGTCCCTGCTGTTCGGCTTCCCTTTAAGTTATAAAAGTTCTGTTTTCACTTTGAAAGCAGCTTTTTTTTCTTTCAAACAACACAATCAAAGCAGCAGCAACTTTAAAAAGCACGCTGAAGCATCTCGCACACTTTTCTTGGAAATGATGCACACGTTGCCCCCAGGAATTGCGTGATGCATTCATGCCTCATCCTCCTGGGATGTGAAGGCTGCGGCAGATACCAAAAAACGGGGCAGGTGAGTTTTGTGCGCAGATCGACAAAAAAGGAGGAGAGTCTCCTTTGATATTGGGAAAGGAAGCGACTGAAGGCCTAGTTGTCACCTAGGGAGAATCTTCATGCTCTCCTTTGGCTTTGATTCAAAAAGCAGCAAGTTTTTAGACCCGATGGTTGCTGAAGACCAACGTGGGAACACCTAACCAGCACTGGATGAACGGGTGAAAAGTTGGGGTTAAAGGCCTTTGTCTCTGCATTGAGGCTGTCTCCAATATGAATGGAATATGGAGAGTAGAGTAGAGTAGAGTAGAATGTGGAGTGGAGTAAGGAGTATTGTGGAGTAAGGAATAGAGTGGAGTAAGGAGTAGAGTAGAGCAGAGGAAGGAGTAGAGTAGAGCAGAGTAAGTAGAGCAAAATAAGGAATAGAATAGAATAGAGCAAAATAAGGAATAGATTACGACAGAATAGAATAGAGCAAAATAAAGAATAGATTACAATAGAATAGAATAGAATAGAGCAAAATAAGGAATAGAATAGAATAGAGCAAAATAAGGAATAGAATAGAGCAAAATAAAGAATAGATTACAATAGAATAGAATAGAGCAAAATAAGGAATAGAATAGAATAGAATAGAGCAAAATAAGGAATAGATTACAACAGAATAGAATAGAGCAAAATAAGGAATAGATTACAACAGAATAGAATAGAATAGAGCAAAATAAGGAATAGATTAGAATCACAGGTTTCTGAGATTCTTGCACGGGGACCGCCACTACCAGTACAGGGCCCTCCCCTTTGGGTTGGCTTTGGCCCCTCGCCGTTTACGAAGGTACTGGCGGCTTTGGCGGCGCATCTGTGTTCCATTCTGGTGAGACTCCAATGTTATCTGGATGATGTCCTAGTCCAGGCAGGGTCTCGGATCTCCGACTCACCATTCGGAGTCTTCAATCTCTGGGGTTTTCGGTGAACTTCCCCAAGAGCCATCTCTCCCCTTTCATGTGCATTCTTCACCTAGGGACAGTCATAGACTCCGTGTCGGGGATGGTCCGTCTGTCCCAGGACTGTCAGAAGAGTCTGCGCCAGCTCGCAGGAAACGTTCACAAAAGTCGGTTAGTTTCAGTCCTCACGTTATCACAGTTATTAGGCAAGATGGTCTCTTGTATAGGGATAGTCCCATGGGCCAGACTCCATCTCCCGCCCCCTTCAGTGGGAGTTCATTCCCTTCCAGAGGGGGAGGATGAGCAACTCTCTGCGGATCCTCTGCCTCCCTGCGGGGGTCCGGGCTTCTCTCAGGTGGTGGATCTCCCCGGCCATTCAACGGGGCTGTTCCTTCTGGGAACCGGACAGAGTGACCGTGACCACGGATGCGAGTCTGTTCAGTTGGGAAGCCCTGGTGGACTCTCGCTTGGCCCAGGGCAGGTGGACAGCTTCAGATCTCCGGCACAATATAAATTGGTTGGAGCTGAAGGCAGCGCACCTAGCCCTGCAACATTTCCGGTCCTCGGTGGAGGGTTGTCATGTGCTTCTCCTGACGGACAATGTGGCCACCAAGGCCCACATAGATCGTCAGGGGGGGGACCCATTCTCGGGCCCTCTGGATAGAGGCCCTGAGACTGGGCATCTGGACAGAGAGACACCAGTCGTCTTTGGTGTCGGAACACATTTCTGGTCTGTCGAATCACCAGGCAGATTGGCTGAGCAGACAACCCTGGACAATGGCGAGTGGCAGCTCCACCCGTCCTTGTTTCGGGGATCTGTCAGAGGTTCGGCACCCCCCTGGTGGACATGCGCAGCTGCCCCAATTCTTCTCCCGTTTTCAGACCTGGTCTGCGGAGGGCACGGACGCCCTTCGGAGCAGGTGGCCTCCGGGTCTGCTCTATGCCTTCCCTCCCATTCCCCTCATCCCGGGGACCCTCAGGAAGGTGATAGTGGAGGGGTCACTGATCATTGTCATGGCCCCTTTATGGCCCAGGAGGCCCTGGTTCGCCGATCTAGTCCTGCTGTCAGTGGCTACTCCATGGAGGATTCCACCGGAGGAAGGAAGTGGTCCTTCGCCAGGGGGTCCTAGTTCACCCGGAGCCCAGGGACTCCATCTGACCGCCTGGCTCTTGAATGGCGGCTCCTGAGGGAGGCTAACCTGACCTCCGGGGTCATACACACCATCAAGGCTTCTAGGCGCCCATCTACGACCCGGATTTACAACTCCACCTGAGCTGCGTTCGTTAGGTGGTGCTCCCCCCTTGGCATTTCCCTGGCCAGGGCCACTCTTCCCAATGTCTTGGACTTTCTGCAGAAAGGCCTGGACAATGGCTTCCACACAACACCCTGCGCCGTCAGGTGGCGGCACTGCCTTCAGTCTTGGGGGGAGTGGGGTCTTCCTCACTCTCTCATGTTCCCCTGATCAAGTGGTTTCTTAAGGGGGTGGCTAATCTCCGGCCTCCCCCTATTCACAGGTTTCTCACTTGGGATCTTCTCCTAGTTCTTAGGGCCTTGCAAGGGCCTCTGTTCGAGCCCTTGTGGTCTGTTCATCTGAGATTCTTCTCCCTTAAGGTAGTGTTTGTGGTGGCGATTACCTCAGCCCGGCATATTTCGGAGCTGGACGCTCTTTCATCCAAAGATGACCTTTACCATTTTCATCAGGATAGGGTGGTTCTTCAACTTGACCCCACATTCCTTCTCAAGGTGAACACCCCTTTTCATAGGGCACAGGAAATCGTCCTGCCCGATTTTTGCCTGGGCCCATCTAGTGATAGAGAGAGACTCTGGCATAGTGATGTGCGGTGAGGTTTACGGTTGGTGAGGCAACAGCATGGCGGCGGCGAGAAGCAGCGTCCCCGCCGCTATCCCCGACAGAGGCGTCTTGTGTTTATGTCCACCATAGACGTGAGATGCCTCTGTCAGATACAGCTGCAGGGACAGAGGAGGTGGGGGGCGAGGCGGCAGCCGGCAAAGAAAGGGGAGAGGAGGAGGAGAAGAAAAGGGAGAGGGGAGCAGGACGGGGCTCCCGGTGGGGGGGGGAGAGGGGAAAGGGAAGTGGGCGCTTATTGGCTATAGAGGGACATGACCTCCCCCAGGGATGGCATGCCTCCCTCTGGCAAGAAAGAGATACCTCCCATAGGTACTTCATGGGACATTATATTCGGAAGATTTTGATGGGGGTGTGGGAAAAGATGAGGAAAAAATACTATCTTAGGGTTCCGTGCTGGTTGGCACCGTTAGAGGCCTTAACGCATCCCAGTGTATTTAATTGGACAAGAAACATAACATATAAAGACATTATGACAGAAGATGGCAACATGAAAACTAAGATGGAACTAGAGCAGCAGGGCAGGAATCTGGAATGGTGGGAATATTTACAGGTTAGAAACAGGTTTAAAAGCGATAGGGTACGGTTTGGGATCTACCCAAACCCTCAGGGGCTAGATAAGATTTTGTTTGGTGGAGATAAGAAAATGTTATCGAAGATTTATCAATTTCTGACCTGTCAAGATGTTAAAGAAGAGATGGATAAAAGCCTTCTAATAGCATGGGAGAGAAACTTTGGCTATCAGATTGAAATGGGCAAATGATGGGATCTATGGAGTAAGACTATTAAGCTTACAATATTTACAGCATTTAAAGAAAACATATACAAGATGGTTTATAGATGGCACTTCCCCCCAACGAGGTTAGCCAAAATGTTTCCTGGGTTATCTCCACTGTGTTGGAAATGCGGAAGAAAGGATGGCACATTCTACCATATTTGGTGGTCTTGTACTGAGGCCACGAAATACTGGAGAAGGATTCAAAAATGGCTTAAAAAGGCTACTGGGGCAAGCATGGAATGGAAACCCGAGAATTTTTTATTAAGCATAAAACCAGAAAACATGAGTAAATCAATATGGCGTTTGAGCCTACATATAATTGTGGCGGCAAGAATAACTTATGCACAATTTTGGAAATCTACTACCATACCATCGGAAGATGCCATAATTAAAAAGATCTATGAATGTGCAGAAATGGACAGAATGACAGGTTGGCTGAGGGACAAAGGAGAAACGGAACATTATCTTAGCTGGAACCTATGGTATATGTGGGCGACAAAGAGAACAGCAGGGACTTAAAACGGGGAAAGTCAAATAGCAGTTGTTAACAATGGGAACTAAAAGTGAACATGGGTATTGTAATAGATCCCTGAATTTTGTAACGAGAAGATGTGGCTTAGAGACTAAACAATGAGGAAGGAAAAAAAAAAGTTGGGCTGTGAATGACTGTCACTGCGGGGGGGGGGGGAGGGTTGTATGTTTAAATTTGTATTTGTATGTTTTACTCTTTAAAAAATTGTATAACCAATAAAGATTACTTTAAAAAAAAAAAGGAAGGGGGCACAGCAGGCAAAAGAAAGAAAGTGCCAGCTCACCAGCAGAGGTGGGTAAAAGACCCGCCTCTGCTGGCGGGCTGCCCCTCTCTTCTCAAACAAGCTGCCCTCCCTGCCCC
Source organism: Thamnophis elegans (assembly GCF_009769535.1). NCBI lineage: Eukaryota > Metazoa > Chordata > Lepidosauria > Squamata > Natricidae > Thamnophis > Thamnophis elegans. The sequence continues at coordinate 12,933,784 of NC_045553.1, forward strand.
TCCCCCTTCCCTCTCTTCTCAAACAAACTCTCTCTCAAATTGAGAGAGAGTTTGTTTGAGTGAAGTGAAGAAACAAACGCACGCGCACACACACACACACAAATTACAATAAAAAATTACAAGTTACAATAATTTTGAATTCCTCCCCCCTCCCTCTGTCCGACCCACATACCTTTTCCCGCTGTGTCACAGAGGATTTCAACTCTCCTCTTGTCTGCCATGATGAAAATGTAAAAAATGTAAAAAGAAAAAGGCAAAAGCTGCTGCTGCCAGAGTCCCAATAGATGACTCTGCTTAACTGTTTAAAAAAAGCCTCTAAAAAAAGTGCCCTGTGCAGGAGGAGGCGAGAGAACCACGTGCCTCCTTTGCATAAGGAATTTTTTGCCTTTTAACCCTTGCTTAACTCTGCTCAAGTGATCATAAAGATAGAGTAAAGGAGGCAGGTGGTTCTCTCGCCTCCTCCTGCAGTTAAGCAGTAGTAGTTTGTAGTTTGTAGTTTTATTAGAATTTGTAGGCCGCCCTTTTCCCTGAGGGGACTCAGGGCGGCTCACATAAAACTGGGAAGGGGGGAACACAAACATCAAGATAGAAGACATGTAATAAAATGGTAGGCAACATACATTCATCATTCGGGAGGGGTAACTATCCTTATCCCCAGGCCTGATGGGCGAGCCAGTTCTTCAAGGCTATGCGGAAGGCCTGGACGGTGGAGAGGGTACGAATCTCTACGGGGAGCTCGTTCCAAAGGGTCGGGGCTACTGCTGAGAAGGCCCTCCTCCTTGTGGTTGCCAGCCGACACTGGCTGGCCGATGGAATACGGAGGAGGCCTAGTCTATGGGATCTTATTGGTCGCAGGGAGGTAATTGGCAGAAGGCGGTCTCTCAAGTATCCAGATCCACTGCCATGTAGGGCTTTATGGGTGATTAATAGCACCTTGAAGCGCATCCGGAGATCGACAGGCAGCCAGCGCAGCTCGCGGAGGATGGGTGTTATGCGGGTGAATCGAGGTGCACCCGCAATCACTCGCGCGGCTGCGTTCTGAACTAGCTGAAGCCGCCGGATGCTCTTCAAGGGCAGCCCCATGTAGAGCACATTGCAGTATTCCAGCCTAGAGATCACAAGGGCCCGAGTGACTGTTGTGAGAGCCTCCCGATTCAGGTAGGGTCGCAACTGGCGCACCAGGCGAACCTGGGCGAATGCCCCCCTGGTCACAGCCGTTAGGTGGTGGTCAAATGACAGCTGTGGATCCAGGAGGACTCCCAAGTTGCGAACCCTCTCTGAGGGGTGCAAAATTTGACCCCCCAGCCTGAGTGTTGGAATATTAGTCAAATCTTTGGGAGGGAAACACAACAGCCACTCGGTCTTTTCTGGGTTGAGCACAAGCTTGTTAACCCTCATCCAGTCCATAACGGCCTCAAGACCCCGGCTCATCACATCTGCCGCTTCATTGAGTTGGCACGGGGCGGACAGATACAATTGAGTATCGTCCGCATATTGATGGTATCTAATCCCGTGCCTGCGGATGATCTCTCCCAGCGGTTTCATGTAGATGTTGAATAGCAGGGGGGATAAGACCGAACCCTGAGGCACCCCATAATTTAGGGGCCTAGGGGACGATCTCTGCCCCCCCACTAACACCGACTGCGACCTGTCCGAGAGGTAGGAGGAGAACCACCGTAGCACGGTGCCTCCCACTCCCACCCCCCGCAGTCGTCGCAGAAGGATACCATGGTCGATGGTATCGAAAGCCGCTGAGAGGTCAAGGAGGACCAGGATGGAGGAATGTCCTTCATCTCTGGCTCTCCAGAGATCATCAATCAATGCGACCAAAGCGGTTTCTGTGCTGTAACCGGGTCTGAAGCCTGACTGGAAGGGGTCTAGGTAGTTTGCTTCCTCCAAGGACCGTTGGAGCTGAAAGGCCACCACCTTCTCAACAACCTTCCCCAAAAAGGGAAGGTTGGAGACAGGACGATAGCTATTAAGAACAGCTGGATCCAAAGATGGTTTCTTCAGGAGGGGTCTCACCACCGCCGCTTTCAGTGCGGCGGGGAAGTTCCCCTCCCGAAGGGAGGCGGTCACGACCGCCTGGATCCAGCCTCGTGTCACCTCACTGCAGTTCGTAACCAGCCATGAGGGACACGGATCCAGAACACAGGTGGAGGTACTTACAGCTCTCATGGCCTTGTCCACATCCCCGGGGGTAACGTCCTGAAACTCAACCCAGAGCTGTTCTACTTGGTCCCCCTGTGCCTCGGCTGGAACTGCGGGGGTGGAGTCCAAGTCCGACCGAAACCGAGCAATTTTGTCCGCTAAGAATTGGGCATACTCTTCAGCCCTGCCCTGCAAGGGTTCCCCCGCCTCCCTTTTGTTCAATAGGGAGCGGGTTATCCTAAACAGGGCGGCTGGACGGGACTCAGCAGATGCAACCAGGGTAGCTATGTGCGATCTTTTTGCTGCCCTAAGTGCTCTGGTGTATTCCCTGGTGCAGGTGGTTACCATTGCTCGGTTCGATTCGGACTTATCGGACCTCCAACGGTGCTCTAGGCATCTCCTCCGGCGCTTCATCTCCCGGAGTTCCTCGGTAAACCAAGGGGGTCTCCGGGATCCGCTGCCTCGGAGGAGCCGCAGTGGCGCAATCCGGTCGAGGGCCTCCGACGCTGCCGAGTGCCACGCAGCAGCCAGAGTCTCCACCGGACTAAGCAAAGTCATCCACTGTGACTCTGGCAGCAACTACCTCAGCCTTTTTCCTTTTAATTTTTTTCTTTTTCTTTTCAGGATGACAGTGGTGAGGCCCCTGCCTCCCCTGACTGCACGTCCCTGCTCTGGCACCGTTTGGATGTCCATCGCGCTTTGCAAATTTATCTCCGGTGGACAGCGGGGGTCCGCCAGTCTGAGCTTTGTTTGTCTCGTTCCAACCTGGGACATTGGGAGCCAGGGTGTCTTCGGCTACCATCGGCCCTTGGCTACGCCAGGCTATCGTAGAGGCCTATGGGGCGGCAGGGCGTCCTGTCCCATCGGGAATAATGGCCCATTCCACCAGGAGTGCCGCGACCCCGGTGGCCTGGGCCACTAGGGCTCCCTTTGAGGACATTTGTTGGGCGGCTACCTGGGCGTCTCCTACGCCTTTCATCTGTCATTATCGTCTGGATACGTTCGCCTCGGCAGATGCTTCCTTTGGTCGGAGGGTCCTACAGAGGGTGGCAGTTGATATGCCCCTTGGGCCGTAGTTGTTGTTTCCCCCCCCCCCCCTGGGACTCAGCTTGGGTATGTCCCATACATGACCACTCCCTCTCTTCCACTGGAAAAAGAATGTTGGTCTTACCTGAATGTGTCTTTTCAGGGGAAGAGAGGGAGTGGTCACGACCCGCCCTTCTTAGGTAGTTTTGGCCAAAGGGAAGGTCGGGTGGTTCCCGGGGGGTTTGTTGTTGGTTGTGTTTATTTTCAGTACCATCGTTTGACTTCGAGGAAACTGGGCAGGAGTAGAAGGAAGGAGTATTTAAGAAGTTTACTCTCAGTCTTTGGACCAATCAGGCTGTGAGAATACCCACACGTGACCACTCCCTCTCTTCCCCTGAAAAGACACGTTCAGGTAAGACCGACGTTCTTTCTCTTCCTTTTACATCTGTAAGAATTTTACTACTTCCTCATCCCATCTTCTGCTTCTTACCCCCTCTAGGTATCATTATGTAAAGCCAACCTGAACATGTGAATTTCTTTTAGCTCCTATTTTAAGCATCCTGGAATTGCTGTTGTTCCACTCACCTGTTTTCGCTTAAGAGCTTTTTACCAGAAGCAAACCTGTTTTGGTGAGATATTTGCTAGAGGTTTTTGGGCCGGGGTGGGGTGGGGGAAATATAGCTTAAACAAATGCAAACCTCTCTCACCTCATGGCTCCCACCTTCCTTTCCAGTTCTCCCACTTGATCTGTGAGAGAGAATAGCCAGAAATTATTGTATGGGGTTACTCTCTGTTGCCTGAGAAAAAAAAATGGGAAGGAAGGAAGTCGAAAAGAAAGGAGAGGTTTCTTTTTTCAGTTAAGCAAGGAAGTAAGAATGCAACAGCTCGACCTGGGGTCTTTTGTGGGATGTGAGCTACCCGTAAGGAATGAGCAATGGTCTTTATGGATTACGATGGCCCTGTGGATGTTGTAGTGTCGGAAAGAAATGTTCATATGGGTTCAGTTCCAAGTAGAGGAAAAGACACCGGCTAAGAGATGGGGCTGGCTGCTGCCTCCACCGCCCAGAGAAAGGGTGTATCAGGTAAGGACCAACGCCCATTCTCCCCAGTTGGTGGAGACAGCAGCCAGAATGGGACATACCAAAGCTTGTCCATAATGTTAAGGGTGGGTGGATGACTGGCCTGAGGCTGATTGTCCACTTCTGACTTGTTGGAGTTCCTTCCTGCCAAAGGCAGCGTCTGCTGACGCATATCTGTAATGGTTTACAAATAGAGATGGTGAAGACCATGTGGCCACCTTGCAGATTTCCTCGATGGAAGCTTGTGCAGACCACGCTGTCAAGGTGGCCATGCTTCATGTTGAATGCGCTGTCACGTGTGGAGGGGGAGGCAGGACCTGATCCAACATCTGGCAGACCCTGGAAGAGTCTTTTGCACCCATGTTAGTTTGATGAAAAGAAACAAACAAGGCCTCCGAGCGCCGAAAGGAAGCAGTTCTAGAGAGGTAGATGCGGAGGGCGCGGCGCCCGTCCAGCTTGTGCCATTGGCGCTCAAGTCCGTGTGCAGGGGAAGGACAACAATGGAGGAGGACGATCTCCTGGGCCACGTGAAATCTGCTCTTGACCTTCGGGATGAAAGCTGGGTCAAGACGAAGCACCGCCCTGTCCTCATGGAAAATACAAAGGACTCGTCTAGTGGACAGGGTGCAATTTCCGAGATGCGTCGCGCAGAGGTAATTGCCACCAAAAAGGCAACCTTGAGGGACAGATGCCTCATGCAGCTGGTGTGAAGCGGCTCCAAGGGGGATTTAGTGAGAGCGTCCAGAACTCTGCCAGGTCCCAAGTGGGGAATCTGTGCACCACGGGAGGGCTGATGTTGACCGCTCCCCTGAGAAATCGAGTCACTAAAGGATGGTGAGAGAGGGTCTCCAATGATGGAGATATGAGAACCGCCACTTGCCTTTTTAGGGTGTTGATGGAAAGCCCAGAGTCCAGTCCTTACTGGAGGAAATCCAAGATCGCCGGGACCGACGCCGAGGTCGGGACAGTACCATGACTGTCGCATCAGGTGTGGAAGGCCATCCAGGTGGCGTCATAGATGTAATAGGTTGAGGTGCATCTGGAGGCTTGGAGAAGTTGCTTGGAAAGAAGGTTTATTGATGATGGACAGGATCGCATGGTTTGAGATCCTTGGGGGGGGGGGGGAGAGGAAGAGATGCTGAGCGTGCCCTGGTTTTATGCCCTCTCTTGGGCTTTTGAATTAGAGCTTGTATTCTGATTGGTTGTCAGGGGCCATGCAGTAGGCTGTCCTGAGTCGCAGGCTTGGTTGACTCTTGCTGGGTGATGAAGTAATGAAAAGGCTTTGGGCAATTCCTACTATGGCTCTGCCTGAAGGAGGTTGATCTTTGTTATGTAGAATAGACTGGCTCAGGCCTTAATGCCCCATTGATAAAGGTGTGTGGGGGGGCTGATTTTTCTGCCTCCCTTTTAGGGGAAAATATTCTGCCCTTTTAATATTTCCTAAAATATTTCATGGGGGGTGCTAACTTCCTACAGGAGAAAGGTTCCTTGGTGCCCAGTTGGTCTTCATCAGATGAAGATGGATTGGAGGATTAAGGGTGACATGATAGCTGTGTTCCAATATCCAAGAGTCTACGGCAAAAAAGAAGGGGGTCAACCTATTCTCCAAAGCACCAGAAGGCAAGACAAGAAGCAATGGATGGAAACTAATCAAAGAGAGAAGCAACCTGGAATTGAGGAGAAACTTCCTAACAGTGAGGACAATTAACCAGTGGAACAGCTTGCCTCCAGAAGTTGTGGGAGCTTCATCTCTGGGAGTTTTTAAGAAGAGAATGGACAGTCACTTGTCTGAGATGGTGTAGGATCTCCTGCTTGAACCGGAGGTGGGGGGGGGGGCTGGACTAGAAGACCTCCAAGATCTCTTCCAGCTGTATTCTATTCTAAATTCTAAAAGCAATCCAAAAACCCCACCTGATTTGATTGCTTATTTAGTGTTGTATCTTTTGATTCTTGATTAATGTATTTTGATGTTCACTGAGAGCTCATATGCACTGAAGACAAATTCCTTGTGTGTCCAATCACACTAGAACGAAGGAGAAATTCCTTGACTGGTTATTGGGAGGGTCTTGGGACCCCTCCCCAGCCAAACATCACTACCCCCAGTCTGCATTCAGTCCACTTCGGTGCGGTGCCATCTCTGTTCCCCCCTCATCCTCCTTGTAGTATTGTTCATACTTACTCACTGTAGCCCAGAGACAATGGAGCAGGGACTTGCTCATAGCTAGTGGAGCCTGGCTGAGTTAATTCCCCCCACCCTCCCAAATCCAGTTGCAGGATTAGGATGGAGGAGGAGTTGGGGGGGGCATTGAGAAGAGATCCTTAGCAAAAGGGTGGTTGGAGAAGGAAGCTTAGCTGGGTTAGACACACCACCCTCACCCCTTGCAAAATGGGAGCTATTTCCTTTTTTCTGCTTTGAGATAGATCTTCAAAGCGTTTCCTGCAGTCTGGTGTCTGCAAATTAATTTCAAGTCAAAAGCTTCTGGTCTTAGGCCTCCTCCTGAAAGGGGGTGGTAGGGGAGGAGAAAGAGGAGGGGGGAAGAGGGAGAAGGAGAAGAAAAAGAGGAAAAAGAAAAGGGGAGGGGGAAGAGAGGAAGAGGAGGAGGAGGAGAGAGGGGGGAGGAGGGGGAGGAGGAGGAGAAGAAAAAGAGGAAAAAGAAAAGGAGAGGGGGAGGGAGGGGGAAGAGAAGAGGAAGAGGAGGAAGAAAAGGGAAAGAAAAGGGGGAAGGGAGGAGGAGAGGGAGAAGAAGAAAAGGAGGAAGAGGAGGAAGAAGAGGGAAGGGGAAAGAGGAGGAGGAGGAGGAAAAAGAAGAGGAGGAAGAAAAAGAGGAAGAACAGGAGAAAGAAGAGGAGGGAAGGGGAGGAGGAAAAGAGAAAGAAGAGGAAGAGGAGAAAAAGAGTAGGCGGAGAAAGAGGAGGAGGAGGAAGGGAGGAGGAGAAAGTAGAAGTGGATGAAGAAAAAGAGGAATAAGAAAAGGAGAGGGGGAAGAGAGGAGGAGAAAGGAGAAGAGAGAAGAAAAAGAAGAGAAAGAGTAGAAAGAAAAGGAAGAAAAAAGGGAAAGAGGAATAGAGGGAGAAGAAGAAAAAAGGAATAGGAAAAAGAAAAAGGACGGGGAGGAGGAGAAAAGGGGAAGAAAAGAGAAAGAAGAGGAAGAGAAAGAGGAGGAAGGAGGGGGAAGGGAGGAAAGAAAGTATAAGGGGAAGAAGATGAACAAGAGAAGAGGAAGAGGAGGAAAAGGGAGAAAGAAAAGGAGAATGGGAATGGGAGGAAGAGGAGGAGAAGAAGGGGAAGAGTAGGAAGATGAGAAAAAGGAAGAGGAGGGGGAAGGAGAAGGAGAAGAAAAAGAAGAGGAAGGAGGAGAGGAAGAGGAGGGGGAAGAAGAGTTTCTTTGCAATTGCTTATCTGAATACTGTACTTGGCGTTTGAATTAGCTCACCTTGGCTTTTTCAGCAAGCTAATCAGGGCCAGAGTTGGCTGGTTATTGGATGGGAAACCACTTGGAGATCTCCAAGCCACAGGCTGGATCGAAGAGTTTTTTAAAAAACCCAAAACTAAAGGAAAAGAAAACTATGTTGACATTGGGAGTTTCTGGGAGGCTCCTTCAAAGCTTCCCCAGCCTTCCTTGCCTACTCATTTGGGTGGCGTGCTTCTTTTCAACCAGCTAAAGAAGCCATCTGGAACTTCATGAGGTCATGCACCTTGCAACATCTGCTCGGAGATGGGCCGGGAGCCAGAGAGTCTCTGCAGGGTCTCTGCACCATCACCGATGATCCCTAGCTTGTCTTAAAACATCTCCAGCCCAAAATATCTGATGCTGTTGGTTTCGAAGCAGGTACAGCGAGCTTTCAAAAGGTTTATTTAGGTGTAGAAAGGAGATAATTGGAGGTGGAGGCAGATAATTGGGGTGTGAATCAACATCTTGTACCTGCACTTGGACTGATGGAGGAAGACAAGCATCCTTTCATTTTGGACAGCCATCTTCACCTAACAGAACAGAATAATAGAGTTGGAAGGGACCTTGGAGGTCCTCTAGTCCAACCCCCTTCACAAGCAGCAGATTTAGACCTAATCCATCCCAGATAAAAAGGCTCTCCGGTCTCTTCTTTAAAACCTCCAATGTTGGAGCACCAACCTTCCATGGATGACTTCACTGTGTCGAGAAAATTATTTCTAAGTTGCTTCTCTCCTTGCTAAGTTTCCATCCATTGACTCATTTCTCTTTTTTTTCTTTTTTTTCTTTTTTCATTTTTTCTTTTCTTTCTTTCTTTCTTTCCTTTCTTTCTTTCTTTCTTTCTTCCTTCCTTCCTTCTTTCTTTCTTTCTTTCTTTCTTTCTTTCTTTCTTAATTTCTTTCTTTCCGCTTAGAGAGGGCTGTAAAGCACTGAGAAGCAGTAAGTCTAAGTGCTATTGCCCTTCCTTCCTTTCTTCCTTCCTCTTTCTTTCCTTCTTTCTCTCTTTTTCTTTCTTTTTCTCCTTTCTTTTTTTCTTTCTTTCTTTCTTTCCTTTTTTCCTTCCTTCTTTCATTCATTCTTTCTTTCTTTCTTTCTTTATTTCAGATTAGAGAGGGCTGTAAAGCGCTGTGAAGTGGTATATGTCTTAAGTGCTATTGCCCTCCTTCCTTCCTTCCTCTTTCTTTTTTTCTTTCTTTCTCCTTTCTTTTTCTTCTTTCCCTTCCTTCCTCTTTCTTTTTTCTTCTTTCTCCTTTCTTTTTCTTCTTTTCCTTCCTTCTTCCTTCCTTCCTTCTGAAGCTACTTGTGCTATTTCTCTCAAATGTTTCTAATTACCAGTAATGAATTCATTTTTTTAAAAAAGTTTCCATCTATTGCGTCTTGTCCTGCTTTCAGGTGTTTTGGAAACAGGTGACCAACCTCCTCTCTGTGGCAGCCCTCAAATATTGGAAGACTGCTATCATGTCTCCCCTGGTCCTTCTCTTCACTAGACTAGCCAGGCCCAGTTCCTGCAATCGTTCATATATTTTTAGCCCCAGTCCTCTCATCATCTTGGTTGCTCTTCTCTGCACTCTTTCTAGAGTCTCCACATCTTTTTTATAGTGTAACAATTTTGCTGGTCTGCTGTTGGCTTCTGTAACTTGGTGAGCCCTGGAAAAGGCAGGCTTTCCCCAGCACCAGCACCGTCCAGATTTCCCCCAGGTGCTGTCATGATTCTAGGCAAGCTTTTCCCCCAATGCGAGAAACTCCACCATTGACACAGCTTCCTTGCTCAGCTTTTTGCTACAACTTGCTCAGTGTGAATTACATTTCCTAGGCCGTTGGACCTTCCTATGGTTTGAAGCAATCATGAATTTATTTAATTACCAGCCGATAACCTGGTGTTGCCCGGGTATTTATTTATAGGGGGCAAAAGTCCGGACCAAACGTAATTTTTAATGTTGGATTTTCCCCCTTTACCAGAGGGAGCCCCCCTTGTGGAGTACTGTTGAAGCCATTACAATGGCAACTCTACTGCGCTGTACAGTAGAATCTGGGGTGTTAGGGGTTGTCTTACCTCCACATATTTGTCTGCAATATTCTTAAACATGGAAGGAGGGGGAATATCCCTCCCTCCCACCATTGCATCTATCTTTCTGTCTTTCATATCTAGCTAATGAATCTATCTATCCTATCGGTCTCTTCCATATCTACTATCTATGTATAATTTTCTATTGTATCTCTCTCTCTCTCTCTCTCTCTCTCTCTCTTTTTTTTTTTCTCTGTCTCTCTCTCTCTTTTTCTCTCTGTCTCTTTCTGTCTATCTGCCTCTCTCTCGGTCTGTCTCTCTGTCTCTCTCTTTCTCTCTCTGTCTCTCTGTCTCTCTTTTTCTCTTTCTGTCCCTCTTTCTCTCTCTCTCTTTCTCTCTCTCTCTGTCTCTTTCTCTGTCTCTCTTTCTCTGTCTGTCTGTCTCTCTCTCTGTGTCTCTCTTTCTCTTTCTACTGAAGCTACAATGCAACCGAAAAAATGATTACAACCATTTTTCACACTGATGACATTACAGTATCCCCATGCTCACATCAAAATTCAGATGCTGGTGAACTGACTCATATTTATGATGGTTGCTGTGTCCCAGGGTCCATGTGATCTCCTTTTGTGACATCTTGAGAAGCAAAAGTCCATGAGGGAGCTGGATTTCATTGAACAATTGTGTTACCAACTTAAAAACTGCCAGATCATTTAACAACATTGTGAGTAAGGTGTAAAATGGGGCAACATTCTCTTAAAAACAAGCACGTTGAGTTCAATTCTGGTTGTACGTCAAGGACTTACCTGTATTTTTCTGTCTCTGTGTGTGTTCATGTCTAGCTACAGTAGAGTCTATCATATCTGGCTATCAAGCATCTCTCCTCTTTCTCTACTCCCTCCTTCCTTTCTTCCCTTTCTTTCTCTCCCTCTATCTCTCTCACATCCTCTCTAGCACCCTTTCTCCCTCCATTTCTCTCCCCTTTTTCTTCCTCTTCCTTTCTCTCCCTCTATCTCTCTCACACCCTCTTTCTCTCTCCCTCCTTCCCCTCTCCCTTTCTTTATCTTCCTCCCTTTCTTTATCTTCCTCTTTCTTTCTCTCCCTGTTTCTTTCTCTCCCTCTCTTTTTACACTCTCTCTCATACCCTATTTCTCTCTCCCTCTCCTTCTTTCTCTCCTTTCTCTCTCTCTGTCTCTCCCTCTTCCTTCTTTCCTCCAGTTTAAGGATGTCTTGTGGTTGCTATGATTTGATCAGACAAAAAGAAAAAACAAGATGCTGGCATCAGCTGTCCAAAGTTTTAAAAAGTTTTAAGGTAGACTCTGAACACACGCTGAGAGCCATTGTTGTCCCCGGCTCCCCCCCCCATTCCATTTTTGTGTGTTTGTGTGTGTGTGTGTGTGTTGTGTTGTGTGTGTGTTCCCTGCTCTCAGTTCCTCTTCCATTGACAACAGAGAGGATTGTACGCTTTCAAAAGCTCTGGCCTTGTTCTGAAATCTAAGGACCTTTTGTGATGCAAATAAAATTAACTCGGTCCTTGTTGGCTCCTTTCTTTTCTTTTTCTTTTTCTTTCTCTCTCTTTCTCCTCCCCCTCCCCCCACTCTGGGGTGCAAGAGAGAGGGAGTTGCAAACACAAAGTATAGGAAGGAACCTCAAGGCAGAGGCAAATTTTGTTCCAAAAGAGGAAATGAGATTCTCTTCTTTTTAAGGATGGTTTTATCCCTGGCAAAAAGAAAAAGAAAGAAAGAGGATGGGAAATTGGGAAAGTGGTCTGACCTCTCTCATCATCCTAACTAAACATCCACACCAAAAATAGCAATTTTATTATTTAAAAAAAAGCTCCCAAGCACATTGAAGAAACAATCAAGAATCAGGGAAAGTACTTTTTCATATATACAGTATATTATTTCATACTATTCAATAAGTATTCAAATATCTATCTACCCATCATATGTATGTATGTATGTATGTATGTATGTATGTATCTATCTATCTATCTATCTATCTATCTATCTATCTATCTATCTATCTGTCCTTCCTGTCTGTCTATCCCTCTGTCTTCTTTCCTTCTTTCTGTCTGTCTATCTATCTATTTATCCACTCTATCTTTGTCTGTCTGTCTGTCTGTCTGTCTGTCTGTCTATCTATCTTATCTATCTATCTATCTATCTATCTATCTATCTATCTATCTATCTATCTATCTATCTATCTATCTATGCACTCTATCTTCTGTATCTCTGTCTGTTGTCTGTTTATCTATGCACTCTATCTTCTGTCTGTCTGTCATCTATGCACTCTATCTTCTGTCTGTCCTGTCTGTCCACTCTATCTTCTGTCTGTCCGTCCATCCATTCATCCATGCATTCTATCTTCTGTCTGTCTGTCTGTCTGTCTGTCTGTATTTCTTTCTTTCTTTCTTTCTTTCTTTCTTTCTTTCTTTCTTCTTTCTTTCTTTCTTCTCTGTAGACAGACAGACAGACAGACAGACAGACACCACACACACACCACAGAATCCTGGACTTACCCCCACAATCAAGAACTAAAATTTATGTTGCCAGCAGGACAGTTAAGTGAATTTTGCCCCATTTTATGACCTTCCTTGCCACCGTTGTTAAGTGAATCACTGCAGTTGATAAGTTAATTGCATGGTCGTTAAGCAAATCCTGGATTCTCAGTTGAGGTGGCTTGTTGGAAGGTCACCAGAGGGGCTTCATGTGACCTTGGGGACCCTTGCACCGTTATAAATACGAGTCCATTGCCAAATGGCTTGAATTTTGATCACGTGACCCTGGGAATACTGCAACGGTCATAAGTGTGAAAAACGGTCATGTCCTCTTTTTTCAATGCTGTTGTATCTCTGGTCACTAAACAATTATTGTAAGCCGAGAACTACCTGTATATCAAATTTAGAGACCATCCATCTCACCAGAGTGATTCTTGGTGGGGTCAAGTAAACAATCTAAAAAGTTTCTTCCTGAATTTCCAATGACAGGAAAAGAGGAAGAATTCTTTTCACTTTGAACCCTCCCTGCCCATTTCCACTTCTTGGCCAACTCCAGAAGAGAGTTCAAAAGTCCCTGCTTTAACCACTGCACCAGACTGCTTAGTCTCCTAGAATTGTCAGAGGTAGTGCTATTCATCAACTGTGTCCTGCCATATCTTTTTCACCCCTGCACCCAGAGCTGTCCTCAGCATCCACACAATGCAGCTATTCCTACTACCGTGTTATAAAGCCTTAGTAACGCAACACTTGGAATATTGCATTAGTTTTGGGCACCCCCAATATAGGAAAGGTGTTGGGATTCTGCAAGAGTGCAGAGAAGAGCGACAAAGATGGATAGGGGAATGGGGGCTAAAACATACAATGAATGGTTGCAGGAACTGGGTATGTCTAGTTTAAGGGAAAAGAAGGACTAGGGGAGGCATGATAACAGTCTTCCAATATCTCAGGGACTGCCACAAAGAAGAGGGAGTCAAGCTATTCTCCAAAGCACCAGAAAGTAGGATAAGAAGCAATGGGTGGAAACTAATCAAGGAAAGAAGCAACTTAGAACTAAGGAGGAATTTCCTGACAGTTAAAACAATTGTTCAGTGGAGCAACTTGCCTCCAGAAGTTGTGAATGCTCCAACACTGGAAATTTTTAAGATGTTGGAAACCATTTGGCCGAAGTGGTGTAGGATTTCCTGCCTAAGCAGGGGGTTGGACTAGAAGACCTCCAAAGTCCCTTCCAACTCTGTTATTCTCTTCTGTTCTCCAAGCACCTGAAGGCAGGAGAAGCAGCAATGGATGGAAACTAATGAAGGGGAGAACTAAGGAGAAACTTCCTAATAGTGAGAACAATTAACCAATGGAACAACTTGCCTCTAGAAGTTGTGGGTGCTCCAGCCATTTTCTTCCTTCCATTAAAAAGTACCTTGGCTACTTCACCACTGTGGCATGCCCTAAATACCATCAAATTGGTGCCAACCTCCATTGGCATTCCCTGGTCACCCAAAAACCCCACCCCACCCCACTTCCCCAAAATGATAGAATGCTGAGGGAAGATCCTCGTTATCAAACTAGAAGTTGTTTTATTCTCGCTCATCATGTTTTAATAAAATAGGGCATGGAAAAATAGCTGTACATTACAATAGAGAAAGCTAGATGTACAAGCCAGGCACACACCTCCATGTGCCCTGGTTTCCCTTTGGGGCCTGGGGGTGGGAGGGAGGGAGTGGAGGAAGATGGGAGCGTTTCCTTGATCTATTCATGGATTGAATCTATTAACAATGGGGAGAGTCAATAAGCCCCTTTGGATTCTTTTCAGTGCCTGGCCCTCCCTCTCTCCCTCCCTCCCCTTCTCTAAACGTGTCCGATTTCCATTAAAAAGCCACAAAGTGTAACTCTGAAGGGTTCCTAGGGACTAGAACCCCTCTGTTCTTTTGTGAAAAGATTCCCTTCTGTCGCTTTTATGTCTGGCAACTTGTTTCGTATTTCAAGGCATGGATCTGGGTTGTGGGGGGAGGGAAACAAGGGGACGAAATGCAGGGGGGGGGGACCTGTATTGCACATTATTTTCTGTGGAAGAGACCATTTGAGAGCCCGTCTTGAGTGATAAAAGGCAATAATAATAATATTGAGAACAGGTTCTACTTTTGCAAGATTTTAGGGTGAATATAGACTTCTAGTTTCTCTCTGATCTGGTTGCTTCTCTAACATTTTCTTTCAAGTTTTCTCTTAAAAACACACAAAAAAACAGCTCTACAAATACAGTACTTATGTCTAAAAGGTTAGAAACCTAAAGCAAAACAAGTTCCAATATTTACAAGTCAGAACGCCCAAGTTTTTCATTTCCAGAAGGCTTGGCCAAACAATCAACAGGGGAATGAAGAAAGGAGGAAAGGAAGGAGGAAGGAGAGAAATGGAACAAGGGAGGACTGGAGGAGAGGTGGGAGGGAGGAAGGAGAAAGAGATGGGACAAGGAAGAAATGGAGGAAGGAAGGAAAGAAGTTTTAGTAAGTTTTTCAAAGCATGTAAAAACTAGCAAAATAAGAGAGAGAAGAGAGAAAAAGAAATGAATGAGAAGAGAGAAAAAGAACGAGTGTGCTTATGTTTGTTTCACATTCGAGGCACTAATTTTTTATCCTGTCTCTGACCTTGAATTTTAAGATTTCAACTCTCTTTTCTTAAATTTGCTGTTTGGTAAGACAAGAGAAGTTCTAAAAGCATTTAAAAAAAAAACCCACATCTTTAGTCCTGAATGCTAATGCTGACTGCTGGGCATCTCTTTCAGTTGCTTTCCAAGTATTCCGATTCATAACATTATTATGGTCTTAGGTTCCACTGTGGTCACACACAGGTCGGAGATTGCCAAAGATGGCTCGTACTTTGCGTGATGAACTTTGGGCAAAGGCTGGCTGGTCCTTTTGTAAAGACTCCCACTTGGCCACCATGCTGGTGGACTTCCTCCGAGTCCTGTTCTTGATCCTCCGGCTACAAACCCCTTGCAGGATTGCAGAGTTTTGGAGGTCCAAATCCAGACTCCGCTGGTGATGCCCACCACCAGCAGCATAAAGATTTTGACCATAAAGATCTCACAGCTGGAATGGAGTCACTCATGGTGCAGTCCAGATGCTTAGCGTGATTGTTGACTTTGCATTTTTGCTGAATGGCCAAAATCTTCCAGTAACCCATGTTCAACCGCTCGTAAAAGTAACAGGCGATGACACATGTGGCCGGGACGGTATACAAGACCGAGAAGGACACCTATCCTCACCATGAGCTTCTCCAGCTTGTCGGTGTTCTCCCCGCCAGTTTTCATTCACCCTCCTGATGTGGAAGAGGGCACAAAGCCCGAAAGGATGAAGGATGTCCCCAGAATGAGATAGCAAGCCAGAGGGACCAGCACGAAGCCAGTCAGCGCATTGACATCCATGCTGCCGACGTAGCACAAGCCGGTCAACTCGTCCCCTGCAACCCGGCGCATGACTAAGATCATAATAGTCTCACTGCAGGGATGGCCCAAGCCGCCAAGTGAAAGTAGCTGCTGTTGGCTTCAATGGCCTCGTGACCCCACTTCTTCCCGCGGCCAGGAACCACGTCAAAGTCAGGATCACCCACCACAAGGAGCTGGCCATGCCAAAGTAGTAGAGGATGAGGAAAACCAAGGTGCAGCCGGTGCTCTCCAAACCTTCCTGGATGACGTAGAGTTGTCCATTGTCGGATTGCAGGCGATGTTCTCCGCTCCGGAGAAGAGGCGGACAATGTAGCCCACGGAGTAGACGCAATAGCACAGGACAAGAAGATGATGGGCCTCTCGGGGTACTTGAAGCGCTGGGGGTCGATCAGGAAGGTCAGGACGGTGAAGGC